>NW_005842169.1:268693-274149 GCF_000455745.1 Alligator sinensis | reverse complement strand
AGGCATCTAGCTGGGGTCATCTAGACCCAGCACTGTTTCCTGCCTATGCAGGGGGTCAGACTCGATGATTTATTGAGGTCTCTTCCGACCCTAACATCTATGAATCTATGAATCTACCCCTGGTTTAGAAAAAAATGTAAAGTCATTGTTTATAATTTTTTTTTAGATGATGCAAAGATAGGTAGAATTGAAAATAATGGCAAGAGAACATAATTTCTGTAGGATGGTCTGGATTACTTGGTAAACTCAGCTCTAATAAACAGTGTATGTTTTAATACAACCCAATAGTCTTACATCCAGGTACAAGGGATGTAGGCAATTCTTGCAGAATGGCAGGAAACTGTATTTTGGAAATAAGAGATAATTGTAATTGCCAAACAAGTTAACTTTCTTGGATCTCAACCAGGGATGTGTTGATTGAATGTGTGGGGAGGGCACTGATGAGACCAATGCTGGTATATATTGTCTAGTTTTGATAGTCATATTTCATGAAGGTTGTTAAAAAGCTGGAGATCATTTAGAGAAGAACTGCAAAAATTATTCAGGGACTAGAAAACATGCCTTACGCTGACAGGTTTAAGAATCACAATCTTATCAACAAGAAAGCTAAGTATATTCTACAAATACCTAAACTGGGATCACTGATAGTAGAAAGTTGTTTAATAGCCAAAAGCATCACAGGTTCCAAAGCCTGCAAGCCAAAGCTTGAAAAACTTAAACTACAAGTTAGATTTAAATTTTAACTGTAAATGTAGTTAACCATTGGCTATGCTAGATTCTCCAACACATCAAATTTCAAAATCAACACTAGATGTCTTTCTAATAAGATATTCACCAAGTCACCTATAAATCTTTGGGCTTGATACTGGAATAACAAAATTAATTACTATAGCTCTTACTATGCATCAGATCACCACAGTTGTCCCTTAAAATGTACATATCATGTAAACATTATGTAGTTTACGTAATCATGTGGTTGATATATATAATGTTATATCTTGTATCATCTTACCTTTAAAAATGGCTTACTTTCTTTAAAGTAAGGCAGAACACTCTTCTCAACATGAATGTTGTCTTTAGACATGGGTAAGAAGAATTATTTGAGCCTAATATAAATACGTGTTTAGAAACATTTGCTGTAGTTCTTTCCTGTGTGATATTCCCAATGCATTTAGAATCAAATAAAATGGGGCTGGGGGGATTGAGGGGGTTGCATGAGCAGTAATAATCCCTCCATTAATAACTCTAAGGAAAAGAACTGAAAAACAAAGATAAAGGTATAAAAAGGAGAAAAGGGAAGTTATGAATAAAGAGAAGTAGAAAGGAACAAGGGAATGTTCACCTAAAACATTTTGTAATATAGAGAAATGTACAGTTTTGTGTGTGAGAAGACATTGGTCTGTGCTTTATGGTTTTGATGCCAGTTTACCCAGATCTGATGTAGATCTAAAATTCCTCAAGGAATTGCTCTGATCTCAGAGCAATCTCAAATGAAATATAAACAAACTAGATGATTTCCTGCTCTAGAATGGAAATTATGGCTTTGAATCTTCATTACTTCTGAGTAGAGCTAGACTGGAGTGTGCCTGTCTGTACATATATATATATATATGTAGAACGAGTTTGTTGCAGCACCCGAGATCTGAGGGGGAGAGGTTGTTAAAGAAAGTAAATGCTGAAAACAGTGATGTGATGACTTCAACACAGATATCTAGATTAGCTAATTTTAGAAATATTAGCTTATCGGGAAATAAGGTTGTCTTTGCATATGGATTGTGAAAACATGCAGTCAGATAATAACATTAATGTGAATGATAAAAAATTAATTGATGCATTCCCTACATGTATACACCAGGGAGAATCTATAAAGAAGCTTAGCAAGTAAGGTGATACTATGTGTTTGCGATTTTATCCATAGGAGTAAGCCTCCTGACTTCAGTGGACTATTTGCATAAGAAAGTTTGCAGGACCAGGTCCCAATCTTCCTCCAATAAAAGATTCACGTAACTCCCACAGATTTGCAGTTAGGGCTGTTGGTATACCAGAAGAGTGGTATCCCATGGCAGTGTTGAGCCCCAGCTCAAGTCTGGGATCGTGCCCGGTATGCAAAAGCCAATAAAGATACCAGGGGTGAAAGTATAAAGATTTATTGCTAGCAATACAAGGTGCAAGCAGAATAATTTCACGTAACAAGCACACAGATTTTTAATTCTAAGCATCTTTTATACAGGAGTATTGGACCTTCATAAGCATTCTTGTTTGCTAATTGGTTATAAGGGAGTGACGCAAGGAGTTCTTTACTGAGCATGTCTCTATACCTGTGTTTTAGCTATGTATCTCATTTCCATACATGTATGTTTCATTAGCATACTTTCTCCCCACCTAGGGGTGTGAATCTTAATATTTAAATCAGCTCTTTGCCCTAGTCCTCTGATTCTGCTTTTGTTTTCAAGCCTCCTTTATCTAAGACTGTCTCCTCCTTATCATTGCAGATGGGCATTAGTTACATAACAGAGACTTTTGCTTGGGCTTTGTGTAGTGGTTTCTAGGTCAAACCTGACAGCAGTACAACAGAGACTTAGGTATATAGGTTTAACATGTACCATATGTGTGTGTGTGCGTGTGTTTCTGTGTTTGTCTGAAAACATAAGTGTACTATGATTGGTATGTATGCGCATCACCCTTCCAATCAGGGTGAATGGCCGAGTGCATTGCCACTTCTTTGCCATTGATTCAGTGCTGCAATCTGGAGGCAACCATTCAGACATATGTCACCATGTCCCAGGACAAACTATTAGCACTTTTTACCATGAAGCTTTATAGGGTTTATCCAGGGACAATGGACATGGGCTTCTAAACAATTATACTTTAGCCCAGGATAAAATAGTTTCTCCCTGAACAAATACAGTATCTAGTTGTAGTCCAAATATATATATTGGTTTCTGTGCATTTCATGTACTTTCTGTAACATCCTCAGAACCCAAACTTGTCATTCACCCAAGAATAGATTCATTATCATTAAATAGTTAATAAGAATAATAAAAATGCATTTTAAAAATCCATTAAATGCTATATTAAGGAACCCCCAAATATTTAAACAAATATTTTTCCAATAGAGAACTAACCAAACTAGAATTCAGGCCACAAATTTAACTTGTTTATATTAGAAATGAAGAGTTATGAGTTGTATTATTGGATTTTCTTTGAGGTTTAACATAGCCTTTACCTGAAACCAAGATTACTTTGAATTGAAGATGACCCATCAATAATTAGAAAATTTATAAATTGGTTATAACTTTTTGTGTACAGATTCTAAGTTTGGAGGATCATCTTAAAATTACCTCCCACCACCCCCTGCCATACACACATATACCACTGCAGCAGGGCAGGAGGTGGATGAGGGGGAGGCAGTGTGGGGAGGAGTGGGCGGTGGTAGAGTCAAGTGGCCTGACCTCCACCCCTTACCACCTGCCCCTCCACCACTTGCTCTGCCCCTGCTGCCAGCCCTCCCAGTGCCTACATGCCCCACACCTTCCCCCCAAATGCCTGTAACCCTGACACTGCCCCCTCAGCACTTTCTCCCCCCATGCCTGTAGCCCCCACCTCCTAACCCCGGTGCCACCTCTTCTCTCTCTGCTGCCACCACTTACCTTCCCATTTCATCCCTGGCTGGGGCTCTAATCCAGCCTGGCCGCAGATCTAGGTCCTGAGATGCAGCTGCTGCCACCACTGTATGGCCAGGCAGAGCTAGAGGCTGCATATGCTTTTTGCTTTGTGTTCTGGGCCAGAGTGGAGCCCCAGATGGAGCTGGAGCTGTGTTGTGAAGGTAAGCGGTGGTGGCAGGCAGTAGGGTGTTGGCAGTGGAAAGCAGACATGGAAAGAGGAAGCAATGACTGCAGGGAGCAGGTGGGGAGGCAGCAGCTCCAACTCCAACCCTGGGCTCAGAGCCAGAACGACAGACCTCCTACCACATAGCTTGTGCTCCAATTTATGATGAAGGGCTTTATTCCCCATATTGAATGAGGGGAAAAAACCTCATCTTGGATTTGAATAAATACAGTAACTTGCTTGGGAGGCATGAAAAAAATCCCTCTCTTCTAATTACCAGAACTATGTTTTCCTAATTGTTAAAGGACAGCAATGACTGGTAGAAAGAAACAGCAATGCTATATACATTTATTTATAAGGTTAGCATTTACAGACATAAAAAATAAGCCATGGTTTCAAAATAATTACTAAAACAAAACACTTAAAATACTTTAATAATAGCTAAACCCAAATGTTTGTTAAATTGCTATTTTTCTTCCCAGAACTAGTGTTTTAGGAGCTTGTTATTGAATACCTTCATCCTCCTAAAGACAAGAGTATCAATATTTGACTTCTCTCTCTCTCTCTCTCTCACATTTTTCTCTCTCATATCTATTCTGCTATTCTGCCTTTCATCCATGACCCCAAGCAGTCTCCTCAATTCAAAGCACTAATTCATCATGTTAGAATCCTAATCAAAAGACTTATTCTATATCTTCACCCTTGATTGCTTTGATAGGACAGCTATTAATTTTTTTTCTGACAATTTCTGGGATTAATCTGATGATATTTGTATCTCCAGATTGCATACCCATCAAGATTTCTTCACTCTTCCAGGGAGCCGTTTTGACATTATACAAATCTGCCTGGACATCATTGTTGCTCCAGTTTCCCAAATGCTTTGTCCTTGATTATGCCAGTTTCAATGCTTCAGCTGACACTTAGCACATAAACTGAGAATTAACAATATTAAGAATTGTAACTAGAAATAATTCAATGTGTCATAAATTGGCTTGGGTATGTGAAGGACCTGCATAGTGCTAAAGATATCCAAACTATTCAGTTTAAAACCTATGTTTTTGTTTAATTCTCTGTGCACCCATCTTTCACTAACATTAATATAAATAGATCTAGCCTCTGATCCTGTTTAAGACTTTTAGTTAACTTTTATAATTTTTTTAACATAATGTGATGTTACTTGCACAACAGAATTCTATCATAAGTATACTGAGCAAAAAATCTTAGCTGGTTTAAATCATCATAACTACTAGCCCTGTGCAAAGCAGGTAGCATTTGCTTCGGATTTGTATTCAGCCAATTCAGGGGACAGTGATTCAATTCAGTGATTCGAGTCACTGTCCTGAATCAATTTGGCTGAATCTGATATGGAGATTCGGCTGCTGCTGAATCTCCAAATCAGCCAGGGCAGGCCCATCCCCCGCCCCTCTCCCAGCCTGGCAATGGTTACCCCACCTGCCCTAGCTCCCAGCACTTGGGGGAAAAAAAGCCCCAACTCAGCAGGTATTGCTGTGCTGGGGGAGGTGATTCCCACTGCCCCCCACTGTCCCATGCCGCATGGAGGGCTCTGCATGAGCCCGCTGACCCCCCAACACTTCCCCAGCCCCCCCCCCCCCCCCCCCCCCCCCCCC
>NW_005842169.1:247753-268615 GCF_000455745.1 Alligator sinensis | reverse complement strand
AAAGGTTTTCCGCGTTTTTTTTCTGGGGGAGCAAGGGGGGGTTGGGGGGCTCATGGCAGAGCCCCCCATGCAGTTTGGGGTAGTGGGGGGCAGTAGGGATTGCCTCCCTCACCTGGCAGCACCCTGTGAGTGCGACTTTTTTTAAAGCACCAGGAGTCGGTGAGGCAGTCATGGGGAGGGCTGGGGGAGTGGGTGGGGAATCAGGGGGGGGCTGGGAGACCTAGCAGGGGCTGGGGCCTGGCATGCCCATGGTCCTCTCCCCGCTCCTCCAGCCCCGCACTTCTCCACTCCCTACTTACCAGCTTCGAGTCTGGGTGCAGCTCCCTGGTGCAGCCACCAGGGACTGTCCAAATCATCGAAGCTCTCTGAATCTTTTCCAAAGAAAAGAGAGCTTTGAATTGATTTGGACCTTTTAATTGGTCCCCTGATTCGATTCAATTCAGATTTGGAGATTCGGCCACCGAATTGAGCTGAATCTCCTCCATATCGAATCACCAACCAAAGCTTTGCACAGCCCTAAGAACTACATTCATTCATACATTTTCCACATTCAGCTTGGATTAATAGATAAAGTTATTCTTTTATGCTGTCTCAATATTACATTTGGAAAAGAGAGTTTCTTTCTATCATAGTCATATATGAACAATGCCTGAACTACAGTTTTTCAATTTGCATTGTCGCAAGGCACTAAGATGCCTGCTCCTCTTAGAGCAGAGGTTGCCTGGGGAGAGAGTACAAAGAGCCAGATAAGAACCCAGGTGCAGGTTGCCATGACAACCGGTTAATGAGAGAATTGGCCGCACCTGCACCTGCTCAGCTGGCTGGAGGAGGCAGGGCCCTTGGCCCATACAAACCCCAGGGCTGGGACCAGGCAGTTGGTTCCCTACCAGCAACCAAAAGGGAAGGAGCCTCCAGGAAGGAAGGGCTCAGAGATGTGGTAGCTGGCAGATACGCTACCCTTAGAACAAAGGGGACACCAGGAGTCCATAAGGTATCCTTGCCTACTAGGCACTGAGCTTTAGAGAGGGAGTTTTACTCTTTTAAAGGGGCAGAGCATGACAAGAGCTTTGCATTATGTTACAGCCCAGGGACCCATGGTGGTTGGATATTGTTTGTGTGCTGTCTGATAACACCGGTGGTTTGGGTGAGGCTATTTAGGGAAGGAGGAGGCCTCACTGGGGGGCCCACTGCAGCATGGGGTCCCTGGCACCAGAGAGGGAGCAGCGACAAGGGCTGTGGAGAGCCCAGTGCCAACAAGGGGCCGAATTATAACGAGGCTTAGGCAAGACAACGCCAGTATCATCTGTGAGGCTTGGGGTGTGGTAAAGGGGTGGTTGGAGCCACGCATATGGCCCATAAGGCTGAGAGACTTGGGATCCGTCCCTTATTCAGACAAATAGTGTGGGTCTACTCACATTATTAGGACTTGATTCTGTCAATTATTGAGCCCTCAAGATACTTTTCCACTTATGCAATATAGCTGAGTGTATATTTTTTTCACTTTAAAACAAGATTTCACCACAGTTCTAGAAAGCTTACATCAAAAAGAATATGCAAATTTGTGATTAATATTTTTCTTGAAAAAGCTGGAAGTTTGAGCTGCATGGAAGGAAATTATGATGCAGAACTACTGTTGTGATTACCTTTGGAGGCTACAAAGTAAGGAATGTTCCTAATGGTATAAGAAAAAATCTTTAAAGAAAAAATGCATCAAAAGATAGAAGCTATGGATGCCTTATCAGCAAGATCAGGAGCAAGAAAGGCAGAGAATACTTCAGAATATATTCAAGTGTAGGTGTGAGAGTCAAACTTAATGACTTGGAATTACAAAAATGTTAATACAAATGATACGGAAGTAAAAGTGAGGGTAATGCACACTGAAAACATATATAGTAGGACAGAAGAACTGGAATAAAAATGTATTTACAGTAGACTCATTTCACCAGGAGAAGAAAACTAAGGCCTTTTCAAGTCAGATAATACTTAATACACAAAGTTTTTACATCATACTCTTTCCATAAATATTGTCATGGGGCAAATTCATATCTGATGTAACTCTTATGAAAATAATAGTCACACAGAGGTAAGTTTGATATGTTTTCTAGTACAATATAAATGTAAGTGTCTCTTCTTCACTCATGCAAATTATAATGGGATCAGAAAGGTAAAACTGGGTGCATCTACATGTGCAATTAATGCACCTGAACGTTACTGTGCAGTAAATTCAGGTACACTAAGCTTTGCCAGGAAATGCATCTACATGTGTGCCCTGTCAAGTGCATATTTGCACCCAATGGAAGCAGTTGGGTCCAGGGCTCTCCCTGCCTTGCTCTTCCCCTCCCTACAGCAGCCAGGGGGAGATCCAGGCTCCAGCTATAGCTGTCCAGGTGCTAGGAGTACTCGTTAAAAGGCTGCCCTACACCTCATTCCCTGGCCACATGCTTCTCTGGCCTGGAGCAGCCTACTCTTCCCCGCCCCAGTGCAGCTGGCACAGCCCTCCAGGATGCTGTCCTCAGAGCCTGTGCACAGTGAGCCATGGCTGCTCCTTCCCCATGCCCCAGCAGCAATGACCAGCACCACAGGCTTCTGCTTGCTCCTGTGCTCACCATGCTTAGCAGCTACAGTGACTGCCACCTGGTCCTGGTAGGTTGCAACTCTGTCCATCCCACCCTGCCATGCAGTGAAACTGACAACACCAACATGGATGCCACCACAGCTGCCAGCCATGAGCTCCTGGGGCACCGGCCCCACCACTTCTGGTCCCACCCCAGTAGCTGTGACTGGCAGCACCGTCCAGTGCTCCTGGGACAATTACCAGTGGCTAGACTAGTTCTGGATGATCCACATTCCAGGAGCTCATGCAGTAGCTCAGCCCACACCTGGAGTGCCAGCCTGCCACCATGCACCAGACCATCCCCATGGAGGCCCAGGTGGCCATCACCCTCCTCAAGCTTGCCATTTCTACCAACCTGCAGTATATCATCCACTTGTTTGGGGTGGGCAAGGCAACCCTTGGTGAGGCCAGGCTGGAGGTCTGTGACACCCTCCAGGATATGCTGGGCCACACCGTGCTCCAGGTTGACAATTCCCTGGAGGTGGTAGTGGGCTTCCGAGCCGTTGACTTCTTACAGTGCATTGGGGCCCTGGATGGGATATACCTCTCCATCACTTGCCCACCCTGCATGGATCACCCCTACTACAGCCAGCAGGGCTTCCACTCCATCATGCTTCAGGCTGTGGTGGACCACCGGGTTGCCTTCACAAACATCTGCTCTGGCTGGACTGGCAGTGCCCACAACACCCAAATTTTCCAGAATTCTGCCCTACCAGCCCTGAGCAGCCACTTTGTACCAGGTATTCTGGACCTGCAGCTGAGCAACAAGACCATCCTGCCCCTCCTCATCGGGGACCCTAGCTACCTGCTGCTGCCATGGCCCTACAGTAGCCAGATCAACCCACAACAGGCACAGTTCAACTGAAGCCAAGTGCACCTTTGCATGCCTCAAGGGACACTGGTACACTCTCACTACCCATCTCAAGTTTCCCGAGGCCAACATCCCCCAGGTCATCACCTCAGCCTGCATGCTGCACAACATTTGTGAGGCCTGAGGGGAGCTCTTTCATGAAGCCTGGATTGAGGAGGCACAGTGGGTGGAGGATGCCTGGCATCCAGAATGCCAGCTGTGATAGCAGCACCAATGATGTCCCCCTCCCTCCCCACAAGGTCTTGGGTGAACTACAAACCCAGCACTGGAGACCAGGGCACCATGCAGGCTAACCACCTCCTCCTCTTCCACTCCCCACAGTAGGGCACCTGGCCAGCCACCCACAGACCTCAGGCCCACAGCATACCCTCAGAACCATTCACACTGCAGATAGTTTCCAAGCACCAATCTTTATTTCCCTCCACAACAAAGCAACAAACCTGCTCTCCTACCCTCCCTTCCCAACACCAAACCCCACCCCTAATTTCAATGCCCACCACCAATAAAGCACCCTCTTCCCCATGAACCTAATTACACTGGTTCATTGACACTAGTCAGGGGGGCAATGGGGTGGAGGTGCCTATGATACAGACCCCAGGGAGAGGCACCCAGCACCTTGGCCTCTGGCCATACCACTGCCATGATGAGGCCAGAAGGCTAGAGGCTGGCACGGGGGCAAGGGTAGGCACTGTCCAGCCTGTTCAGCACATGCCCCCTTCCTTCTCCATGGGGCCAGGGACAGCAGAATCCATGTGCAGAGCTGGGCCAGCTGTGGCCAGCGCCCACTCAGGGATCACATAGAGGTGGGGTGATAGCCAGGCCCAGGCAGGAAGCCAGCCAACTGGGGGACCAGGTTCATGCCCACTCCTCCCAAACCTATTCTGGGGCAGGTCCCAGCTAGTTCTAGGCTGCATGGAGAGTTCCCCATATAGCCCAGGGCTGGCTGGAGAGTCTCCCACACAGCTTGGAGCTGGCTGGGACCTGCCCCAGAACAGGACAATTCCCAGCCAGCCTTGGACTGTGCAGGGAAGCCCTGCTGGCACAGGTTTTGTCCCCATGTGCACGGGGTGGGAGAGGCCTGCAGCAGATTGGCCTCATGCTCCCTGCCAGCCCCTGCGCTAGCACTCAGGGGGAGCCTGGAGCTCCCCCGGTTGATGCAGGGGGGCAGACCAGGGTGGGAGCAGCCCTGTATCAGGCTGCTCCCATGAGGAGTAAGGCTATTCGGCTCCCAAGAGGGAGCACATGTAGATTAGGACTGTGCGAAATGGCACCATTCTGTTTCGACTTGAATTTCGAGGTTTCAATGGAACAGCATTTTGTTTCGAATTTCATTTCGATTTGAAACCACTGTTCTGTTTCGCTTAGTTGAAACAGTGATGCTGTTTTGATGCTATTTCAATGTTTCACCCATATGCTGTAATGGGGAAGCTCAAAACAGCCTCTCTCAACCGGGAGGCAGAAGGGGGCCCGCAACCTGGGGAGGGCTGCAGGGGCTGTGCTGGTCTTCCCAGGGCTGCGGGTCCCCTATCTGCCTGTCAGATGAGGGAAAGAAGCCGAGTGCTGCTGCCTGGGACTGGGTAGCTAGGGAAGGGAACTGAGCACTGGGGAGGAGAACTAAGCTCAGCTGGGTTGAGTTCCTTTCCATAGCCTGATCCTAGTACTGGGGAGGGGAACTCAGCTCAGCTGGGCTGAGTTGCCTTCCCCAGCCTGATTGTAGGGCTGGGGAGGGGAACTGAGTGATTGGGCTGAGTTGCCTTCCCCAGCTTGATTGGAGTGCTGGGAAGGGGAACTGAGGTCAGGCTCAATTCCCTTCCCTTGCGCTCTGATCTGCTTCCCACAGCCCAGTCGTGGGAGGCAGGGAGAGCCAGGGCTGCGCTCCTGGCTGAGCCACATGGGGCTATGGAGCTGCTGGGAGTGCAGCCCTAGTTCCCCCCTGTCTCCCATCACCTAGCTGCTGGCTGCTTTGAAACTCAAAACATTTAAAAAATTTCAGAACGGTTCGACTAGCCTCGTTTTGTTTCAAGGCTGTTTGAAAACCCTTTGTTTTGATTCAATTTATCTGTTTTGAGCTCAAAATGAGTTGAAACAGCCGGTAAAATTCTGCACAGCCCTAACGTAGATGTGCTCGCCAGTAGGCTTAACTGTGCAGTATTTTAACTGTGTTGTAAGCCTACTTTGAATTAATAGCTCATGTAGACGTGCCTACTGAGACAGAGATTGGATACCAGCTACACATGTAAGCAAACATTGCATTTAAATTTTGTTAACTTTCCTTTCCTCAGGAAATCTTTTTATGTTTTTCTTGTATCTATTTTAATAGTTCAAGAAGTCATTGTATCATTAATAAGGTGAAGAGGTTTTGAAGTACTTGTTGCTACATTACTTGGTGAAAAAAGATTGAAACTTTTTTTGAGTCAGTGTAAATGTATTAATACCATTAATATTTAATGAAAACTAAATGCATTCCATAATATTTGCAAAATTCTGTTCTCACTTTTTCCAAGTGTAAATATGAAGTAATACTCCTAAAATCAGTCTCCATTTCTGGATTTAAAAAAAAATCAACCCATAACTCCTTTTTATTCAGATTTGACATCTTAAATTAGATATGTTCTCAATCTTTGTTAACTTCTTTCAATGCACCATACCTTCTTCCTCCCCCCACCCTCCCCTTTTTATGTTGGATGGAATTGGAAAGTTTCAAAATGAAATGACCTTAAAGTAAATCAAGATTACTGGATTTGTACTAGTTTAACTGAGGGCTGGATCTGACTCAGTAACAACTTTTTGTCTTTTAGATTTTAGTGATAGTGTGTAGGAAGAAAATTATTATTCCCCTTGTGCAAAATATGGCTTAATCCATTTAACAGTTAATAGGAAATACATCAGTTCTTAAGAAAGAGGAGTCCAAATTTTGACTGCTGTTTTCCTCCTCTTCAGCACCTCATATTTATTCAGTAGTTCAAAGGAAGATGAGTCGCTCTTAATGAAAAATCACTTCCATCAAATTAAAAGATCTTTTACTTTCATTAATGAGTTGTAAGTTTGATATACTTCCATAGTATACCATGATATTATCTAGTTTTGTAGACTGGTGTTAAACATAGGAGTGATGCTGTGCTTACTCCTTTTGCATTAGAATTAAGCTCTGTGTAGGTGAAGGAAAGCAGAATCCTATTACAGATTTTAAATTGATCTCACTTAAGGGACTCAGTGGGTATTGGAACATTTTTAAAATTTCAGGAAAGGCTGGAAAGGAGATTAATGAAATCTTCCAAAGAAACCTGTTACACTAAAACTTGTGAAAAGAAGTGAAGTTCATTCTTCCTCCATTGCTTGTTAAATGCAATGAGTGAAGGATTTTAAACCTTAAATCTGTTTTTAGTTCCAGGGTTTTTTCCAGAAAGGCAAGTAAATATTTTTAGATATGTTGATACTTTACAGGGTTTTTGTAGTGCTATGCAAAGGGAGCCAAAGGTCTCAGTTGTGGCTGAAAAGATGTATTAACTCTTTATAGTTGTACTCTGAGATAACTGGGTTTTAAAATCCTGGATAACTCCTTAGTATTTTGAAAATAAATCAGTTGAAAATGTTTCCTCTTCCTTTATTTCTTAGTATCAGTCAATGTTGCTATACAATGTTAAAATCCTTTTATGTCAGATTTCTATTATTTATTGAATCAATGTAGAAATTTGTATTGAGGTCTACCACCTTGGTAGCTCCCATCTTTAAGACTTAATTACAAGCCACCACCAAACTAATTTTACAAAAATAATTCCAATCCCTATTCCTAATGTTACTAAACATCTATCAAGAATTTACTTCAGGTTGACTCCAGTCATGAGAATATCCTACTACCTTCCATGGATTTTTGGATGCAGGAAATAACTGAGAGCTGCCTAATGGATCATAATTACTACAGACACAAGGAAATTCGATTGGCAGTGTTGCAAATTCACATAATTTTAACACAAGATTTATGGTATTTGGCACTTTTTCTTAAAGCTCCAGCAGTTAAATTCTTCCATCATATCAGAATTTGAGTTTTCATATATATATGATGAATATATGTTGTTAGAGCCTTTAAGATACCACTTTACAAGCCCACAACAAACTGGGATATATATATATATATTTATATATGTGGGCTTGTAAAGTGGTATCTTAAAGGCTCTAACATCATAATACAAATCAAAAGAATCCTAACTTCAGTTTTTAAATCTCCATTATTTTTAAATTGATTTCAGTTGGGTGCCCAGACTCATGGTGCTGGTATGGGCAGATCCAGGATTTTGTAAAAGGAGGTGAGGGATAGCAGCTGGTCCTGCAGGGATGGTGGTATGCCACTCCCAGCTTCCCCCCACCACAGGGCAGGCAGACAATCAGATCTTGCATAGGAGCAGCAGTCAGGGGCTTAATTTTTAAATCCTCAAATTAGGTATGAATACCCCCCTCTTCCCCACCCCTAGTACTCTCTTTCTTCCCCTCCATGCTTAGCAGCACATCTCTTTCCTTTCATTCCCTCCATCTCTGCCAATCACTGTCATGGTCCCAGGCTTTTCTGCAGGTAGGGAGAGCTCCAGAGCCACTTCTGCCCCACTTCACAGCTACTTTGGTCCCACCTCTAAAAATAAGCTGGGCTGCACAGAGAGAGGGGCTCAGTTGAGGACAGTGTCAGCAGTGGTGGCAGCAGGCAGGTCACCCTTCTTGAGCCTGTTCCTGAGATGGTGGGGAATGCCTAGGGGGATTGGGCAGGGAAGAGGAACCCACCCAGTGTTGTTGCTGGCTGATCCCTGCTCCCCATGCAGCCAGGCTGGACAGAGGAGGAGTAGCTCTGGAGCTATCCCCACCCCTAGAGCAGCCAGAGACTGTAAGAACAGCAGCAGCAGTGGGCAAGGGAGCGGGGAATGGGTGAGAAGGGGAACGGATGTTCTGTTGAGCATGAGGTGAAGGGAGGGGGGCTATTTTGGGGAATTTAAAAAAGCCCTCCAGCTCCCAGTAGCAGCAATGGATCCACAATCACATGAAACGTGAGAACTATATCTGATCTTTTATTTGCTTTAAATGATTCTAAAAGAAAGAAGCAAAGTTTTCTGGTGATACCTTTTGTTGAAACAACTATAGACGTTAGACAAGCTTCCAGGCACAGATGCATAACTACAACTTCTAGCATCACTGGGCCTGTCTCAGTTTCTGCTGAAACTGAGAAAACTCTCAGGTAGTTGGCTAGATGATTTTACTGTTTTGCTCAGGGTCCATCTCCATGTCATATTTGAGGTCAGGAAGAATTTCTCCCCCTCCAAGTTAGATTGGCAAGGGCTGTGAGGATCTTTGTTTTCCTCTGTAATATTACAGCTTTGCCACCACAGTGGAAATGTATTGGCAGTGCCCTTGTCTCCCTCCTTGTTACCTGTGGCATGTTGTAGGGTCATGGTGCTGTTTTTGGTATTCTTTTCATAATGTACCCTGTGGTTATGGTATGTGAGGGGAGTAGAGTGGAAGTTTTTAGTAATCTCTATGTAAATGATTTCCTGCAATTGCAGGAGATTAGGCTAGATAGCCTGGGAGACCCTTTCTAGTCCTGTTCACATTACATTTTTCTCAATTTAAAATATGGTGCGTTCCATACCAGACTATAACAGGTCAAGTAACTGAATGAACAAATATATTATGTAGCCTATAGGTTGTGCAAAGTATCTTAACATATTTTATCAATCCAGATTGATGTGTCCCACAGCAGCAGTGTAGGGAGGGACAAAGCAGAGCGATCAGGGCACCAGGCAGCAGTGTATTCCAGTTGTCATGATGATTACAACTGCAATCATGCAGCTGCTGGCATCAGCCACCTTTTTTGCCTCTTCACCTCCCACCCCTAAGTCAACGGCTGGAGTAGTTGCCACATTCAACCCACCCTAGTGATGCTGCTGTCTCACAGGTAAAATAAAAACATCTCATCCCAGCAATACAAGGTAGTGCATTACTGACTTCTCAGTTTACTGAAACTCATCAGCAGGGATCTGGGTTTTCTACTTGCTGCAGAAAAATGCAGGTTTTCTCCTTTAAAGGAGAAAATGCAGGAAATCATGAGTTTCCCTTTGCAGGCTGGCAGCATTCCAGCCTGCAAGGGGCTGCTTGGGACTGGGGAGAGCAGGATGCAGGGTTGCCATGTGCACGTAGACGTGCATGAGACAACCAGACAGGACAGTGGAGAGCAGCTCCCGCAACTCCCTCCAGGGAAGTCTATGGAGGCGGGAGTGGGTAGGGGGCACAGGAGATGCAGTGGGGGGCCAAGACAATGCAGCAGGGGTGGCAGGGTACATGGCCCCCAAGATTTCTGCACCCAGGGTTGGGGGTGGGGCTTCAGTAGGGCCAGATCAGCTAGGGGCAGAATCCACCTCCATGGCCCAGCAGACAGGACCCAGTGCAGGAAGGAGTGCCACGCTGCCATGGCAGGAAAGCTGAGGCACCCAGCAGCAGCAGGAGATACAATTCTGTGCTGCCAACACTGCTGCACCTCACTAAGATGGCCATGGTGGTGCAGCACTCCCTCACAAGCTGGGTCTTGCCCACTGGCCTGCAGAGGCAGCTGCTGCCTGGAGCTGGTCCAGCCCCGCTACAGCCCCACACCCTGCTGTGAGTACAGAAATCTCAGGGGGCACATGCCCCCCCTTTTGCATTGCCTGTGCCCCTCACAACTCTCCCACGTGTTGCATGTGCACACATACGCACTCTCTTTCTCACACACTGAGGAGCAGGGAGCTGTGGGCTGGGAGTGAGGGGCACCAGCAGGGCCAGGGAACTGTGGCTTGGGAGTGAGGGACAATGGCATGGGCAGGGGCAGGGCACTAGCATATCAGGGGTGCTCAGCACCACAAAGCAACAGGGGGGACAGCTGCAACTGGACTCATGTTCTGAGCGAATGGGGCATGGGGAGCTCTGATTTTCTATAATAAAAAAACCCAAAATGAAATGCCAAAATATATAGGTATTTAGAATTTATTTTATTATAATGATTGAGGCACTGGTGAGCTTCCAAATTGCTTTAAATCTGTAATTATATCAATAAAAAATTGTGTCTAACTGATACTGATATATATAGTGCTGTTTCATGGAAAACCATGGATTTGGGGGTTTTAATCAGAGAATTTGGGTTTTAAAGAGAGAAAACCAGGATCCCTACTGAGTAGGGAGAACTGAAACTTTGTTTTGAGAGTGGGGGAACTGCAGTCCACATCAGCTGAAGAAATATTTAAATCTTAGACCTCAAAAAATAACTTGTGAGCTGTGTTCTTTTTGTCTTTGACATAAGCAACAAGAAAGATTTTGCTATTAGAACTATTATGTGGGTAGCACTTAAGACAAAAAAGATTCCAGAAAATGGTCCCATTGCTGCATTAGCTCTGCAATGATAACAGAAGTAAAAATCAGTAAGGTGAATATGTTTGTCAAAGCAAGAAGAGATGACCTGGCAAATACATGCAGAGAAAACCTGATGACTGAGAAGGTACTGTTCCAACCACTTAGTCACACTCTAAGTGTTTTAAAGTACCTCCTGGTTTTGGACAAATTTTGTTTGTCCTTTGGTTAAAGACCACTTCCATTTGCCGGCTGACTTTTGTGGGTCCCTTGAGTAGTTATTTAAGAGAGGTTTCACTGTACTGTATTTACAAGCATGAATCATGTTATTGTAGACACAGTCTTTCTGAGTGGAAAGCAATATCCAGTACACAGCACGCTTCAACACAGTGTGGCTGGGAATTCTGGGCAAAAAAAATAGGGAAAAGTTTTCTATTATGAAATATGTTGTTGGTGTAGAATATTGCATGTTTACATAGAGCAAACAGGACCTTTGTTTTAAGGGGTTGGGCTAGGCTCACCCAAACTGGCACATTCTGCAGTTGCGCCAGCCACTTTCCTTTCTAACAAGACTCAGGCTTTTGGTGAGGTTGGGAAGGTGGGTATGGGTTGCTTTGCATCTCTGCAGTCTTACCACTGTTCACACTTGCCACAGTTGAAGGTCTCTTCAGATCTATAAAAGCAGAAATCCCAGCTTAAATTTAGTTCCTAGCCTGAAAGCCTCTCACACTGCAATCCTATAATGCTTCTCACTCATTTAGTGCTTGTCATCCATAGGTTTCAAAGCCCTTTCCAGAATGGGTTGAGTATGCATGTACTTCCCTCAGTCTGGACAGAATCTCGAACCCAGAGTCATTCACCACACAAGGAAACACGTGCCCAAGTTGCAAGAGAACCTGCAGATCCCAGATCGGCCTTGTTAGACATCTTTGGACTCACAGATAAGATAATCATGGAAAACAATCATCCTTGACTGTGAGGGATTGTTGATGATGATGACGACTTCCCCCAAATCCTTTCAGCACTGCCGAGGGAATGACACTGAGTACAAGTAAAAATACACTTTCTTCTTAAGGGAAGCAGAATTTTTTAAAGTGTAGCACTAGTCATGTCAAAATAAACTAAGTGGGCTAGAGTCTGATCTCAGCTACACTAACACAAACCCAGTCATTCCATTGAGGCTGATGTAACCAAACTCATGATTTAGTAATAGGTTCAATTTAATCACAGACCATTGAAGGCAAATAACATAGATGTGAGCTTCACTTTAGTTAGAGATTGGAAGTATTTGATTAAAAGTGTGGCTGTGAAAAGCTAAAAATAGAGTATTAGGTCAAAGAGATTCATCTATGAGTGCAAAACACATGTACAATATGTGATATGTTCCACCCTAAGCTGTAAGGGGAAAGGGGTGTAACTAGCATTTCCTTTTCAGTCTGAAAATTTACAGGAATGCAATAGCACATCTGTATGGAATTAGCATGGCTTCTCTTTCTGATACATACAGATCCATGTGACTGCCCAGCTAAAGTGTGTGATCTTGAGTCGTGATTTGTTTTGCCCAATATAACATCACGACTGATTGTACTTCAGGGTCCAATAATTAAAAAGGATAACATAATATTATTTTTAAAATTAAAACAAAAGCTGTCAGCCAACCTTTTATTACTTTCAGCACTTATATCCTATATTTGTGTGTTTGAGACACCAAACCAAATATTTGCAGTCATTACAGATAGATTTGAGACAACTGAGGAAAAATATTGCTGTGCCTAATCTAAACTATGGCATGCATCAGCTGCTTCCCTTACTCATTGATATAAAAATGTTGTTTCGCAAGTACAATTTAGTATCTCAGAAACATCTTTATGAACTGGTGTACATGTAGTTTGTAATGGCTCTGGTTCTCACCATTCACCAACATAGCCCTATTTAAATTGGAGTTACATTGAGACTTACTGAAATATTCCATATGTAGTACTGTTACATATTGTTGATGCACTCCCTAAAGTTTGAGGATAAAAAGTACATTTCTATATATATATTTAAGCATAACATTTTTATTTTTAAAGTAATTAACTACCACTATGAATTTGGTTTTGCATCTGCCAACTTGAACCTGATATAAGTATTGCAGCTGACAATACATTAATCTACTTCTCCAGAGGCTGCCAGCATAGACTGTATTTGAACCCTTCACTTTGTTCTCTAATATAATACATTCTGTCATGATTATTACTGAAGTCACCGGGGAATAAAAATAAGAGACGCACTTAGTCACGTTAGTCTTAACTCAAGTAGAAGGAAGGGTATATTTGCACCTTATAGACGAACCACAGTAGATATGTGTAGCACAAGCTTTAGGGAAGAATATGGCTCTAAAATGGTAAAATATTCATATTGGTTTTTTACACATTACACGTCACCTTAGAAAAAGAGAAAAATATAAGGCAAAATAGAATGTGTTAATTTATTTTGCTTGAAATCATTTTGCCTATAAAATGTTATTGCTTATTCTTGCGTTTTAGAAGAGGTTCTTTGGACTGCATCCAAAGTTGCTACATTCTTTGGTGTCAGTTACAGAAATATTGAATACAAAGGAAGAAGGACATAGAGTCTAAGTAGTGACATGGCCACTACAACAGCAGAGGCAACAATGACAGTAAAATATTACTGTAAAGAAGAGTTACCTCAAAAGATGCTTTTTAAAAAATTAAATCATCTGCAAATATGGAAGGTGACACTGAAAATAATTAAGGGAGACTAGAGAGCATGGCTAGACTATTACTAAGCCTCAGTGGGTGCATCTACACGAAACGCTTTACTGCACAGTAGACTAATCTACTGTGCATTAAAGCATCATCATCTATACGTGTGGGGCATTTACTGCGCGGTAAATTAAGCTACTGCATAGTTAGCTAGTATCAGTAAATACAGGTACTAAATTAACTGCACAGTAGTTACTGCCCAGTAACATTCATGCAGATGCTGACCAGGAGCAAATTTGCTCCTGGTCAGTGTAGGCAGCAGGGAACCACAAAGGTCTGGGAGCTCTATGTTCCCAGTCTGGGCGCTGCTCAGCTCCTAGCTCTCCCAAGGGTCCAGAAGCTGCTGAGCTCTGGAACTTGGGAACTCTATGCCCCCTGTCCCATCTCCCATACCAGGCAGGGTTGCTGCTGGAGAGCCCCCTGCTCCCTCTCCCCCTCCCCACCCACCCAGCAGAAGCCTTGCTAGTAGCTGCCCCACACCTAGGACAGGTCCCAGACAACCCTCTGCTGGGTAGGGAAACCCTGCCTGGCAGGGGGCTCACTGGCAGTTGTGTCCCAATGGGCATGGGGCCAGGAGAGCTCTGCCCACTGCCCACTGCAGAGACAGCTGTCTCAAGGTCCTGTGAACATCAGGTCTCCTCCCTCTGTGCACGGGGTCAGGAAACAGAGCTCTCCTGGCCCTGTGCCCCTTACCAGCCCCCAGGATGGACCCAGGGAAGCCTGGAGCTCCCCTTGACTGCTGCAGTGTGGCAGAACAGGACAGGAAGATCCTTGTATCAGGCTGCTACTGTTGGAAGCAAATCTGCTCCCACAAGGGAGCATGTGTAGATGTGCTCCTGGGAAAGGCTTACTCCACAGTATTTTACCAATAATTAGGCTTACTGTGCAGTATTTTACACATGTAGCCTAATGTGAATTAATAGCACATGTAGACCCACCCAGTGTTATCAAGTTTCATTCAGGGATACACTATTTCTTTGATTTCTTATAAATGAAATATGTGTGTGTGTTGTATAAAAGCCTCAGAGTGTGAAGCGTACCATGAAAGAGAAAAATCAGGTTTTCAAATGCTTGGTACAGTGATACAGTGCATTGTATGTGCTTTGTAATAATAAAGCTCTGAACAACTGGGTTGTTTTGATGTTATTCAATCAAAGGATTACATTGAAATTACAAGACTTTGCCTGAGTACACAAGATGACAACAGAACAGATTTTAGAATGCTGCAGGGCAGAGCTGTCAATTGGCAGCCTGTGGACTCCAGCCTGGCCACTATTCCCTCTGGCTTCCCCCCTCCCTCTTCTGGCTGCCAATTCCTGTCCCCACCCCAGGGAGCAGTGCAGGAAGGTGAGGGTGATTCTGAGGTGCTCAGTGCACTGTGGGGTGGGAAGGATTGGTTGAGGAGGGGGCAGGTCATAGGCATGCAGCGGAGTGGTGGAGTGCCTGCAACAGTGAGTAATGCAGTAGTGATGGTGGGAGGTCATGGGCATGCAGTGCAGTAGTGAAGAGGGTGTCACCATTACATAGTGCAACAGAGGGAGGATGTTCATGGGGTAAGCAGCCTGCGGGGGGCATAACTTACCTTGGGGCATCCTGCAGGGCCTGTAGCCCCAGTGGTTCAGCCTGTACTTGTAAGTTGGACAGCCCTGTTTTAGAGTAAATAGTAGGCATGCCTTTAGGTAGATAAACAGTTAGGAGAATATAGGTTTATCTTCATAGTCTCATTTCAATAGGATTTAGGACATTTACAGCCTTCATTTTTAAGAATATTGTAATAGTCAAGTTAGAAAACAGTAATTACAAAAACGCCATAAGACCACTGCTAATGAAAATCATTTATCCAGAACTAAAATAAATGTTTGAAGTGAATCTGTAGAGCAAGGTTCACTGTCCCACTCAACTTCTGTTGCCTCACTGAAGAGAAAAGCACTTGCATATGTCTGTCTGGGGATTCTTCCAGGCTGAGAGATTCTCCAGAGGGAGTTAAAATTAGGTCTATGTCCTGCCCCCTTCCTGGAGGCTGAAAAGTTATACATCAGCTATGGGCTTCAGCCTTAGAACAGCCAGAAAATTTCTCCTTTGTATTTTGTATTTGTTTATCAATATGGCTGTCTTTCAAAGGAGATTGCATTGTAAAGGGTTTGACCTCTTATTTAGAATGCTGCTAGTTCCTTAAGATTTTAAACATATACACAACACTTGCACTGCCACTATCGTTTCCTGCAGCATGAAAGCCAATGAGTCTCCTTCTCAAATCTACCCTAAAGTATGCTTCATTTCTGTCTTTGAGTTTAAAGTAAAGTTTTGGAATGTATCTGAGGTTTCTAAATTAAGAACACTTTACATTTGTTCTCTCTCGCTTACACAATCAATGCTTTGTATACTCTATGTATAAGTAAACATTTACAAGTATTGGGATTTTTTTATTTTCAACTTCTAAAAAAAGAAAAGAAAAGAAATAGTGTTTTCATACACAAAATAATCAAATCAATCTGTGTAGGAAGGATTCTGTATGCAGCTAGTTATAGTAGGAAACTGTGCACTAGCAAGTTTTAATTTTCCTCTTTACAATAAGGATGCTGTGGTTGCAGATGCATTAAAATACGTAACTAACATGCTGGAAAATATCAGGAATTGAAAAACTGAATTATCTTTTTTGCTAGTTGGTAGTACTGTGGAGCAATTATCTAATATAATACACATTTTTTTTTATTCTTTACTGGAGAAGTGCCTGAAGAACTCAGAGGCTAAGGCCCCATTGTTCTAGGCATCCTGTAAACAAGTATACTTTCCCTGAAATACTGATAGACTCACAGGACAATCAACACATGCAGAGTAAAGAAGCGTCAGACTGTCAAAATACATACAATTTTAATATATAGTATTAAATTATACTATAGTATTATAGTATAGTGCAGTATATGTGTGTTATCAGAAAGGCTGGAGACGGGTATTCATTTCTAGAAATCTTGGTGAGAGGGTGAGCATACATGTGTTCCAGTCTGCAGTCACTTCCTCTCCCCTGTGGGCAAGCTGGGGCTGAGATCCAGCTTTGGAAAAATACCCCCAGTGTCTTCCCAGACTAGTGCCCAGAGATAATCTAGCAGTGATCTTCCATAAACCAGGGTCTCCCTGGTCTGTGGATGGTGTGGGGGAAAGCAGTGACTCAATTCCTCTCAGACCCCAGAAAGAGCCAAGTAGCAGGAAAATGCCATCCTCCCTCTCCCCCCATCCCCATCTTCCCTCCTCCCCTTCCCCACCTAACCCTTCCATAGCTTGGGGTCAATTTGGTTTGTTGAAACTAAAGGATCTGCTGCAGCTCTACTCTTCTCTTCTCTGAGTAGGAGGGATCAGGAGGAGCTGAGCAACAATGAACCCCCACCCTCCCCCATACCTTCCAGTCTGGGGTCACCAGTCTTTAGAAGGTGCAGGAGAACTATACAGCTGCTCAACGTGGCCCAGGAGAAGAGAGATCTACCTTGTTAGAAGTACTCTTTCTCCCCCCCCCCCATGAAGGAGACAGTTCTCTTTTGTGAAAATAACTCTTGAACACCTGTATGCTCTCTCTTGTTCCAGAAGAAAAGTTTCTTCCAGCATAAATGTAATGCCTCACCATACCCTATAGATTAATTACAAATAGCTACCTCTACACCTCTACACTTGCTGCTTAAATAGCTGGCTAAGTACTTTCAAATGATTGTATTCGTTAGGGCAGGAGTGTCAAACATATGGCCCACAGACTGGATTCAGCCTGCATGCAGTATGGGGGCTGGATCCAGTGCTGTGCTTCCTGTATGCAGCACAAGGGCTTGGTCCAGGGCACACCCTGCATGCAATGCTGAGTGGTCCCTGCACATGGGCTCTAGGGCTGGTCCAGCTCAAGCAATGCTGGAACCAGAGCAAAGTGCTCGTCTGGCAGGGTGCCACATGCAGTGTGTGCACTGTACAGGCCTCCGGTGTTGCCTGCACTGCTGGGTCCAGCCTGTGCTCTGCAAGCCGCACAGGCTGGACCCTGCCAACCCTGTATTCCATGTGCACAAAAAGCCCTGGGGACAGTGCGTGAGGTACGCAGCATGCTGGTTGCACACTGTACTGCAGGTGCTGTACTGGAGGACGGTCCCAGTCCAGACTGCAGACCAGCCCAACGACCCTCATCTGCTTCTTAGGGCCAGATGAGTTTAACACCCCTGGTTTAGGGGTAATCCACTCCTCTGGGATTGAAGGAATTCCAGAATGGGTAGCAAAACTGAAGGGGTCCTATGATACAAAGGGAAGAGGCAAACTCCACACGCCATGTGGGGCTGCATAATCTGTGTGGAGCTGTTGCATCATCTCTGTGCTTTTTTCACCCGCAAAATACAGTGGTTTCCCCAATATTTTAATCATAACATAGTCCTCTTTGACCAAATTAGAAGCTGACTGCTCATAGTGTCTTTTCAGTTTGTGACAATTGTTTTGAATCTTGATGTAAGTGTGTTCCTTGAGGCATATAATATGAGTTAAGTGGCAGTGGCTGCTTTTCACTGCATAGTCATTAGGCCTGTGCAAAGCGGCTAGTATTGGCATCGGATTCAGATTCAGCCAATTCGGGGGGACAGCGATTCGGGTCGGTGATTCGAATCACTGTCCTGAATTAATTTGGCTGAATCTGATTCGGCGATTTGACCGCTGCCGAAGCGTCCGAATCTCCAAATCAAACAAGCCCCATCCCTTGCCCTCTCTCCCAGTCCTGTCAATGGAACCTGCCTGGCTCCAATGTCCTGGCTCTTAAAAAAAAAAAACAAAACATCACCAGAACTTCAAGACATGGCAGGAAAGAGTTGGGCCTCACCGCAGCAAATACCGGGCAAGTGATTGTGAGACCAATGGGCTGGGCAGGGAAGGTGTTGAGCAATCGAGCACATAAACATAACTGGGGCTAACCCCGACAGCCAGATGGGCACATCGTGCTCCAAACATGCTTTATTGAATAAATATTGGAAGATCAAAGTGAGTGCAAGGGCATGCCAGTGGTAGATCTTTGAAGCTTTTAGTCTCTCTTACATGCATTGACGACCAACCAGATCTTATTAATGAACATTTTGTACAGCATTTTAAAGGAAATTTTAAGGCCATCCATATAGCCATAAATAATTGGACATGTACAGCAGCTGCTAACACAGATAGGACAGTGTCCGCTTAAGGCTTTTTGGAGCTAATAAACAGCTCAGCTGGTAATGCTTCTGCATTCCTTCCTTTAAAAAAAGCTGTTTAAGAAGAGCTTGAACTACTGATTGAGGGTTTGTTTTCTGATGGAGTGCTAAATGCTGATAACAGAGCTGATAAATACTCTGTTATCAAGGGTGGGGAGCCCTCCCTAATCACAGCGTCCTGCCAGGGGCCTGGCCATGCCCCCTCAGCTCAGCCTTAGGGAAGCAAAGGGAGGGTTGTTCTACTGCACCCTCAGCTTCTAGCCTGAGCCACTGCAGGCATGTGCCAGCATTTTGTCAGTCCAGAGGGGATGTCTATACAGTTACAAAGTGATTTAGCCTAGTCAGGTTAGACTAACCTGCAAAGGTTGAATCAATTCAGGCTCAGGCTTTTTGAATGTTTGTCCCTAGCTGCAATGGCTGGCAGGCTGGGAAGCATGCTTTAGTACCCCCTGCCTTTTGGCCTCGGCCAGTTCTGGCATTTGACTGCCATTCCCAAGTGAAAAGTGAACGTGGGTTCAGTTTGTTATCCATCCAATCTACGCAGTACAGAGAAACCTGCGAAGACTGAATTAATTTTGCCTCAAGTTTTTTGATTGTCTGTACACCAGCCTGCTCTACCACCAGCCTGTCATTCACGTTGAATAATACTTAGCAGCCTTAGGTTTGTTCCTTTCTTCTGTATATATTAATCTTGGTGTACCTTTTGGGCCTGCTCTTTTTCAGTATATCTGTATTCCCTCTCTCTAATTTATTTCAATTCTGTTTTAATATAATATTTTGTCTCTTTTTTTACCTCCATTATCCCTTTTTCTATTTTCTCGGTCAATTTCTTTCTTATTTTTTCTCATTCACTTTCTTTCTGTCTTCAGACCACTTTCTAAATAAATGTGGTAGAATGAGGCTTATTACAAGATAAGAAGCTTGTGTTAGATACAGAGGCATAGGGGGAGCCAGCAATAGGACTCAGATGGGAACTAATGTTATCAGGACTATAAGTCAGGAAGATAATCTTACCAGCAGCATTCTGAATAGCATTTTGAGTTTGATAACATTGCAATACATGAGCCAGAGAGGAGGGGGTTTCAAAAGTTAAAATATTAAATTATTTGTGGAGGATGAGGGTATTATTGCTGTGGCCAGAAACAACAGATATGAGTATGTATAGAAAGAGGACTGCATGAAAGATAGAATCCAAGTTATAGGCCTGAGTGACAGGGAGAACAGTGGTGTTTTCTGTAGTGGCAGAGGAAGAAAGGCTTGAGTAGGTACAGATAATTCAAGAGCTCCACTTTGGCCATTTTGATTTTAACATGACAACTGGACATCCACGAAGATGTCAGAAATAGAGGCTGAGATGGTGGCTTGGATGGAAAGAAACAATCTACTAGAAGAGGGCTAGATTTGAAAATTACTGGCATGAAAATAATAGTAAATGCCATGCATGTGCACTTGTGCGACTGGGAATTCCACCTATGCTCCCATTTTCAAAAGTGACTTTCTCATATTGAAATCTAAGTCTCATTGAGAGTCAATAGACAATTCATAATTTTCTCTGATAAAATTGGAAATGACCCAATAAGAGAGGGAATTGTCTTAAATCACTCCATGTTTAAAATTTCACAATGTACCTTTAAAAAAAATCTTTTTCAGTATGTGCCCTTTCTCGTCCTCGCCCCCAAACCCTTTTAACAAAAATGCTTATAGTATGGGAAAAGTAAAGACTGAGTTTTGTTTGGGGTTTTGTTTTTTTTGTTTTTGAGGGGCTTTCTGTTCCATTTTGATGCCTCATAGGAGGAATATTAGAAAAAAGCAAAACATAACAGCAAATTGTTCTAAACCAATGTCAAAACAAAGTATACAGAAACAACACTTAAAAATGTTACAGAAGTCTTGTAAAATGGCCCAACTGATCTTTGTTCATGTAAGTACCTTTACATTCAGTGGCAAGTACTGGAAGACAGAGTCCTTAGAAATTAAATCAAATTCATAGATTCATAGATGTTAGGGTCGGAAGGGACCTCAATAGATCATCGAGTCCAACCCCCTGCATAGGCAGGAAAG
>NW_005842169.1:238546-246748 GCF_000455745.1 Alligator sinensis | reverse complement strand
GAACCCGTGCTGGTTTCCCCTCAGCATAATTTTTCCTGCCGGGCTCTCGCAAATGTGAGCCTTGATAATTTTTTCAAAGACTTTGCCTAGGATGGAGGTGAGACTGACTGGCCTATAGTTGCCTGGGTCCTCCTTCCTCCCCTTCTTGAAAATGGGGACCACATTGGCCCTTTTCCAGTCCTCCGGGACCTGGCCCGTGCGCCATGAGTGTTCAAATATTCCTGCCAGTGGCTGCACAATGACGTCAGCCAGTGCCTTCTGTACCCTCGGATGGAGCTCATCCGGGCCTGGCGACTTGAACGCATCCAGTTCCTCCAAGTGCCTCTGCATCATCTCAGGGTCTACGCTTGGTAGTCTGGCGTCTTGCTGCTGCCTCTCTACAATCCCAGTGAGAGCCTTGTCTTTCCCCTCGCTTAGGAATACTGAGACAAAGAACTCATTGAGGAGTTCAGCCTTGTCCCCCCTGTCCGTCACTAATTGCTTATGCCCATCTAGTAGGGATCCTATTCCACCCTGGGCCTTCCTTTTACTCCCTATATATCTAAATAACAATTTCTTGTTGTCCTTTACTTGGGATGCCATCCTCAGCTCCATGGTAGCTTTGGCCTGTCTAACTGCCTCCCTACAAGTACGAGCAGAGGAGGTATACTCCTCTTTAGGTATACTGCCTCCAGGTCTGGAGGTGAGAACAAATGTTCTTAATGCCACAAAATGGACGAAAAATAATGACAGAATGTTGGGTAAGAATTGTAATAAGGAACAACTAGCTTTTATCTTGATATAGTCTATTATCATTTGTATTTTTAATACTTATACAGGCACCTCAACTTTGGAAAGCTGTTTTTAATAAATATGAAAAAATTATGTGGGTAATTATGCAATTCATAATTTAATTATGGGGATGGGAAAACATTCTGCTTGAGCCTAAAAAGAATGATCATATGGCTAACAGCTCAGGTTTATATAGATCTAGTTTTAGTAAAATAACAGTATGACCAATCATATTTTACAGTGCTTCCCCAAAATAAATATACCAGGGTCACATACACTATAATATAACTCCCACACTTTTCCCCAATATGGGATCCTTTTTTGGACAATGTCAAGTGGTTAAAAAAAAAATCCCCAAAATAACAAGTTTTAAATGGGAACATTTTTATATATATAAGTACACACTTGACCGTTTCCTACATAGAGACAAAATAGGATTTCAGGAATTATTTATATCACCACTTGTCAGACTTGGCATGTTCAGTCTAACTATCTTCCATCTAGTTTTTGTCACATGACATCAGTATGTCATGTTGACCTCTGTGGGAGAAGCTGAGGAAACGGACATTTGAGTCATGGGAACATACAACTGGAAGGGATATTGTAGGTTAAGACCAGTTGTGTGTGATTGCAGACCACTTTACAAGTGGTCAAGTTCTATCTTAAACAACTTAGGTCAGAGTTCTCAATCTCACCTCACGGCTGGGCAAAATCCAGACCTGGAGGCAGTGGTGTTGGCAAGACCAGCAACAGCAAGGCAAACAGCAGAAGGGTGAGCCAGACTCTGTCAGCACAGCCCATCCATAAGTCTGGATCCATAAGTCTCTATCCATAAGTCTGTCAGCACAGCCCTCGCTTGTCGTCTTGCCATTGGCAGCCATGCCCAATGGGGCCTGTGACAGGACCCATGCCCCAGGGGTGCTGTGACACCCTTTGATTGACACGTGGCTCCTGGTCCCTCTGACCCCTTGAGTGCTGTTCCCTGTTATGTTGCCTGTAGCCATACCTTAATGATGCTCAAAAGGGTTTGGGAGGTTGACCCAAGGGCCCAGAGTGGATCCATTCCACTGCAAGATTTCCCCTTAGACCATCAGTTGTGGCCCTTCTGTCCCTATTGGTACCCTAGGATGCCAGGTGCTTTATGGGCTGTGTTTTTGGCCTCCATCTGCTGCCATAGCCATGCCCATGCCTCACAGATGGTATATGGTACTCAGCCCCACTGCAATGCTTGGCCCTCTCAGGCCTCAAACCTTTGTTGGAGCTTCATCCTTCCTGGCTGTGGCCCATTTGCTCTGGCTGTAGCTCCCCTCAACCCAGGTCTACTGCCTTGGACCTCAGCTTTCCAGTCCTAGTCCCATCTTGCCCCTACCCCTACTTGGTTTCTGGGCTCTTGGCCCTGGCCTCTCACTTCTTGGGCTTTGGGCCCCTGGCCCCGTCTTACTCTGTCTCAGTTCCAGTCCCTGGGGTCACTGACCCAGGCAAGGCTGCTCTGTCTCAGCTCCAGCCCTCTCTGGAGTCCCTGACTCAGGCAAGGCTCTAAATGGGGTGTTTCTCTGGTACTTCTGTGGCCTCCAGACCTCCCCTATTGCCACAATCTGGTCTTCCAGTTATATAAACTTAACTACAAAGAAGAAAAGGTACAAGCAACCACTTTCAAAGAAAAACCACCCCCACTCTGGGTAAAAGTCATCTTGCCAGTCCTCCTTCCTTTAAAGATTTTACCTGTTAGAGCGTTTTGTGTTTTGGTGCCTGTCAAGGCATCTCCTGCAGCTTCTTTTTCCTAGAAGCTCTGTTCCCTTCAATGCATCAGGCCTAACTGTCTTTCTCCAGGTGCTGGGCTTATATACTTCAAATTTGGATTGTTTGCCCCAGTATTGGGAAGCAGTTCCTAAATTTTGCTGATCTGATAGTTAGAAACCTTCTTCGAATTTCCAGCCTAGATTTATGCATGCATAGTATATATAGTGTTCCTATGCCAAAATTGTCCTTTAGCTTAAATAGCTCTTTTCCCTCCTGGCGTTTACTCCTTGAATGTATGTATTAAGGATAATCACATCCTCTCTCAACCTCCATTTACAAAGCTAAACAAGACATGCTCTTTTAGTTTCCTCATATAATAGACAGGTTCTCTATCCTCATGATCATTCTAGTATCTCTTCTCTGCACCTATCATAATTTGAAATCCTTATTTTAGAATAGAAGTGAACAGAGTTATACACAGTATTCCAGATTAAATCAGTCTGGCATCTTGTAAAACAACAGTAACACTTCCCTACCTCTGCTGGAAAACACTCAAGGAGAACAGTTATTATTTCATGATACAGTGGCCCATAGTCATCATGCAATCTTTCTCCTGATCATTCACTCTCATCTGATGAGTTCCTAGTAAGCTTAGAGCAAGAAATTATTATTACTGGTTCCTAAAGTCATGGTATTGCACTTTGTACCATTACATTTTATGTCATTTAAATTCAGTACTCAAGGCTGTTCAGCTTCTTTCTGTTTCAATCTGTAATCATCCAAGGCTACTGTGTAGTACAAGCTGCAGCCAGATCACCCAGTTTCTGCTTGTGCTCTTTCATACTCTCCTGCCATACCTTTGTTTTTAAAGGAAATTTCCAAAAGAGAAAATAAATATTGGGTGGTGTACCTCAGGGCTCTTATTGCAACCAGATTATGGCTTTCATCCTCTTCACAGGGCTCCTCCATCCCCTACACCCTGCCCTTGTCACGCCAGATGTTCAAAGGTGCGAAGCTTCATTACAGATCCAGTTTAGTGCACTCACTCAGCTTCAATGAGCTTCTAATAACCTGTTGCTGATTGCAGCACAGCCTGCGCTCCTTTCTTGGGTGTTCCCTTAGCTCTCACAAGTTCCCCATATTTCTAGTCAGTTCTTATTTTCTCCTTTTTCCTTCAGGGGTCTATTCCCTCTCGGATTGCTTACAGGCTTTCACCTGCGGCCAGCATCCCCTTTAAGTGTCCAAGTCACAGGACTGCTCCACACAAAGCCACTAGGATGCGATCAGTGAGCCTGAGCCAGTAAAACCCAGATTTCCTTGGCTCAGCTTCCTGGTTCCTCCCACTGAGGGAAACCCACTTCTCAAAATCCGTTCCCTTTAACCAGGCCTCCTATATGCTTCCCACAGACAACAACCAAGAATTGCTCCGCTCACTGGTCTGGCTCTTGGTCTGACCCTCATGCAATACTTTTGTGCCGCTCTCACCTTGAGGTAAGTTCTGTGGTCTTCTTTCCTTTCTTTTGGCATCTGCTGACTCCCTGTGGTGGGGCACTGTTTGTGCCTGCCACTTTAAGGGCCTGGAGCTGGCAGCTGTCAGGTGCCTGATGAGGGCAGCCATTTTGAATCTGGGGCTGCCCATATAAACAGGGTAGTTCTTCTGCTGGAGGTCAGGCAACAACATTGCCTGGCTGGAGGTCTGCTGGTATCATCTGAAGGTAAGGGAGGAGCTGGGAGCTGTAGGGGACAGTAAGGAGGCTCCTGGTCCTGGGTACGACCTAAAACTGCACCCTGCTGGGAGTGGGTGGCCTGGTGGGGCTCTCAGTGGTGCAGGAGCCCCCAGGAAGTGCCAGGCCAGTTACCACCCCAGTGAAAGGTGGGTCAGGGCACCTTAACCCCTAGCCCCCACAACCAGGTGGGTTACCCCTTGTTTGGAGGGCCTGGAGGGTGGACCTCCAGAGAGAGAGAGAAGGGCCATAGACTGGCACCTGTCTGAACTTCCCCTGACTGGTCCAAGCTGGGGCCAGGACTGGAAGGGTCAAAGGGCCAGGGGCCCACCGCGAGGAATGCCCAAGAGCTGCGCGCCTGGGCTCTGACTGGCCTAGAGGTGGGCCAGGGCTAGTGAGTCAAAGTTCCCGGTGACACCACATCCAATGCTGCCTAGTATGAAGGTGGATGAGATCGACTGAGGAGAGGAATCCAGGCGGGATTTAATTAGGAGGATTCTGGGGCCCAGGGTGCAGGCCGATGATAACATCTAGATGCCATCTGCGAGGCTTGGGCTGCGGTGTAGGCGAGGAATGGAGCTGCAGATAGCACCCCCTGGCATCGGGGCAGGAAATGGGCAGCCTCCCGCTTATTAACCTCTAATTAATTCCAACAAGGCATGGCGGGCGAGAAGGCAGAAACAGATGGGCGGGCCACAGTTAAATCGGCCCCAAGAAGGCGACCTGTTACACTCCCCGCTGGGAGTCAGGAAAATCAGCAAACTTCCATGTGGTGGACACAAGCTCCTGCTGGTGTCCCCTTTCTGGGGCAACCTAACCTATGCAATCCCCAGGCTTTTAACTTCTGGGTCAGTGGCTAGAACCTATCCTGGTAATTCTGTTTCAGTGCAGGTTCCCATTACAGACTCTGGTGCAGCTTAAATAAAGCTAGACCAGCCTGCGCTGCACTGTTTATTATTTTCCTTCCCCCACCATACAGGAACAGGGTTCCTCCCCCTTTGGCAGTCCATCCGCACTCCGCCCTGTTTTGATGGACTCTACAGATGCTGTTACACAATCCTACTCTGTACTGATGATGTATCAACTTTGTATCTTCAGCAAATGTTGCTAGCTTGTTACCTTTGTGCCAAGGACAATGGATTTGTCCCTTTACCAATCCTTGGGGAGCTACAAGTGACTTTTTCAAGCCTAATACTTTTCTTTTCAAAACTACTCATCCTCAATTCCTCTTAGCTAATTCCTCTTAGCTTTACTTAACTTACGATGTTTGTAGTAAAGTCTCTTGAGATTCCATTTTAGCTAAACATTTCTTGTCTGCTGCCATATCAAAAACTTTACTGAAGTCTAGGTAGATTGCATCTATTGCATGTACTATGTCCAGGAAAACATTTATCAGAGATATCTGGTTAGTTCAGCAGTAAATTCAGGTTGTGCTTTGCACATGCTTTTCCTCAGTGCCTCTAATTATTCTTGTCTTCAATTTTTCTCTAAACCCTGCATTTAATTAATACAGATTAACAGGCCTATAGTTGCCTGGATCATCTTACAACCCCTCTGCTCACTTAAATATAGCTACCTCACATTTATTATTCTCCAGTCACATGGTACCACACTTTTAAACAACTCCATAGATTTATTAAAAGTTCTTGCTGCTGGATATGCCAGCCGTTCTTTTAGAGTTCTGGGATGGAAACTTGAGTGATTTGAGTACATTAAACTCTGAGTTTAGTTCCTTTCTCAGTTGCGGTAATTTCCTTTTCCATATCTTCATTCCCATTTTCCATTCTGCTTTTGCCCCCTGATTGATGTAATTCTCCTTATTGAAAAGTGAAGCAAATTGTTCATTTAAGTTTTTGGGCCACACCTAAATTATTTTTCATCTCTACCCTATCCTCAATGTACAGTGACACCACTTCTTTCATTATACCCTTTTTTTATTTTTGTGGTCACAGGACCTTTGGCTATTTGATCACAAAAATAAAACTAAGCTTGACTTTAGGCAGTTGTCACACACTGCACTTTGTGGTCTCTAGAACACAACTCTCCTTGCCAATCAGGCCTTCTTTCCATTTCTTGTAGCCTCTTTGCTTATTCTTAATATCCTCTGATGGAGATCCTTTCATTCAGTTCCACAGCTCCATTCTCCCACTGAAGTCCAGAAGCCTGGCCTTACAGTTTTCTTCACCTTGCTTGCTATACAGAATCCTAACGGTTTTTGAGCCTTTGACTTAAAGAAATTCTAAGCTCATGGAAACATCTCTCTGTGAACGGGGAAAGATGGGCAGGTGCTCCTAGGTCTGGAGGCGTCTGAGCCTATGTGGGAATTCCTGGAGTGTGCAGGATTGCTGCTCTCAAGCCCCCAGAACACCTGCCCAGGCTGTTTGGAGAGTGTGAGCAGCTCCAGGCTACCTACGCTCTTGTGCCATAAACTAAAGAAGCCCACTATACTAAATAGCATCATGTATTGATACCAACTTTGTTGCGGCTGCTATCTGTGGTTTGACAAGGGGTATGGATATCTGTTTGGCCATAACTGTTTTTTTGGCAGCACAAAGGCAATGAAAGGCAACCTAACCTTTTGTACTTAGCAAAGGTTGCAAGAGGCAAGGATTTCTTAGGGTGGTATCTTTTACTGGACCAGCTATGCAGTTGGACTAGACAAGCTTTTGAATGCCAGACATTCTCTGACAAGAAAGGCTGTCATTAAGATAGGGGGTGCCAGTGTCCTCAGAAACATCCAGGAGCCTTGAGACTTAGATTATGAAAACTGCATTCAATCTGTTAGTCCTCCCTCGGCCTTCAGCAAGAGGCGCCTAGTTTAGTAGCTAAAACCTCCAGATGAAGGGCCTCTCACCTTTTCTTGAACACAGCGTGAGAGAGCCAAGGAGAACAGGGAAGAGGTGCAGGGAATGGCTGTGCAGCAGCCCCACACTCACCAGATCCCTGAGCTAACACACTGCACTGCGCCTGAGGCCTGGCATTTTAAAAGCAGCCTCTCCCTTCAGATTGAAGGAGAGACACCTGGAGGAGCTATTCAGGATCCCAGAAGGGCCAGAAAGGGGAGGACGCTGACAGAACAGAGTGTGCTCTCACTTCTGGTATAGCCGGAACCTGGAAATGAGAGAGTCCTCCAGCAGGCTAGAGCAGCACCGTGCCTAGACTCCTGGTGGCTCCGAGTGAACTTCTAGTATTGGGTCCCCCTTCACCAGAGATAATTAAAAAATTACCATTTTTGGGCCCCCTTTCTGTCTGGGCCCTGGGTGGCCACCTGGTTCGCCCATGCCTGTGTCCAGCTCTGGACTAGGGCTGCAAGCCTGCAAGCTGAGAGTGGCTAGAGGGCGACTGAAGAGTCTGGTGGGATCCCTTGAGAAGGGAAAGATGACCCCTAGTTAAACTTCAGGAGAAGCAGGAGTCTCCAGTTGCTGATGCCTGGCAAGCAGACTGCAAGGATTAGTAGCAGCACCCTATGCTGGACCAAAATGCAAGGAATCTGGATGAATACCAGTTGATAATTAAGTTGGTTATTTTCTGGGAGGGCTTGTACTTTCCTTTTGCTTCAGGTTAATTAAGTATTTGTGATGCTTAATTAACCCATTTTTGAGTGAGGAGATTTTCCTCCTCGGGCTGTATTAAGGACTCAGTTACAACCCCTACCTAACTGTGTCAAAGGGGAGGAGAACTGGACCCCTGAAGAAAAAAGGAGAAAATAAGAACTAACCAGAGATTTGGGGAACTTGTACCAAAAGAGTACCAGAGGTACAGGAGCGTTGTCCTCAGGGCAGCAGGAGGCCCTGGACTGTGTTTTGTTAGTCTGTTATATTTTCTTTCTTTTGTGTGGGATTGAGATTGCGCCCCAGGAACAGCCATTATTTTGAGTTTTGTGTGGAGTTATCCCTTCATAATCAGCCTGCATTCAAACTAAGAGCTGTGCAGAGTCCACAGAAATTGGGGAGAGGCAGAGACACCA
>NW_005842169.1:237047-238515 GCF_000455745.1 Alligator sinensis | reverse complement strand
CCTGCTGAAGTACATCTGATGTGGTTAGGGTGGGGCAAAGGGGAGGTTGGAGCCCCATGAGAAGATCGGCCTACCATCAGTCCATTTCCTCCAGCTCACAAGAACTTGTGATAACAGCAAGTTGTGGCAGGAGAGAGCACTCCATCTGAGCAGTCTGGACTACAGTGATTCTAGACCTAATTGATAGTGGTGCAAGCCCATCATATTCTGACCAGGCAGGGGTTTTGTTCTCTTGAAGTAGAGCGTCCAGAAACACAAGCCAGGTTTTATGCTCACAGATCTGGCCCATGTTCAACAAAGGCAGGTGAGCTTGGGTGGCTGGTGGGAAGAGGGCAAAGCGAAACAAGGAACGAGAGACGGAAACAAGTTGAACCAGCTGCTTTTGCCCTGGTTATCTCAGATGTCTTTACAGAAGAGGAAGTGGATAGGGAAGGATGCAGACCTGGCAAACCAGGGAGTGGTCTGGAGAGGACCCCATGGAATCTCCTGGGGTCTTCAAAAGGACCCTGAGGGGCATAGAAAGGAAAAATGGGGGCGAGGGTCAAAAGAGACAAGTGGGCTGGACGTGTGTGCTGGGCTGATGGAACGGCTGCTTGCAAGAAGCAGCTGCCTCAGTGTTGCCAGGTCTTAAACATGAAATCATCATATTGGAAGCTCAAAATGATCATATTAGCTGAAAAATGATTGTACAGGCAACCCCTGCTTAGCGCTCGTAATCAGTTCCAGAAAAACTGAGCATTAAGCAGAACCGCACTAAGTGAAACCTGTTTGCCCATAGGAATGAATGTAAATAGAGATAATTGGTTACTGCCACTCCTTGCAGTCACCTCTCCGCACTCCCCCGCCAGCTGCTTCAGTCCCATGTGCCAGCCCAGGCCTGCACTTCTGCTGCCTCATGCTGGGCCCCTGCTGGCCCTGGGCACTGGTGTGGGCCCGGCACTCCGCCCGCCTCCCCACCCGCTGCCACTCACCCCACTTGCTTCTCCCCGCCCTCTCGCCGATTCCACTGAACCCTGTAGCGAAACTGGCCAAGTACTTGCTGAAAATGGGTATCAATTTTAACCAAGCGCAACAGCGCTAACCAAAACCACCTTAAGCAGAGGGTTGCCTGCCTGCGGAAACGTGATGCCAATAAACGCATGCATCCGTGTTCTTATGTCCTTTATATCGCTCCCTGTAACTAGTCAGCAAGGAGGGAAGGAGCAGCGGAGGAGCATCTCTTTCCTTTGAGGTAAGCAGTCCTGGAAGCAGCCCCCGAGTGGGGTCGAGACTCTCTGGGCGAGAGCGGCCGCATGTGCTGCATCAGTTAACTCTGCCTCAGCAGTTACCCTGCACGGCGCCCCTCGCGCTGCGGTGGGCTGCGCGCTGGACACGGGTGGAAATTATCCTCCGAGTCCGGTCATGAAAGCATACCCGGCACGTTGTCTGAGCCACCTCCCTCCCGCCGGGACGTCGAGCAGCGCCCGGA
>NW_005842169.1:231242-236700 GCF_000455745.1 Alligator sinensis | reverse complement strand
GCGGGCAGCCCCGCCACCGCCGCCCGCGTCCGCAGGAGAGGCCAGCAGGACGTGCTGCGCGGGTAGGGCCGCGCCGCGCAGCTCCCTCGGGCCCGGGCACGGGGGCAGCCTCAGGGGACAGGAAAGGGCAGCAAGAGCCTGGATGCCGAGAGGCTAGATCCATGCCCAGGTCCTGGGGTTTGGGAATGATTCCCCCCCCCCCATATTATTATTATTTTCTCTATGATCTTAATCTTCGCATTCTCTTGAGCGCAAGCCCGATAGTCAAGTCCCAAAGCTGGACTGAGCACAGCTCATCTTTATCACTTCAGTCGATGAGTCTGTGCGGCTAAGTGTCCTCCTTCCCCCGACCTCCCCTCCTGGCGCTTCGGATGCTCCCCAAGCGCAGGCAGGCAGCCTCCAGGCTGCGCCCCCGCCCCGGTCTCGCTTCGTGTTGAGAAAAAGTGAAAAATGTACTGCGGTGGGGGCGAGGCGCAAAATGTTGCCCCAGTGTTGCTTCCGTGGGGGCAAGTCAGGATGTCGCTTCAGTCCCGGCAGCCTGGAGAGCTTTAGCTACTGCGCTGTGCCTCTTGGCTCGGGGCTTTGTGCTGCCTGCATGGATACCTGCTGGAGAGCTGTGCCTGGGCAATGGGGGGTTTTGTGCATGGTGTGCTTCACTTTTGGTTTGTCGTCCTGATCGACCCCTCAGGCAGGAGGCCCTTCTGCTCTGTCTCAGAACTTCTCACTTAACAAACTGTGTGTCAGGGTTAGGTCATTTTGGAGAGGCAAGCAGGCTGTTTTTGGTTGATGTTGTGGAAAAAAAATGACTGTTCCTAGGCACCCCGGGGCCCAGTATGTCCTTGGTCCGTCGGCACTTTGATTGAAAGCAGAAGAGATGCGCCACCAAATGGATTTGCTTCACTGCTTTTCCTCGCTCCCTCCTTCCCCCCCCTTCAAAAATTGAAAACCATGTTATGCAAAATGAGTTGGGTTCATTGAAGGAGTTGGTTTTATCAGTTTCTATCGGAGGAAAGTTTAGTTTGGTTTTGGAAGGCATATATATAGGTATTTGGTGTGTTTAGGGGTATGGATTTTGCTTTCTTTTTGGGGGGAGGTTGTTTTTTGTTTGTTTGGTTTTTTTGGCAAATTAGCATTTGTATTATGTGACCAGTAGATTTATTATCTTTTTGAATATGTCAACCCATGGCTGTATGTTTATGGTGACCTGTGTTTTTTGCATATGCCTTTATTTGTGTGTCTGTGTGACAGGCCAAATGTGTGTGGCTCTAGATTCCACTCCTATTGTTGCCCTGGATGGAAAACGCTCCCTGGAGGAAATCAGTGTATTGTTCGTAAGTGTCTGACTTCCATTTTTGTTTTATTTATTTATTTATTTATTTATTTATATATAAACACCCCCCCCCCGGGGGTAATAATAATGGACTGAAATTGTCTTCCCTGAAATTTCCTGCTTGTTCAGTTTAATAACATGGGATTCATCTTGAAATTAATTTGGCAAGTTGACACAAAAAAAAAAAAAAAAAGTATTGGCTCACAGTTCCCATAACAGCAAGATTGGCAAATCATTGTATTTTGTTTGGTACATTCATAAGAGACATGGATCCATTTAGCTAAAAAAAATCATAAATCAAGTGATTAGCAGTCAAAATGGAAAACATCCAAATGTGAAACAAGTGAAATCTGAAGTTTTCTAAGAACTTCTGTGGCAAACCTGGAATGGCAAAGCTACAATGTTGTGAGGAACTTCTGTAGTGTGTAGGGATGCTTATGCTCCTGCTTGTAATTTTTAGTTATGTTTTAATAGCTATAAAGTTATAAAGCCTATAGACTGATATTGCATTGGTCAGAAGGACTGTTAAGCTGACAGAGCTAGCTGTTGACATGGCTTGGCAAAAGAAAGCAAGTCTGAGTGCCCTAGTTAGGAAAAATTGTCTACCTAGAAAGGAAATATAAAATTAAACTAGAGTTTCTGTCTGCTGGATTATAATTGATTTCAGAGGCATACTTTTTTTCTCTCTTTGAACTGTAGCTTTAATGAGGCACTGTAGCCATTCTTCCCAGCCTTTAAGTGTCTTGTCTTTATCTGTTTTCCTTACAAACATGCCAAACTTCACATTTCAAATACAGAAATACATTCTGTAGGTCTGCTGGGATATGCTCTGTAATGCTCTGTCTACCAAATCATAGATGTTCAGGCACAAAATGGGGAATGAGAGGAAAATGTAGGCTTTTTCAAGTCAGAGATGAAAGAGCCATTGCCTAATAACACAGTACTGTTGGCTTTTTTTTTTAAACTTTTTTGTTGATTGTATATCTAAATAGGTCTTGATAACATTACCTTCAGCTGTGCGGGGTATGTTGACCCCTGGGTTGGCCTTAATGTTGTACAGAAAATAATTCGGAACACAGAAGCCTATCCCTAGCGGTGGGTTAATGAGAATACTTGAGCACGTGCAACTCTGCATTTGCTATCTTTCGTACATTTGATTGTTAGCCCAAGGGACACTTATTGTAAAATTTATAAGCAGCATGGAGGGACTGATTTTTTTTTTTTTTTCCCCAAGGTATTATAGTACGTAAACATACACATAGGCATCTAATGGGATTAGATGTCACGTCCAAAGTAGAGGCACACCTGTGTTGAAATCAATGACGGTTACATAAACTCAACGACAGTTACATACCTTCATACTTTTTCAGAAATGTCAGTTTGCCTAATGCATCTTTAGGTGCCACAATACCTTTAAAAAATCTGGCATATAGGACATACTAAGGTGATTTTTTTTCATGCAGAAAACTCCTATTGACTTCATGTGACTTATCTACACAGAGAACTCTTATTCTTTTTAACTTAATAATAAATTCACTGATTAAGTGGCACAAAATTGGGCCAACAGGACTGAGAGATTGGGTGGGCTGTTAATACCTGACACTGCTTTCAGTGCGTCATAGGTGGTGGAAGAGGGGAACATGTTTCTATAGTGACTGTAAATTGTTGTTACAAGTGGTCTCCCTTAAAACCCTGTATAACAGCTGTTCAGTTATGCCAGGTTTACATGAGAGAAGGATACCTATGCCAGCAACCCCTCTAGTGGAGATGAGTTGCTAGTAAAGCTCATTGCTTCAAATGAAGTAAATTATACAGGCAAAAGCACTTTCTTAATTGCATTTACAGTTGGGTATTCTGTGTGTATCAAAATGTGATAAAGACTTGCAGCCTAAATTGACATTCTTTAATCAACAAGCATTTCTAGTATAGATCTTGTCTTAGGAAATTGACCTGTTCTGTTTTGTTTTCCTCTCTCTGTGGACTGGAAAAAAAATCAACTTCTGACTTAAAAAAATCAACTTTGGGTAGTCTGTTTCCCAGGTGTTATAATTAACGTGCATGGGGTGGGGTGGGGTGGGGTGGTGCCCCCCCTCCCTGCACCCCATAGAAGAGCTGTAGCTCCATCCTGTGCTCACCTTGCCCCAGTTGGGCAGTGCCTGCCCCAGCCCTGGCCCCACTCCCTCCTTTACTGCAGGGGGCGTAGATATGCCCCCCTACACCCCTTCCCTCCCTCCTTCCCTTCAACCGCAACGGACTTACCAGCTGCATGCAGCTCTCCACGCTGCCAGGTTGTGCTCCTTGCTGCCTGCATGCTGCGCTGCATAGGTAGCAAATTATCGGCCACATCAGGCTGATTTCTGATATGCTCAATTTTCTTTATATCAGTGCCGATCCAATATCGGACCTATCTATTGGTACATCTCTAGAGAATAGTAAAGCATTAGGGCTAGGGACAGAAATTATACATAAACCGGTATAAGTGATTGAAAACCCATTCAAATTTTTAACACAGCAGAAGTTCAGTACACATAAACTGCTTCTTAAATGGCTGAAATCAGTTTAAGATAAACCTGGATAGATGTAGTATCAGGCTTAACTGATTTAGGTTTAATTGGTTTCTTGAACTTCTGTCTCAGGTGCCCTCCAGATTCAAGTTAACTCACAGTTCCCCAGCATCTCAGGATGCTTTGCATTGCCCACCTCCCTTGCAGGGTATGTGGGCTAGCGTTGGCCCAAGCTGTCTGCTGCAGTTGAGCAGAGAGGTGTACTCTAGGGCCCCCCAGCTTCTGGCCTGAGCCACTGCAGGCATGTGGCTACATTTCTAGAATAAAAAATAAATGTCTATTGACTTGCTTTTGGTTCAATCTACACAGCTTAGACTAACCTGCACAGATTGAACCGATTCAGCTTTGGGCTTTTTGGCTGTCTGTACTTAGCCTAAGAATTTGTGTTTATGGAAACAACACTTAGAGTCCTTTGTTAGCACAGTTTTCATTTTGTTCTGGGTTTTGTCTTTGCATTTTCTGTGGCAAGTTTCTATCACAATATGAACAGGTTAGGGCCATTATCTTTCTGCATAGATACCTTAAAATAGGCCCTTAAGATTTAATTATCAAATTTACTTAAGTAGTTTGAATGATGAATCCTAATTCCTAGTGCTGCATAAGAAATAATTTACAGGTAACAGACAGAAGTTTACAGTGTTCTTTTACTTTCTTTGAAGATTAGCTGAATTATTCATAGGCTAGTTTAACAATTTACATCTTTGAAATGTGTCAGTTATTAGTATAAATTGTGTTAAAATTATCACACGGCATTGCTACTTCTCTCTCAAAGTGTTCATCAGGTCAAAAATTGTAATCTAGTCCTTTTTTTAGAACTGTGGCAGGGCACTGGTTGTACCTGCCACTTTAAGGTCCTGGAGCAGGCAGCTGCCAGGTGCCTGATGAGGGCAGCCATTTTGGGACCTGGGGCTGCCCATATAAACAGGGCATCTCGGCAGCTAGAGGCCAGGCAACATCACAGCCGGGCTGGAGGGCTGCTGATATCGTCTGGAGGTAAGGGAGGAGCTGTAAGGGATGGTTAGGAGGCTCCTGGTCCTGGGTATGACCTAAAACTACACCCTGCCCAGAGTGGGTGGCCTGGTGGGGCTCTCAGTGGTGCGGGAGCCCCCAGGAAATGCCAGGCCAGTTACCACCTCGGTGAAAGGTGGGTCGGGGCGTCTTAACCCCTAGCCCCACAGCCAGGTGGGTTACCCCTTTCTTGGAGGGTCGGGAAGGTGGACCCCATGAAGAAGAGTAAGGGCCATTGACTCGGGGCCTGTCTGAACTTCCCCCTGACTGGCCCATGCTGGGGCCAGGACCGGAAGGGTTGAAGGGCCAGGGGCCCACCGCGAGGAATACTTTCATAGACATTAGGGCTGGAAGGGACCTCGGAAGATCATCGAGTCCAGCCCTCTGCCCAAAGGGCAGGAAGTCAGCTGGGGTCATAGGATCCCAGCAAGATAAGCATCCAGTTTGCTCTTGAAGGTGTTCAATGAAGGCGCTTGAACCACCTCCGGTGGCAGGCTGTTCCAGACCTTGGGGGCTCGGACAGTAAAGAAATTCTTCCTTATGTCCAGCCTGAAAC
>NW_005842169.1:216243-229770 GCF_000455745.1 Alligator sinensis | reverse complement strand
CTGCTTTTCCTCCGGCTCCCCACATATCTGAAAAAGGACTTTTTATTGTCCTTGATGCTCAAAGCTAGTTGGAGTTCAGTTGCAGCCTTGGCTTTCCTGGTATGCTTCCTACAGGACCGGACCAGTGCAGAATAATCTTCTTTGGAGGTGACTCCCATCCTTTGTAGGCCTTTCTTTTTAGCCTCAGGAGGTCTGCTAGGTCCCTGGAGAGCCAGGCGGGCTGCTGTGCCCTCTTGCTGCCTTTCCTCTGTGATGGAATAGACTTAGTTTGTGCATTGAGGATGGCTCCCTTGAGGAGCAACCACTCTTCTTGAACTCCCCTCTCCCCATGGTCATGGTCCCTTAGGGCCTCACTGACACGCCTCCTGAGCTTGCTGTCACCCAGCTTCCCATCGATCACTAGGTCGCCGACTAGGTCATCCCCAGTAGCCAGTACCAGGCTGAGCAGTGCTTTGCCTCTCGTTGGCCCATAGACTTCTTGAGTCAGGTAGAGGTCATCCACGCACAAGAGGAAGCTTTGGGAGGGCCTGGGGTTCTGACTGGCCTGGAGGTGGGCCAGGGCTGAAAGCCGAAGGTCCCAGTGAGGGGATCACACCTGGAGGGGAAGCAGCGCAGGGAGCTATGTTGCCTGGTATGACGGCATAAGAGTGTGCCTGATGAGAGGATTCTAGGTTGCGGTTCAATCAGTAGGAGTCTAGGGCCCAGAGCGAGGGGCCGGTGATTATGAGAACATAGATGCCATCTGTGAGGCTTGGGCTGCGGTGTAGGGGAGGAATGGCGCTTCAGATAGCGCCCCCTGGCATCGGGGCAGGATATGGGCAGCCTCCCGCATATTTAACATCTCTATTTATCAATTAACATCAAGGCGTGGCAGACGAGAAGGCGGGCAGTTAGCCCAGAAACAGGTGGGCGGGCTGCAGGGAAAGTGGCCCCGAGAAGGTTTAGGTTTAGAAGGTTATTTGTGACAAATAAATCTAGTAATAGAGGAGATGTCCTTATCAGCAGGGATCTGGGTTTTCTGTTTGTAACAGAAAAGAACCCTGGATTTTTTCATTTTTAAGGGGGAAAACCCAGATTTTCTCCTTTTAAAGGAGAAAAATGTGGGTTAAAGTGGGTTTCCCCTTGCAGGCTAGCAGAGTTCTAGCCTGCAAGAAGCTGGGGGGAGCAGGAGGAAGGCAGTCTGTCAGAGGGTGCCATGTGAATGTGCGTATGTACACATGCACATGGCTGCCAGGCAGCCTGGAAAGCAACTTCTGCAGGTAACTCTGGGTAGGGGGAGGGCAACTGAGGCCCTTCTAGGGAGGAAAGGAGTTGGGCAGGGCTAGGGTTTGGGCTGGGGGTGCTTTCCAACCCAGGCAGTGCGTGTGGCTTAGTGCCTGGGACATGGGGCCTGGGCAGCTTGTCTGGGGAGGAGGGGCCTGGCTCCCTGCCACTACATGCACTCCCAAGGGGGCATGTGCCCCCCAAATTTGTGCATGGGATGGGTGTTGGCTGCCCACTATGGGCTTGGGGCTCCTTGCCCTGGTGCCCTCTCCCCAGGGCCTCTGTGGCCCAGTGAGCGGGACCCGATGTCGCAGGTTGGGGCTGGGCGGAGAAGCTTGGTGCCACTGCTATGAATCCCATGCTGCCAAGGCGAGGCATCCCCTGCCTGCCTGGCAGCAGCAGGGGGCACAACCCCCACTGCCACCTCCGCTGCTGCCAGGTGAGCAGCGGGTGCCTTGCCATGGTGGCATGGTGCTTGTGGTAGTGACACTAGGCTTCTCTACCCATTCCAGCTTCACCCTGCCATGCCAGGTCCCACCTGCTGGGCTGCGGAGCCCCTGGAGGGAGGGCAACAGGACAAGGAGACCAAAGCCCTTGGTGGCCAGCCTGCATCCGCTCACCCCCATGGGCTCCACCCTGGCTGTGCTGCCTGTGGGGGGAAGGGGAGCCAGGCTCCGCACTCTGCTCCAGCAGCCACTGCCTCCTATGGGCAGCATCTGGGGCTCAGGCGCAGCGGCTATGGACCCGGGTCCCTAGCCCCATAGCCTTGGCAACTAGGGCCTCCCCCTCTGGCAGGGCTGGGTGGGGGGGCTGTGTGTGGGGAGTGAGTGGCACCAGCAGGGCTGGGGGCTGTGGTTTGGGAGTGGGGGGAAATGGCAGGCACTAGGCACTGGCCTGTAAGGGCTGCTCAGTGCCACAAAGAAGTGTGGGATGGGGGGGACAGCTGAAGCTGGACCTGCATCCTGGTGAGTGAAGGGGGCAGGGAGAGCTCTGATTTTCCATTTTCCATGATAAAGCAATTCAAAAATATATAGGTATTTAGAATTTACTTTACTATAGTGATTGAGGCACTGGTAGGCTTCCAGATTTCTTTAAAATTGTAAATGTATCAATAAAACATTGTGTTCAACTGATATATATATTATAGTGGTGTTTCATTTTAATTGCAGATCTTGAGTTTTTAATTGGAGAACTTGCAGTTTTTATTAGAGAATTGGAGGTTTTAAATGGAGAAAATCAGGATCCCTGCTTATCAGATTCGTTGAGGTTTAGGCTTACCAAAGGGAAGGCATACTTCAGGTATAGCCTATTCTTAGATGAAATGGGCAGGTCCTTAATGTACCTCTGATGGGAAATGGGAAAAAGAAATTCATAGGCATCTTGAGGTGAGGCTCGTCTTCTCTTTGTTGAGGGATGTTGGACTTTTAATGGAGGCTTTCAAGGAGGACACAGAGGCACATAATATTGTTTACCTAATTTGTTCTTGGCCATGTTTGGCATCAGTACAGAGTTGTTTTTTTTTTTGAGGGAGGAAGGACAATCCAAGATGGTAAATCTCCAGAAAACACATTTCTGTTTGTATAATGGAGCAGGAAGGCAAATAACTTCATGCTTGCTTTGCTAAAGAAGTTAGATAGCTTTTAATTTCATTAATACATTTTCTGAAGGCAGAATTCAAATACAAAAGTTCTGGGACATATACTCTTTCTTTTGGGGCTTTTTTGTTTAAGGGCTTGGAATGTGACTTTTGTCAACACACAGATTCCTTTGCATATGCTGTTCTGTTTCTCTCCTACTAATACACAATTTGTGGAGATGTTAGACTTTCAGGAAGGGTAGTTCACCCTGGATTCATAGGTGCAGGGTTGTCCACATGTAGACTCTGATTCTGTTTTGTCTCTTGTCTTCATGGTGTTCATCCTTCATTGGGAGCTATGTGTAGTTCTTGTTGTACTGTTTTGAGGCTTAGATTCTATCCTTCATATTAAAAAACAAAAACTATTAATATGAATTTAAAGGCCATGTCCAGATGACTGCAGCTGAGCCGTATGTGGTGCCACAGACATGCCTGCAGTGCCACATAATGCACGTTCACCTGCTTTCCGTGCTGCAAGAGAGAAGTGTGTGTTTTTTTTTTTGTGCGGGGGGAGGTTACACCTGGATATCCGGGGGTCAAAAACACCCATGGAGGGAAAAAAAAAAGTGGAGCCTACCAGGACCCCAGATAAGGCTGCTGGTGCCAGCCCAGTGCTGGCCCCACCCTCTCCTACTCCACCTGGGTAACCTGCCATGTGCCAGTGTGTGCGTGGCACTGGGACAACCTTTAGCAGCACAAGATGCACTGCCGCTAGTTGTCCCTAGAGAACCAAATGTCCATGCTCATCTGGACATGGCCCAAGAGATCTGTATCTGGCCCTTAACTTTTTCATGGTTCTCTTAATACTGAGTGAAACATACCATCCTAATGACTGGGGCCCTACTGAATTCATGGTGGAAGTGGGCTGTGCAGTAGCTCCTTTAATCTTGCAGATTCCCCCACGTACCACTTCTGTTGCTAATTGGCAGAGGGGCCCTGGTGGCCCTGTTTCTTGCTGCTGATTGGCTGGGAGGCAAAAATGGTGCCAAATTTGAAACCGTGGATGAGAAATATTTTCAGTATCATTTCTGAAAAATATGAAGTAAAAAATACCCATCTAGTAATCTGCATTTTGCAAACACCTATCTGGGTGTTTTCTTTGTCAGACCGTCTACAGCAAATAATTTTAATTTTGTTTCGTTGCTTATTTTGGAGACTGATATTCCTAATTAGGAAAAATCTTGTTTGGTAAGGATGTTACTTGAAGAGTAATATTTTGGTTTTATTACTCTTAATAGTATTGTTTTAAATTTAATTTAAAAAAATGATTTGCTAAGAAGGCACTCCACTTCCACTAATTTTGAGAGTTATTTTGGCATGCATCTAATGTTGTTTAGCTCCATCAGTGAATAGAACTTATTTCTGTCTCACTTGAAGGCATGCGTTATTTTCTGACTAATTTATCTTTAAAACAACAAAACATCTGAATATAGTTTATTAACAAAAAATGTTTTAGTAAACTTAAGATAAAAACACATTGTTAATCACTGTCTTAAATGCATTCTTTTCCAGCAATTTGTAGGAATAGTTGTGGTGATGGCTTTTGTTCCCGTCCTAATATGTGCACTTGTTCCAGTGGACAAATATCACCTATCTGTGGATCAAAGTCAAGTAAGGACTTATAATATTTGCTCTTCTTTTAGTTTTGTCTTTAATTGTTCTTTTATAAATGATCACTTTTCTAAAATTAGAAATCTTTTAAACAAATACATTAGACAATATAATCATTACACCATACAGCTATATGATTTATACTTTAGAATATCTCTTTCTCTGTCAGCGTTCTACGTAAGCAATACCTGTATGCGATAAAAGAAAAATTAAATTCTGTAGGCAGACCTAGAATGCACGTGTATATGTGTGTGTGTGTGTATATATATATATATATATATATATATATATATCTTGTAATACAATTTTGTGAAGTTGAAATTTAGTTGCAAAATCCTATAGGATAATTGGTAGTTGTAAGTTGTGATATATGTTCTTAGAAAGATTGTTTTCCCTTGATATGTTTATAATGTCTTTTAGGATATTAGAAATATGTTTGCATCACTAGACAAGTATTTTCATTACTTCATGTATTGGATACATACTATCTTTGCTTTTGAAGACTTTGCTTTTAGTCGCTATTTGCAGTGTTCTTTAATGCATACATCCATTTCTGTCCCCTTATAGTACAGCAGTGCAATATCAGGTGCATAAATGGTGGTACTTGTGCAGATGATCAGTGCCAGTGCCAGAAGGGCTATGTTGGAACGTACTGTGGGCAACGTAAGTAACTTCTCTATTTCATCCTTATAAGGTTGAGTCCTACAACACTTATTTGTTCGAATTAGCTGTATGAATTTGCAGTGAGTAGGAGGGCAGATGAAACCAGGGCTATATGTATGGGTTACATAGACAAAGACATAATGTATCCAAGGAAGGCAGTTTAAACATACTTCTGTGTTGGCTTTTGGGGCTGCACTTACACTACAATGTAGTTTAATCTGTTTTCTTCACTGGGGTGAATTTTATCAATGAATTGTACATATATATTTTATTGATCCTGAAACCAAAATACATATTTACAATTTACTCATTTGGTTGAGTCCAGTGAATAGTTTTGGCTAGATAAAACTTGTCCATTACATGATGGTGTGATCTCTTTTATCCAAGGAATGATTAAACTACTCACCAAGGTTATGGAAGACTTGGGATCAGGTGTGGGATTCCAAGTCACATTTCCCAAGAGAGTGTTTAAACCATGTTGCTATAGGATATCAGAGGGGAGAGGGAGGGATAGAGGAAAAAAGACCTTGTTCTGATTTTGTATAAATAAATATTTACTGGGTCAAGGGTTATAACCCAGGTGAATGTCCTAACCACCAAACTATATGTCTCTTCAGACATTCACCCAGACATGAGACCTCTCACTCACCAGGGAAGTGCAAAACCAAATACAAGTTCATTCTCTGCTTGATTTTATGATAGGAACTTGAACCAATCAAGTATCCTAGTTATTAAGTTGCAGGATATTCTTAGTTGAGTGTCTCCTAATCCTTCCTGTTGGAACTGTTCCACTTTGTGTAAAATACTTAAATAATTGATTGGCGGGGAAAGAAAGAACAGATCTGCAGCCTAGTGGTTAGGATGCTCACCCAACAGGAGAGAGACTCAGGTTGCAGTGCCTGTTCCATGGAATGTTTGTTTATTTTACATTAGGGTCAACAGTAGAGAATAAGAGCATTCCCCACTCCAGAATAGTTAACAGCTTGGTGGTTAGGGCACTTTCCTGGAAGATATGGATTCAAATTCCTATGTCTCCTAGATCCTACATAAGTGGTCTAGTCATTGAGCTGTTGGACAGAAGTGCGTGTGTGTGGGAGGGGGGACACCACCTTTTTCCCCATCAGTCTTGTGAAAATCTAGTGTTCAGCGTCCTTTGCTTTTCCTACATGTAGGAAACTGAAAAACAAATTATTCACACAAATCTACATGACACCTCTCCCACAAACATACTGACAAACTATATACATTTGGAGAATGATAAAAAATGATTAAGGGTACAGAGATTGGTTTATGTGGAAAGATTAAAAGAATTAAATGTGATACATGTCCATCTGATATTAGCAGTTAACATAAATATGGCAAGGAGTAATCAAGATATGAATTGTTTAAAGTGAGCTAGTAAGTGGTTTTTCTTTCCTGCAATTCATTTGTTTCTAAAAGAGACACTGTTGGAAAAACGTATCTAAGCCCTCTCTCTTGTTTGAGTCATTTTAGCCTGTGCTGAGCACCGAAGGGCAGTCTTGTATGTACCATATGGGTATGTTTGTATGCATCCATGCTTCTGCCAGGGTGCACACTCTTGCACATACGCTTCCTATCTGCCTCTGCTCCTATATGCCAAACCCAGAGAAACAGTGGTGAAGCCACTGTGAGCAATCCTCTGATGGCCATGTCACGCGTATCCAAGACCCAAGTCTTGAGAGATCATGGTGTGGTTGGTCTGAGAGCATGTGTCCCTGGCAGACTTGTGACTAGAAGTCCCTTTGTTAATAACTTTAGGAGCTTGGGACAAATTCTGTAGATTCTTTTTTGGGCCATGCTAAACAGTGATGTTTAATCTGAGGAGGATTTGGTCTCAAGCTGTGATTCTATAATGCAGTGTTGTTCAAGGTTTTGGCTCTGTGGGCCAGATGAATGACTTAAGACCAGTCCGTGGGCTGGATCTGGATATGTGCTTTCTCCATCCTGCCCTGTCCTGGGGGATCACGTTCCTATCCAGTCTCATGTGCGGGGATCTAGTCCTGCGCCACCCTATGTTCCCAGTCTAGTGCCCAGGGCCAAATCCTGCAAGGCTCCCCATGGACCTGTGGGGAAACCCCATGTCTGGATGACATGGTACCAAGGGCTGGATCTAGCCCATGGACTTGGGGTTGAGTACCTCTGCTATAATGAGCTCTGGGATTGCACAGTGGAGGATCAAGTCATTAATTAAGATTTAAAAAATTAGCTTCTAGATGGGATTGAAATTCGTCTGAATAGAAATAAGCATTTCTTTAATTAAAACATGATCATATCCTTAATCCATTGTTTTTGAGATATGGGAAAAAAAAATTCTCCACAAAGTATTGTATGTAATTCAAGTACTACATGCAGTAACAGGCATACAGAAGTCTCTGAATTTTGTACGTCACTTGCACTCTGAATGAAAAGTAATTCAATTTTATAGGCCCTGATAAGATATACAAGATTTATTGCATTTCTAGATAACAGTGCATTTTTATGTGTTTCTCCTTGTGATATAGTAAGCATGTCCACATTTTTTCTGGTTTAAAAGATTTAACATCTCTGGAGTTTTGAGATGTTTTGGCACCAAGTAGTCAAACATTTTATAACCCCATCCATAAGTAGCAGAGACCTAAGTTAGAAACCTTAAGACTCAAATCTGTCTGTGTTGTTGTTTTGGCAGGTTTTAAAGATAGTGGGACTATCTTCTCTCAGAGAACATGTACACATTTTTCTGTACAGTTTTGCAGAGCCCAGAGATAGCTGGCCTTAAATGAGGCAGAACAGATTAAGGGCAGTAATATGAATAGGCATTTTAGTAAGCAGGTGATCTGTCTCTTCATCTCTCATATTTTGCAAGCAAGTGTACAAGCACTTTTCAGAATTGATGGAATGCAAATGTATTTGCAGGGCAGCTGTTGCTTGATTCATATTTCTGTATGAAGATATTAAGCCTGGTTACCAGTGGCTACCTTCTAAGAGAAGGCACATGATTATGCTGCAGCCCTTCCTAAGGTGTTACATCAAGAAATAATAGCTTTAATTTCTTGTTGGGGTGACATAGGAAACACACTTGTGGAAACTGCTTGGAGATCAGATGCAATGGTGCATTCTCTTCAGGGCTGTAGCCATGTCCCTGTCTGGCCAGCACAGGGGTGGGCAAAAAATGGCCTGGGGGCCAGATCTAGGCTGTGAGGCCATTCTTTCTGGCCTGCAGGGCCCCTAAAATTTTTTTGAAAATTTAAATTTATCTGTCCTTGGTTCCTGTCAGAAATGACAGGAACCAGGGACACTAAGACCCAGGGGAATCCTCGGAGGGCTTCTGCAACAGCAGGGCTTGCCCAGCCCCACCCCCTCAGCCTGAAGCCCCAGGAGGGGCTTCGGGCCTGGGACCACATGGCTGCCCTGGCGTGGGAAGCTCAGGTAAGTGGTGGGGGGAAGGACGGGGAAGGAACTGGTGCTGAGCACAGGGGAAAGTGGCCCCCTGTCCTGAGCAGGCACAGGCAGCCCCAGAGGTGGCGAGGGGCTGCTTTTCCCCGCACTCAGCACTAGCTTGTAACCCAGCCCCGCTGCCAGCCTAGGCCCTGTGCCGGCTCCAGGTGCAGCCCCAATGGGTGAGCCATGGTGGCAGCAGCTGTGGCCCCCTGCTTGCTACACTGGGCAGCATTTGCTGCTGCTCACACTGGTGAGGCTGCCACCGCTGTGCTGCCCAGCATGTGGGGCTGCCTGTGCCTGCTCAGGACAGCCCCACGTAGGTCATGAGCGGCTGCAGCAGGGAGCACCAGCCATGGAGTGGGTGAGGGGCCACTTTTCCCCATGCTCCAAAGCATCTCCTTCCCTGCCGGGGAGCAGGGGGTTGGGGCTGTGTGCTGCCCCATGCCTGTAGTGTGGGGCTGAGAGGGCATTGGCAGTGAGCGGGCGCAGGAGTGTGGGGCCTGCACTGGTGTCCAGGGCCAGCACCAGCAGAGCCCAGAGGTAGGGTGGCAGGGGTGCAGGGTCCCGGTCAGCAGGGGCTCTATGGAGCCGGACCAGCTCCCCCCTCTCCCTGCTGGTGCAGCCCAGCCTGGCTGCACACACCCCTGCCAGCCTGCACCCTGCTCTGCACCCCACCAGTGCTGGCCCTGGGACATTGATCCCAAGACATTGGGACATTGGTCCCAAGATGGTGACTAGAGGGCAGGGCACCTGTCAAGAGGTGGGGATACCCCTGTGGCCCTCAACAGCTTGCCAGAACTGGGTACGTGGCCCTCTGCCCGAAATAATTGCCCACCCCTGGGCAGGCAGTATCTAATTTTGAGGCTGAATTGAGGTCTTCTTGCCCCCCACTTCCTTCTTTTCTTTCTTAGAGTGAGTCCTATATCTTCTGTCACTTCAAACACATTTATTTCACTTTGGAGTATATTTTGTTTACAGTTTTCAGGAACAATTATTTCTATTTAAAAATACAGAAAAGTATATGAGATTTTGTAATTATTCCTGTTAGGGAGAATATTCACTTAATAACTTTCCTGAAGATTAATTCAAAGAGCCATGAGTTTTTTGGGTTTTTTTTGTAGGCAACAACCTACTTTATCAGAAGCTAGGAATGGACTAGCAGAAAGAAAAGATTTTATATAGAAGGGGATAGGATGCTGCTAAGCAAAGGAATTCGTAGATCGTTTAGATTAGTTAAAATGAAGAAAGAGGTTAACACCTGGAGGACTAGCTAGTCTAGGTAATGGGGTAAGAAGTCATAATCCCTATTGAGATAGATTAATACAGTTCAGTCTCTGAATAATTTCTTGTTCTGAAATGTTATATTCAAGACCCAGATGCCAGTTGTGCCCTCTTACTAACACAGACCACGGTGTCACTGGATCAAGCTATCACTTGCTTAAAGTGCTGCTCTGCTTTCTACTTTGGCCAGATGTGACAATTCCTACAAAAAGAATAAATGGACACGAATTAGACATTGATTTTTAAAAAAGCATGCAAAAGTCCAAAACCTATTTGGACATTCTATGACTGACCACCGAATGGTTTAAAAAAATAATTTTCTAATTAATAGAGATGCACCAATGCATTGATCCAATATTGGGTTGGCACTGATATAAAGAAAATTAACTATATTGGAAATCGGCTTTTTTTGCCTGATGCAGCTGGTAAAGTGGCCGATACATGCCCAGCTGCAGCATGCAAGAGGTCAGGAGTGCAGCCTGGCAGCTTGGAGAGCTGCATCCAGCTGGTAAGTCTGTGGTGGAAGGGGAGGGGGAACGGAAGGAATGTGGAGGGGAAGGAGGGCAGGTCTAGGCCCCTGCAGTGAGGGAGGGAGTGGGGCTGGCGCTGGGATTGGGACAGGTGCTCCCCAGCCAGCACCTGTCCCAGTGCAGCTTGTCCAGGGGACATGGGGTGGGGGGCAGTGAGGGGGTGGGGGGGAGGCATGGCCCCCGCCGCTGCACTCGCCTCAGGAGGGCTTAGGGGGCATGTGTCCCCGGATCTGTGCAGGGTGGTGTGGGGTGGCTGCCATTGCAGGCTTGGGCTGGGGCTGCACTGGGCTCTTCCCAGCAGGGGCTGGGCTGGGCTGGGCTGCGCTCAGGGTGGGTGGCAGTGGCGCTGGGAAGGGGTTATGGGGGGGAGGGGCTGCAGCCACCCCACAATTTGCTGTAGCCCCCCAAACACCACTCCCAGCACCACTGCTGTCTGCCCCGAGTGCAGCCCAGCTCAGCCCTCCCTGGGAAGAGCCTGGCGAAGCCCCTGGCCCCAGCCCACAGTGGCAGCCTGCCCTGCCCTCCATGTAAATCTAGGGGCCCCCCCGCCATGCCTCCCAAGGTGCACGCAGTGGCAGAAACCGTCCCTTCCCCTGCATCCCTCGGATGAGCGCCTGCCCCAGCTCCTGCCCCACTCCCTCTCCCACCACAGGGGCCTTGATTTGCCCCCCTCTCCCCGTGCCTCTTCCCTTCCCCCTCCCACAACAGACTACCCAGCTGGACACTGCTCTTCAAGCTGCTGAGCTGCATATCAGAAATCGGATTGGTATTGGCCAATATGGCTCCCTAAAAAGTGGCTATCAGTATCTGCCCAAAAAATCTCCATCGGTGCACCCCTACTGATTAAGTTACCATTCAAGACTTGCAATTAAAACCGTACTAAACTTTGTATAGCAGATGCTTTTTGAGTTATGAAGGAACAAAAAATACCCCTTTTCTTGAAGGTGTGTACAGACAGTTTCAGGCTAAAAACATTTCTAAGCATTTTTGCTAAAATATTGTTTTTAAAAACTAGATCTAGTTACTTTGACTCCACCATGATGCTGATGAAAGATTAGTATTTATAGTTGATTTGAAATATTACAAAATTTGCTAACTTCAAACTTTTTTTTTTTTTTTTAAATACAGCTGTCTGTGAAAATGGTTGCCAGAATGGAGGACGATGTATTGGACCCAACCGTTGTGCATGTGTGTATGGATTTACTGGCCCTCAGTGCGAAAGAGGTAAGAAAAGTAAGTTTGGAGAGAATGGAATGAAAAATGTATACCTACTACATACAGTACTTTTTATAGTATGTAGTCACATTATTTTTCATAAAATGAAATGTATGGAGCTGTTTTGTGCTGATATGAGAGTGCCGTCAGTACATTTTAAAAAAAGGGGGAAGAAACAGATTAATTAGTATGGCTTGGGTCCCAATTAGGAAAAATGCCTTAAGCATTTAGTTAACCTTAAGTATGTGTTTAATTTTTATGGGGATTTGGGATCTAAATTCATAACTTTATTATTTTTATATAATTACTGAAGAAACTATGTTTAGTATAGGGATAACATTATACATTTGGCAGAAATTCTGATCTCAATAAAGTTGAACGTATTTCATGACAAACACAAGCAATATGTTTTTAGTTGAATACTGAGCTGTTATCTCCACAGAGAAGGAATATATCCATAGTTTTTGAATAAATAGTCTTAGCAGTGTATCATCCTCTCAAAAGAGGCTAACATGTAATAACAATTAGGAGGATTCTTTCCATGTCTAAATAGTGAGAGATTCAAATGACCAGTAATGCAGAACTAGACCGTATCAGGTATCTTTGTAAAATATTTTTAATTTGTGTGAAGCAAACAAAATCGAGCACTAAATAGACATTAAAATACTTTATTTCTAATTAGAAGATATATAGAAAGGTGTCCGCGAATACTAGATTTGTATCTCCTTTGGCATAAATGTTAGGCCTGTGTGAATAGGCAAGTATTTGATTTTGGGTTCGGCTGATTCGGAGGACAGTGATTTGATTCAGATCGCTATTGCAAATCGATTTGACCAAATCGGCTTTGAAAGATTTGGTGCTGATTTGACCATTAACTATAATGGTGAATCAATGAAATACCTATAACTTTGTCATTTTTTGGCAGATTTGGGTGAAAACAGCAGGGATAGTAGCCCCTTCTGAGGGCACGAGGCGTGCGAAGTTTCAAGGAGATTTGAGGTGCAGTTTCCCCAAAACCCCTGCTCCTAACTGCTGCCAAGCAAGACTCATGACATATGTGACTTTGTATGTGTGTTAAGGTACAGCAGGGTGAGAACTGCAGGCATGAAAGCCCTGTTCTCACCCTCACAACTCCACTGCAACCAGTAAGCCTCAGGCCTCTTAAAGATCTTACAGGTCTGGGCATTCCCCAGCCAGGACTGTGTGGTGGCTGGAGGTTATCAGGTGCCTTCTGCTGCTACCCGCCTTTCACCAGGGAGGTTCGCGGTCCTGGCATTTCCTGGGGCTGTGCGCCACTGGAAGTCCCACCAGGCTTCCCTGTCCTGACAGGGTTCAGTTTTAGGTCATGCCCAGGATAATGTGGGGCCTCCTCCCCATATAACCCCAGACCCTTATACCTCCAAGTTCTTCCTGCCACAGGAGCTCAGCAGGGAGATGTTCTTCCCCTGCTGGATGGTGAGAAACTAAACTGCCGCCTTCAGCTCTGAGAGTGGGACATTAGATGGCTGCCATGTCTTGCCACATACATCACCACTCGTGCGGGCATGAGGGAGGCCTGCCAGTTTTCAGGCAGAGTAGTGCAGGAGTTTCTGTGAAACTGTACCTCAACCTGCTGAAAGCAAAACTCGTGTTACTTGCGTGTGTTAAGGAGTATAGGTTGTAGCCATGTTGGTCTAAGGACCTAGCCCAGACAAGGTTCTTAGGCATTCTGATATCTTTTATTAGACCAACTGAATAGTTGGAAAAATTCTTCTTTGCAAGCTTTGGGTTTAAAAACCCTTCAGGCTGAGGAAGCATCTAGTTGGGGGTGTGTGTGTGTGTGTGTGTGTGTGTGTGTGTGTGTGTGTGTGTGTGTGTGTGTGTGTGTGTGTGTGTGTGTGTGTGTGTGTG
>NW_005842169.1:200723-216224 GCF_000455745.1 Alligator sinensis | reverse complement strand
GTTGGTGTTCCTCCTGGATGGAAGGAATAGTAAAGAAGCCAGAGGCTGGCATGCAATGCAGACAAGAAAGCCAGTCAGTGGAAATGGAAGTGTCAGTGGTTGAGAAACAGGCTGGGATTTGGGGGAAGGGGGAGGTAGCAGGTAAAAGTGGACAGGTATCTGCTGCTACCTGGGGAGTCAAATGTCAGGCAGGTTGTAGTGTGTCATAAATCCAATGTCTATATTGAGACCGTGAGTTTCTGTACTTAGGAGGTAGATGAAGTGAAGTTCAATGTTCACTTGCCTCCACAACCTCCACCTCCTCCAAGGTGCTTTCCAGAGAAAGAGACCTGGCTCTAGGGCAGGGGCGGGCAAAATACGGCCTGCGGGCCCCCTAAAGAATTTAGAAAATTAATATTCATTTGCCCTTGGTTCCTGTCAAAAATGACTGGAGCCAGTAGGACCCAGGGGAAGTCTGGCGGGCTCCCACAACAGCAGGGCCTGACCCCCAGCTGGCAGCCCCAGTCGGGGCTTCTGGCCTGGGACCACGTGGCTGCCCCATGCCGGAACCTCAGGTAAGGTGGGGCGGCGGGGGGATTCAGGATAGAAAATTAATATTCATTTGCCCTTGGTTCCTGTCAAAAATGACTGGAGCCAGTAGGACCCAGGGGAAGTCTGGCGGGCTCCCACAACAGCAGGGCCTGACCCCCAGCTGGCAGCCCCAGTCGGGGCTTCTGGCCTGGGACCACGTGGCTGCCCCATGCCGGAACCTCAGGTAAGGTGGGGCGGCGGGGGGATTCAGGAGAGGACCCCAGGCAGGAAAGGAGCCTGGGGAAAAGTGGCCTGGGGAAAAGCTGAGCATGGGGGGGGAAGTGGCCCCTTGCCTGCCCTGTCTGGCGCCCTGTGCTGCAGCCGCTCACAGCCCGTGTGGGGCTGCCTGTGCCTGCTCTGGACAGCCCCACACCCCCCAGCCACTGGGCGGGGGAGGGGCTGCTCTTCCCCCTCTCCACTCAGCTTTTCCCCAGGCTCCTTCCCTGCTCTTTCCTGGCGCAGAGGAAAGCGGCCTCTCGCCCACCCCGTGGCCAGTGCTCCCTGCTGCAGCCGCTTGCAGCCCACTCAGGGCTGTCCGGAGCAGTCACAGGCAGCCTCAGGTGGGCTGCGAGCAGCTGCAGTGCAGGGCTCTGGTCACAGGGCAGGTGAGGGGCCGCTTTTCCCCCCTGTGCTCAGCACCAGCTTGTAACCTGGCCCCACTGCCAGCCTGGGCCCTGCGCTGGCTCTGGCATCGCCCATCAGGGCTGCGCATGGGACAGGACCTGCGGGCCACCCCCCCTCCCACCCCCCGCTTGCCACACTGGGCAGTATTTGCCGCCACCACCTGTGGAAGCATCTAGTTGATGTGTGTATGCATTCTTCCTGGATAGAACACTTCCCAGCGCGGCAAGTGGGGGGGCCACAGCTGCTACCACCGCAGGCAGCCCCAGTGAGTGAGCCCACAGCTGGCAGTGGGGGGCAGGTTACAAGCTGGTGCTGAGTGTGGGGAAAAGCGGCCCCTTGCCTGCCCCGTGGCCGGTGCCCCACACTGTAGCTGCTTGCAGCCTGCGTGGTACTGCCTTTGCCTGCTCCAGACAGCCCCACATGGGCTGCAAGTGGCTGCAGCAGGGAGCACCGGCCATGGGGTGGGCGAGGGGCTGCTTTTCCCCCACCGTGCTCAGCACCAGCTTCTTTCCTGTGGGCAAGCAGGGGGTCGCTGCCCCCTGCCTGTACCACGGAGCTGGGGGGCACTGGGAGTGAGTGGATGAGGAGCCAGCGGGAGCACAGGGCCTGCACCGGTGTCCCAGCGCCAGTGCTGGCAGGACCCAGAGCAAGGTGGCAGGAGCGCCTGGTCCTAGCCTGCAGGAGCTCTGTGGAGCCAGGCCAGCTCCCCGCTCTCCCTGCTGGTGCGTCATAGCCTGGCTTCACAGACCCCTGCCAGCCTGTGCCTCGCTTTGGGCCCCACCGGTGCTGGCCCTGGGATATTAGTCCCAAGATGGTGGCCCGGGGGCGGGGCACCTGTCAAGGGGCAGGGTTACCGATTCGGCCCTCAACAGCCTGCCAAAAATGGGTAAATGGCCCTCTGCCTGAAATAATTGCCTGCTTCTGCTCTAGGGGATCTTTGAGGGGTGTGGAGCACAAATTCAGATTCCTCCTTGTTCCTTAAAATTTCTTTTGCCAGGGCGCTCAGATCCCCTGCTTTTAGATCAAGCTCCTTCTCTGGCACTAGGAGGCTCACACTAGGAGATGAAATTGGGGTTGAGGAGACTGTCATTTTGGTGCTGGTGGCTATTTCTGGAGTTAGGGAGGGGGTGCAGGGACAGGTACTGCTCCCACCTCCTTGCTCCCACTGGCAGCAGAAGACTCATCACTGCTAGGAAAGAGGATGCATCTATGTTTGCGGTGGGAGACTTGCAGCTCACCCCCTGCTCCCTCTAGCCCTTCTTCCTCCCCTGCCAGAAGACTTGGCACCTGCCTTTCCAGCACGCTTCATATTCATCTTTCCTGTGCTGGAAAATGTGCCTCTGTGTGTGTGCAGCTGTAATATCTCTTCTTCTGTGTGTGTAAATAATTAATAATATCTTTTCTCTGATTACTGTATGTGTCTGACTACTATCTCTTCTTCTCTGTTGTGTTTACTGTATGTATGTGTAATTAATAATATTAATATCAATTTCTCTTCTCTGTGTACATGTGTGAGTTTGTGTAATGCATTCGCTTTTCTGCACAGTGATGGATTGCACTGCCAAGGAAAACGCAGCTTTCTTTTAAAGTGTGTGGGGGAAAAAATAACAAGAACAAATAAGAGGTTTTTTGGGGGAAGAATAAGTTGAAAGAAATGGATAGGATAAGGATAAGTAGAGGGCTTGTAGGCAAGGGTAATTAGTAAGCTGTACCCAATCCTTTCCAAGAAGACAGACTAGCAGGAGACTGACTAGGAAGCCAAGCCAGTCCAGTAGTACCTGTCTGATGCTGTTGCTCAGGCAGAAACAGCTCACAAAAGGGACAGAGGCTTATATGCTGTTTCTACCTCCCTACCCCAGAGCACTGTTGGAAGGGGACTTGGGGAAAGATCTGTAGCTGGCCAGTGACTCTGATGCCAGTCTTTCCCCCTTGCTCCTCCTTCCTTTTCTTAATTTCTGTTCCCCAGAAGGACTGCCTTCCAAATCTTTTCTGAATCGATTCAGAGTTTTTTCCTTGTCTCCCAGATCGATTCGGATTTGGTGATTAGGCCTCCGAATTGGGCCGAATCTTCTCTGAATTGAATCAGCGGCTGAAGCTTTGCACGCCCCTAATAAACGTGTTAACGTTAATCAAAGTTGATGCCCATTTCCTTTGCAGAAGGAAGTTCCTTTCCTGAGCCAACTTATTTTCAGTGTGTTCTCAAGTATGTTTTCTCATCAATAAGTATAATAAAGACGACAACAACAGAAACAAGAGAAACTAATGTTTCAGATTCACTCTTATCGTACCCTCTTCCTGAAATACAAAGTAAAATTGTCTTATATAAAATTGTAGCATTTGACTAAAATATGGGGCCATCCTTCACTATTTTAGATCCCTAAATTCAGTATTGTGTTCTCTTCTAAAGTTAAATCTTTAATTCATATTCTACTAGAAAGAGCGGAAATCCATGGATGGGGGATGATGGTGGGGAAATACATTTCTTAAAATAAAGGTTAATGCTGGGCTAAATTCAGACCTTGTGTAAGGAGGAGGAGCTGCCAGGAAATTCCTTGGTAAAATTAAGCTCTGATAATAGCAGTCTTCATGTTTTGGTTAGAAGATGTGTAAGTGATAGATTAGTTTAGTTTATCTTGTATTAATTTGGCATTCACTTATTTTGCAAATGGAAATCATTTACATGGAATAGTTTCTTCCCCTGCATTGCTTCTTTCTCAAAAAGAATAATATAGAGCAAACCCTGATTCCTAGCATTGTGGGCTGTTTTAATATACTCAGTGAATGCCAGATCACTAGGGGTTACCGCAAATGCCAGAGTGACATAAGGGATGAATTTGGCTCTCTGTCTCTAATTGCTTGTTGCTGTTATTTTTAATATTGGATTGAAAGAGTTCTATTCACCATGTTTAGATTAATGTTTGGTATTCTATTTTACCTCTTCAATACGTATCATATAGTGAACACAGAGGGACCGAACTCTAGACCTAACTCTGATGTATTCTCTTCAGGTTAATTAATGAGGAAAAAGATACAAAATATCTGTTAGGCATGATATTAATATCTTCACATATTTTTGGAAATTTGCATCTCTTGGTAAATTGTGTCTTCCTTTCAGCAAAATAAAACTTCACTGTGCATTTTCATTTAAGGGAGCCTAAGGGAACTGGACAATTTAGGCGATTTAAAAATTCCCCCTCTCTGAACTAGGACAGAGCTCATCCTCAGCAAATCTAATGATTCATGTTATATTCCAAGTTATAAATGTTTTACTTGAACAGTAAATGGAAGTATTTTCCTATTTTAAATTGCATGTTGGGGTGTGCATTGCATTGGATATTTTTGCTTTTAGAGACACCAAAATAATGGGCTTGATTCTGACTTTGTTGTTATTGATTTCAGTAGAACTCCATTAACCTAAAAGGGAATTACTTCTGATTTACACCAAGATTGAGGAGATCAAAATCATGCCTACATTGTTCTCTGAGGGACATATTCTGCAAGTAGTCTTATTAGTTTCAGTAGAACTATTCATGGAGTAGTGTCAATAAAAGTGCCAGAGTCTAACTGTAAGGATGGTTTTCTCAGTTTTTATATGTTGACAGTGAAGATGCAAATTTCTTAGAAATGTTTGAAGACCTACAGGTTTTGTATATCTAGGAATTTCAAGTTTTAGATTGTGGTACCAAAGTCTGTTTTCTGACTTTTGACTTTCTGGCTCCACTTAAGACTGAGATTTTTTGAAGCCATCTAATGGATTTAAAGGCCAAAATTTAGGCAGTCAAACCTTTTGGGTCAGTGATGCTCAATGTTTTTGCCCTGTGGGCCAGATGGGTGATGCCTGGTCCATTCTGGGCCCAATCCGGCAGGCATGGGGAAGTTTAGTGCGAGGGATGGATTACCTAATACTAAAATAAGACTATGCTTACAACATAATGCAAAAAATATCGCATTCCTACAAGTAGTGGTGGTGATAGGTGCCTTAATAATAGGATGCAATAAAGAAAATATTCTGTAGTTTGCTTTCCAAACAGATTTTTTTGCAATACTCCTTAATTTTTAAACTAATTTTTTATAGTAACATTTACGTGAATTTCCCTTGTAAATCACATGAGAGTTTTAAAAGACTTTGTTTTGTTTATTTTATTTATATTACTGTGTTTTTAAATGCAAAGTTTTTTATTGTTCTATAAATTAAGGTCTTTTAAATTAGGTATTTTTACCTAATATAGAACACATGTAGCTGTACTTCAGACTGGCCTCCCAGACTCAGTTATATGATAAAACATGACTGCTTGTTCAGCTATCTGGGCTCCCAGCAGACTAATTTCCGGGCTGGAGACATGAGGCTGAGCAGTAACTAATGACTGGCATGATTACAGTATTTAACTTGAGACTTGATGCTGGGTTAACAAGAAAGCAGAACCTGTTTTTGGAGCTTGTGCCTTTATTTTTTCTGATGTATACATATCTCAGTATAGATACAGATATCAGAAAGAGAGAGTGAGACATCTATATCTATAATGACCTTGCTGTCAAAAGTTGTTCTTGTGGTCAGCTCCTCATGTTTGGTTTGTAAATACACAGGGTTCAGTCTTTTGGAGAGTTGAAACACTTGATTTTGTTTCTCCTGCCTAAAATGGATTAGGTGTGAAAAGTTTAAGTGCTGACATAAATATTTCTCCCCATAATAAAATTAATTGGAAAAAATATCTACTATTTTTAAAACTAATTAACCATTACGAAGCCCAATCCTTACTGTATGCGCACACAGTGGGGTTTTTTTCCATAGGTACAGTTCATGACTTCATTGAGACTGCTTGTGTGAAGAACTATTTGTGTGAGTCATAATTTATAGGGACAGTCCTGAAAACTTGACACAGGTTATTTCAAGGAATTTTGTATCCTTGTATTTAGGCCTGCAAACAATATCTTTTAAATAACCTAGGGAGCTGTACAGGATTGAATAAAGAAAAGGGGAAATCTGTGGAAAATTTCCACTGGTGACAGAAATGTTGGCTCCACTATTTATTTATGGATTATGTGGAGAGAGCAGCAATGGGGAAAATGAATCGCTACTGGAAATTCCCTTCCCGCTGACAAAGAGTGGCAAAAAGGGACGTTGCCTTGTCACATGCTACAGAGGCTTCTGGTAGGACCGGGAGTTAAGGAACTGAGTTGTATAGAGATAGGGTTGGGAGGAATCCAGGGAAAAAAGGTTGCCAGGGATGCAGTCAAGGGTGAAAAGGAAATGAGAATGGAGGTCCTTTTCGGTATAGGTGTACATAAAAAGAATGAAAGAACGGAAAAGAAGTTTAAAGGAGAAAGAAACAATGGGAAATGAGGCGTTGGAACGGGAAAAGAAAAATACTTGAAACCAAAGAAATGTGATAAATTAGGCCATTAAAACAATGTAGATTAAAACAAGAGAAGATGGGCATAAAATAGATGCAAGAAAAATGTTACAATACACAGTGTGGGGGGCAAATGGGAAAGATAAGAAAGGAACTAAGAAATGGAGCTATCTAGCAGCGGAAGAGAATGAAAGAGCTAGTAGGAAAACCAACAGATGCCTGGAAGATGTTGCAGTGCCAAAACCAGCTCTTTCTTTGCCTGTATCTATACAAGCTCTGTCCATATGTGGCCACTGACTACTGAGGCTTCCACCCAGATTCTGGTCTGGCTTTGCAGGGACTATGGTCTGCATGTACATGCCAGGGAGACTGCTTGCAGTGCAAGAAGTGCCCCCTGGTGGATACTGTCAGGAATCAGGCAAGGGAGCTGCAGGAAGAGCTGAAGAGGCTCAGAAGCATCCATGAGGATGAGGCCTTCATCGACTCTGTGCACAGAAACTTCCAGCATCATTGAACAAGATAGCCAGAGAAAGCATTGGACGACTCGGGTACTGTGGAAGATGAAAGCTGGCAGCTTGTCACTGCTGGCAACACACAGCATTCCTCTTCTGAACCTGTGAGGCTGTCCAGTCAGAAGACGGGTATGAAACCCTGGCATCAGAAGGAAAGGAGCTCAACCCAGTAGCAGGGTCATACCATGCACCCTTGTGGGGGAGGATTGAGATCACCCCTACCAAGAAGAAGCAATGGGTGGTGGTTGTTGGTGACTTCTTCTTCCTATGGGGCACAGAGGCATCCATCTGCTGGCCTGACCCATTGGCTCACAAGGTCTGCTGCTTGCTAGGAGCCCACATCTGAGAGGTCACAGAAAGGTTGCTGAGACTCATCCGGTCAGACACTTTGGAGGGTAGAGTCCAGATCTAGGATAACCTGCTTAAGCTAGAGAAACGGTCTGAAATCAATCAGATGAAATTCAACAAGGACAAATGTGAAGTCCTACACTTAGGATGAAATAATCTCATGAGTAAATACAGACTGGGAAATAACTGGCTAGAATGCAATACTGCAGAGAAGGACATAGGAGTTACAGTAGACCATAAACTGAATATGCTCTTGGTGTGAAAAAGCCAACACCATACTAGGGTATATTAATAAGTGTGTTGCTTACAAATCAAGGGAAGTGATTCTTGCACTCTATTTAGTGCTGGTGAAGCCTCACCTTGTATATTGTGTTCAGTTTTGGGCCCCACACTTCAAGAAGGATGTGGGCAGCTTGGAAACAGTCCAGCTCAGAGCAACACAAATGATTAGAGACCTGGGAGGAAAGGCTGAAAGAATTAAGATCATGTAGTCTGGAGAGGAGAGAACTAAAGGGGTTAGTCTTCAAATACCTGAAGGGCAATTACAAAGAGAAGGGAGTCAAGCTTTTCTGTGGCCATAGGGAATAAGTCTAGGAGTAGTGGCCTTGTAAGGCCTCTGCATTGGAGCTGGGTAACTAGGTCAGCAACCCACAGCCCCTTAAGCAGGGCCAACTGAGCCTGAGCCTGGTGATTGGAGCTCTTGCAGCACCTGGCCCCTGCTGAGCAACAAATTGAGCTAAGGATTGAGCCTAGATTCCCAAATTTCCACCTAAAGTCTTAACCACATGGCCATCCTTTGTCTCTTAGTATATCTTCTAGCCTGGTCTCTGTGCAGGTCACAGATGGCATTCATCATTATTGGGTCACCAGATATTAGAATATCTAGTGTGGTCCATAAAGGGCAGTGTGGTCATCAGTAAGGGAGGTAGAATTTATGAGGAGACAGGAAGAAGAGGACAGCATGGAAGAGTTCTTTGAACAGGTAATGTCATCATATTCGTCATGGTGCATATCAGCCTTTGACTATCTGGTGTTCTACTGACCTTTTTAAGGAAGCCATGTGTGCAGAAGAGTGAGGTAAATGAATGTAGATCTCAATACTTAATAAGTAGAACATTTTAATAGCTGAAATATGGCAAAATACTAGGTGGGTTGTTTTTTTTTTCAAATCTCTATTTTTCAAGTGAATAATATTTACATTCCACCTTTCAGTGGTTAAAGAAAATGAAATGGAAAGGGGACACAGCTCAGAACAACTAGAGAGAGAACAATGTGCACACACTTTTACAAGAGGAAGGAGAGCCATGCTCCCCATTTTGTTGCCCCATTTGAAATCCTTTTCCTTTCCGTTGAACAGCTTTAAATGGCTAGGAATACTGCAGCTGCTGCTGACAAAGCTTATTTAGTTTTATGTTGTGATTTGTTTCTTTGTGAAATTCTGGATATAAATAGTGTTCATGTTTTATTTAGTACTGCGTTTTATGGTAAAAAAAAAAAAATTAGCTATTTTATAGTTTTGAAGGCCATGCTGGAAGGCATATGTCAAGCTGTTGTGGTTGGGATAGTGTATTTCCCCCCCCCCCCCCCGCTTTTTTTTTTTTTTAACTAGGTTATTTTGATAGCATCACACATTTTCTAATGATTTTATGATTTTTCTGGTCTCTGTGCAAGTCACAGGTGGCATTTCTTATTGTTGAGTCACCAGAGTGACATCATCAATTTCAAACCTAGTCAATTGAATTAAAAAAATAAGTTTAAGGTGGTCTGCTGAAATATGGGTCCCTCTCCCAATTTCTTATTTTGAGCCATATTTTATTTTTTATTTCCTTTTTTTTAAAGATTCTCTCAACCAATTCTATGCAGAAAACACATACGGATTTAATTAATTTTCTTAAAGTAAATGAGATTCAGTAGGAAAACAACACTCTAATCTATTTTAAATCTGCACTACTTTTACTAGTCTTATTTTAGGTAAATACCATATTTGCTCACATTACTTGTCCCTTTTCCCCCAGAATTGGTCTCCCAAGTTTGGGGATTTTGTCTGAAATGGGGAAACTGATTTTCTTTTTGGGATAGAAGCACCCTGCTTTGATTTCTGCTTCACAGTGCAGCAACTAATATATTACTATTCAGGTAGCTGAGGTAGCAATCATCTTTCCTTTTTTAATGGTCTGGATAGTCCACCTTTCAAGGCAACCTTTCTTAGGGCAGTTTTGCTGTCCGCTAGTTGTTCCTGGTCTTTGTGAACCAGGAGAGAGAATCTTGGAGACTCCTTAGCATTTTCAGAATCTCAGATCTACCTATAGAAACCTGTCTTCAGCAGGTGAGGTTTCAGATTTAGTTAAGCATGCAAGGGAGAGTGAGTCAGTTGAAGATTAAATGCCTCTGTCCTGCTGTGTACAGCCATAACTCTGGAAAAATCTTTTTATCTTCATCATATAACATGGTGCGTGTTATATTCTGGGTTGTGTGTGTGAGAAACTATAGTAATTTCCAGATAGATTTTGATCTTTTACAGTTGACATTGTCCTTTGAACGGTAGGTTGGCCAACGTGTGTCAGATTCTTTAGGCACTGATGGTGTTCTTGGGCCTATACAATAAATGTGGATAAACAATCCCTTTTCAGGTAACTTTCATTCTATAAATTTACCCTTAAAAACATTTGCATACAGGATTAGCTTTACAGATGATAGCAGTTTAATTGGGCAAGATTTAGAAAGTTATTTTGGTATCTAATTTTGCATGTAGTTGCATATTAATTTTAAAAGTTTCTAAGCAGGTGAAATGCCTTTCTTCTGGGGCTTTCAAGGAAAGTTAGCATCTTGCATGTTTAATCACTTTTGTGCACCTTGGAATCAACTTTTTAAAGATAGTCCGGCTCTACAGATTTGGCCCAGTGAACTTAGTGGGACTTTTCACATGAGTAAAAATACACGCACCAGTGTTTGCATGATTAGATCCTAAGACGTAATCCTACAGAAAATAGGACATAATAGAACATTCAGAGTGTCTTGGTAGCATACTTTATTTTTATTTTTAACCTTGTTTTTGTGGACAATATATAGCCTTTAAGGAGGGGTTTGCTTGAAGAAATTATGATGATTTGGCAGAAGATGTTGAGAATTCTTCCTCTGCAGAGAATGCCAGGCTAGAAAAATGTATAGAGCAGGGTTGTGGGTGAGGGAAGTAAAAGGATGTAAAAACTGGCAGCACTGCCTGAGCAGACCAGTTAAGGAAGGTTAAAAAGATCAGGTCTATGATGTAGACAAATTTTAAATGGATTTGAATTGATGTTTTTTGCTGAGGAAGCACCAACAGGACACATCAAGGTCTGTGTAGCCCAGGACCCATTCTGTTAGGTGCTGTGCAGACACATGAGAAGTGACAGACCCAGCCCCAAAGGTTAGGGACAGAATTTACACATAAACACGGTATAAGTGATTGGAAAACAGTTCCAATCTGTAGCACAACAGAAGTTTAGTGAACATAAACTGCTTTCAAAATGGCCAAAACCAGTTTAAGATAAACCTGGATGGATATAGTACCAGACTTAACTGATCTAGATTAAATCAGTTTATTGAAGTTCTGCCCCAGTTCCCCTCCAGATTCAAGTTAACTCACAGTCCCCCAGCATCCTAGGATGCTTTACACCTCCCCCGCAAACCCTCCCCACCCTTGCAGGGTGGGTGGGATAGCCATGGCCCAAGCTGTCTGCTCCAGCTGAGCAGGGAGGCGTGTTTTAGCGCCCCTTAGCTTCTGGGCTGGGCCGCTGCAGGCAGGTGGCTTCATTTCTGGAATCAAAAGTGAACATCTGTTCACTTGCTTATCAGTTCAATCTACACAGCTTAGATTAACCTACAAAGATTGAATCAATTCAGCCTTGGGCTTTTTGACTGTCTGTACTTAGCCAAACTGTTTTATAGTGCATACAGTGATAGGCTGCCTATACATGTGCTTGGGGGTAGGGTGTTTTAGTTAGAGTGGTTCCCAGAGAGCTGCTCTAATTAAAACACTGCAGCATCACATTTATTAAGTAGGGCTGTGCGAAGCTTCAGTAGCCAGTTCAGTTTGGAGATTTGGCCTGATTCAGGGGCCAAATCTCCAAATAAAATTGGGAGACATTAAAAAGTCTGAATTGAATCAGAAACCTCCAAATTGATTTGGAGATTTTGGGTCCATGCTCACTGCCATGGGGAGCTGGACCTGGGCTCCGTGCTGGTAAGTAGGGGGTGGGGGGACTGGAGATGGGGGGGAGGGGACCATGGGGGACCCCTGCTGTGCCCCAACCCCCCCGCCCCTGGCTGCCTTGCCTCACCCCAGCTCCTGGCACTTAAAAGCCCCGCACTCACCAGCTGCAGCAGTGTTGATCAGGGCCTCTGGGGGCTTGTGGCAGTGCACGGGGTGGGGGGCAACAGGGATCATTTCCCTGCTCCCCATGTGGCAGCTCTCGCATTGTGCAGGTTGCAGCGTAGTTCGGCAGGGCACCATGAGCTCTCCTGGAGCTGGGGCGGCTCCTGCAGTCGCCCCTGCCCACACTGCCGCCGCCACCACCTGTTCGATTCAGAGTAGATTCTATCCGATTCGGCATCCGAATCGGCCAGATCGAATGGGGAAGTGGTTTGAATCACCAAATCGAATTACTGTCCCTCTGAATCAGCCAAATCTGAATTGAATACTTGCTGCTTCACAGAGGCCTAATATAAAGTCCCTGCATGTTTAAAAATGGCCATGGGATGCTTTAACTAAAGTTCACTTGATGAGGCTTAGTTAAAGCACCCCAGTGGCCATTTTTTAAACCCATGGGGGTTATAGATGTGATGTTTCAGGGATGATAGAGCATTCTAATTAGAACACATTGATACACATTTATAGGTACCCATAGTGTCTAGAAACGTACATAAGTGGTCAGGACTCCATTGCACTGGGCATCATACAAATCAATAGATCAAAGAAAATCCTGAGTCCAAAAAGCTCCATTGACTAAAATTAGAAGTCAAGACAAGGATGAAAACATTAAATTGCATACGATGCTTCAGATGGAGGTAGTTGTAGGGAGGTGCACCTTTAAGAAGATTTAGCATGACCCAGTGGAATCTGCTGTTTCATTATTAAGAGGCCTATTCAAGGCAGTGCTAATCAGTTAGAACTCTGATGCTGAATGAAGCGAATCTTGATCAGTTTTCTTGGTTTGTAGTATCTCTGAACAGGACATGGTACCAGAAATAAACTACAAAAAACTGAGTCAGAAAAGTAGTAAACTAAAAAAAATACCTTGAGTGGCAGAATGGAATAGTTAAAAACCTGACCAGAATTGAAACTCTCTGGAAATATGGAAGGCATCTGGGAGAAGCTTAAACCGTGCTTCATTCTAAGTCTTCAGGAAAAAGAAAATGGCCAGAAATGGAAACAATGTAGCAAACAGAAAAACAGTAAGAAAAGTGGCCTAATTCTGACAATAACTAGTTTTGAAACACGTTTTGTGTAGTTTTCAGTTAAGTCAGGCAGGATGCTTCTGACTGAATTTTTATGATGGATATTCGAGGAGTATTGCACTCCAGGAGCAATGTATTTTTAAAAAGAGTGGAAAAAGAAGGTGAAAACACAAACAAGTTATTTTCTTTCCAGCATTTAGTTGTTTACAATATTAGGGTTTTTGGGAAATGTAGTGCCCTATAAGATCAGGTCCTGATTGAGTTCTGAAACAAAACAGTCAGTGAAACTGGTTACTAAAAGACTCATAATTAAGCCTTGACAAAGCCATTCGAGCTTGCCAAGCAAAGAGGGTCATCTAGTGAAGTTTTATGGAAGGTAAACAGTGCTTCAATACTGCATTCATGATGGAGAATCCAAACTATATAAGAAAAGAGGCTGGAGGCAGAAAGGCATGCAGAGCTCAAAGTCAGACTTCACAGAAAACAGCATGTGGAGCTTCACACAGTAGTGAACAATGTAGCAAAAATGATGTCTAGGAGATGGGACAAGATGGAAGAACTGCAATAACATCACTTTTCAGGAGTTTGTAAGAAGCAAAATGGGTGCAAGAAGCATGGCCAAAACTATGCAAATACCACCCACTGCTCAGATACATTCTTTATGAGAGCAATGGACAATGTTCCTTCTGAACAAAATTAATAGACTATGGATGTTAAAGCAAATGGGATATTATTAAGTGGACTCTGATACACAAACCAATTTTGTGCCAGAAAGTATAATGTCAGGACTAGAAAAAATAATCTGTACCACAAGCAGTGGAAGAAGATCAGTTATCAAGAAAAGAAAGAAAGGAACAGAAATTTTAATTTAGTGTTTTTAACATGTAAACTTGAAAATCTATACAGCTATTGCCATCTGCTGTGTCATTTAAAAGTTGTGTGGAACAGAGAAATAGCCTACAGCAGTAAATTCTTTTTGTGCCAGCTTTCTTTATTGTTCTGTTGTCTCAAGCATTATATATCAGTTCTTTATTAAGTGGTACATCTAAATCATCTTATAACTTACAAACACTCTAAAACATCATGTTAACTTAAAATGTGTTTTCTATTTTCCCACTACCAGCACAAAGTGAAAAAAAAATCTGTATCTTATTGTTGTTGGGTTCTCTAATGCCATTAAGAGTTTCTAGTGGATACTCTGTGAGCCATCTATACTTATGTACAAATGGGCCGTGTCTACATGAGATGTTGACTGCGCAGTTGTTACTATGCAGTCATTTAGTACTTGCATATACTATTAAATGACTGCTCAATAACCAGTGTTACTGTGCAGTAGAATCCCCGAATGACTTTTTGATGATGCTGACTAGCTTGTTACTATTGTATAGTAGTATTGTGTCACGCTTTGTGCCATGCAACGCTACTACACAGTAGTAATGAGCTACTGTGCAGTCAGCGCCTTTTCTAGATGCTGCCTTGATATTTATAGGGGGAAAAATATTACTGTGAAGTAAGTTGTATAGTTCTATTTGTGACCATACTGCATGTGGTTTAGTATCTGAATTATCTTCCACAGAAACAGCAGGTCAAAATGGTACGAACACAATACCACAAACAAACCTGTTGCAGGGGCTTGGATTGTAGCCGTGTTGGTCTAAGGACATAGGCAGACAAGGTTCTTTGGGTGAATTTGATATCTTTTATTAGACCAACGCAAATGGTTGGAGAATAGTTATTAAGCAAGCTTTCAGATTCAAAAACCCTTCATCAGGCTAAGGAAGTTTCAGCAGTTGGTGTGTGCTCTTCCTGGATGGAATGAAAAGTAAAGAAGCCAGGGGCTGGACTGGGCTGGGCTGGGGAGTCAGTTGCCAGGCAGATTATAATGTATCAAAAATCCAGTGTCTATGTTTAGTCCATGATCTCTAGTATCCAGCAGGTTGATGAAATGGAGCTCATAGGCTCGTCTCTGGGAAGTGTTGTGTAAGTTTCCCTTGAGGATCAGGACTGAGATTGGAGAGAGTGGCCCTCCTGTGAGAAATGTGCCCCCACTGGTAATTGAGTGTTTCTGTCTTTGATGGATTTCCGGTGTGCATTCATTCTGGTGCGCAGTTGTTGTTTGGTCTCTCCTACGTATCTTCCATCAGGGCATTTGGTGCATTGGATGAGGTGTATTACATTTCTGGAGGTGCAGCTGTAAGATCCTGGGATGCTGATGGCTCAGTTGTGGGGTGTAGTAATAGTGGGGGTGGTGGAGATGTGTTGGCAGGTTTTGCATTTCTTGTCCTGGCACGGTCTGGATCCTTTTGGTGTGTTGTGGGGTTGAGGAAGTTTGCTTCTGGTGATGAGGTTGGCGAGGTTCGGTGCTTGTCTGAAGGCTAGGATGGGTGGCTCTGGGAAGATCTTTTTAAGAATAGGGTCTTTTTCTAATATGGGTTGCAATTTTTTGAGGATTTTCCGTACAGGTTCAAGGGATGGGTGATAGGTCATAACCAGCGGTGTGCAATTTGTGGGTGTTTTTCTTCTGTACTGCAGCAGTTCTTCACGTGGTATCCAGGTGACTCTTTCAAACATGCGATCTACCTCTCTGGAGGAGTGTCCTTGCTGGGTGAAAGCCTTTTTAAGATTGGTGAGGTGGCAATCCCAGGTGTTCTCTTCAGTAC
>NW_005842169.1:182162-198577 GCF_000455745.1 Alligator sinensis | reverse complement strand
TTACTGGTGGGGGCACATTTCTCACAGGAGGGCCACTCTCTCTCCAATCTCTCAGTCCTGATCCTCAAGGGAAACTTACACAACACTTCCCAGAGACGAGCCTATGAGCTCCATTTCATCAACCTGCTGGATACTAGAGATCATGGACTAAACATAGACATTGGATTTTTGATACATTATAATCTGCCTGGCAACTGACTCCCCAGCCCAGCCCAGCCCCTGGCTTCTTTACTTTTCATTCCATCCAGGAAGAGCACACACCAACTGCTGAAGCTTCCTTAGCCTGACGAAGGGTTTTTGAATCTGAAAGTTTGCTTAATAACTATTCTCCAACCATTTGCGTTGGTCTAATAAAAGATATCAAATTCACCCAAGGAACCTTGTCTACAAACAAACCTCACATTTGTCCTGGGACAAACCATCTTATCCTGAGACAGAGTACAACCAGGCAGATGTCCATGTCCATTGACAGGTTCTAACAGTTTAGTTTGTCTTGGGATGTCCTGAAGTGCATCTGAACAGTTCTCCCAGCTTTGTATCATTGACTCAATGGCAGGAAAGCAGAAGTATATTCAACTGCTCACTAAACCCCAACTGGCATATGTGTATGTGCCAATCTGTGACTTTTATGTCCTGGGATGCACACAAGCACAACTGGTCCTAGGACAAATGCAGTGTCTATTTACGAATAGCCCAAAGGTGTGAAATGCTACCATTTAGACTTAGCAATATGTGTTGCCCACTTTGTATTAACTTTTCCAGTTACTACACAGGGTGAAGTCTGTGGAAACTTATTTATTTTAATAAATTTCAAATCATCTAATCCACAGACAATAATGTATAATGATAACAGAAACAATAACTTAAGATTAGTTATATGGCACAAACATTTTAAAAAGCAGTTTATAAACAGCTTTCAGCTACTAGACTGAAAATGATTCTTTGAAATGGTTTGATGAATGGATACTTAATATTTTCATAGAAATTAGGATTGCTTCAAATGCTGTCTTCTAATCAAAAAGGACCTAAATCTATTCCATAGTATACCTTATTCAGACTGTGTTTTAGAAAGGTGAGTGTGTGGCCAAATCAAATCCAAACCACCAAGTGATCTAGCAGCCTATATATAGTTGGGAAATTCCCCTCTTGTGTAGGCTCTGAAAAGGGTTGCTGCAGATGGAGTGGGTCAGCAGGAGTTCTTTTGGGAAGAGGCAACAGGAAAAGCCAACTATATTGCTCTTTCTCCTCCCTGGAGAGAATTGTACACCTGGGCTGGTTCTCTCCATGACTCCTGTGGAAATTGGAAGAGTCAATATAGGGCAAGGTTACTGGATTTCACAACAGTGTTGAATACTAAATGAGTGTTTGGTTATTTTATTAAATTTTTTATTTAGGGAGTTAAACAGCTGTAAGTTGCAAAGATGGTACTGAAAACCTGTAAGGTACCTGCTAGCATAAATTTAGAAAGAAAAATATGAAAATACAAGTTATGCTATTGTAGTTATTGTTGCAGTTGTGTCTCTTGTTAGTCTCATAAAACTTAAAGGAAATAGAAATAAAATAAATGACAGGTTAAGAAAATAGGTTAATTAAAAATGCTTACTTTTCTTAAGGTATCGCAATTGTAGCTTCCATTTTACTATCAGGTAAGAACATGCACACAGGCTGTTTTTAGAGCAGAGTACCTGATGTGTGGTCAAGACCTACCCCACAGATGTTTCAATTTTATTATTTTGTCAGTACTAGTTTAAATTAGCTAAAAGAGTTCAATCATTCCAAAGGTGCTCAAAGTATTAACCCTCTCCTCCCCCCTCCCCCCCCACAAAAAACACCAAACAAAACAACCAAACCAGGAAACAAGAGGTCCATGGATGTAATAAACCCAAAGAGATGGAAGCTGAACTATTGTGTAGCAATAAGTTGCTAAAAACAGAGGGGGCACATCCAAATGAGTGCAGACATGTGATATGTGGTGCTGCAAAGTAGTCTGTGGGATTACATACTACACATGCAGAAGCCCCCTGCACTGCTACTTTGCAGCATGGGGCGGAGGGGGGATTGTCCTTGGGAGATCCCGGGGTTAAAAAAATCTACACCTAAAAAAAAGTGGGGAGGCATATGCAGTGGCAGTGCGCACCACCCAAAACTGGAGCCATGCTCTGGCTCTTGGCCAGGCTTCTTGCTGCAGGAGCGCTGCAGCTGCAGGTCATGGAGGCCCCCAGGACCCCAGGTAAGGCAGCTGGAGCCAGCGCAGTAGCTGGTCCCAGCCTCCCCTACCCCACCTGGGTCAATGTGCTGTGCACCAGGGTGTGCGTACCACCGGAATTCCCCGGGTACAAGTTCCAGTGACACAGCAGCTGCTGCTACTTGTCCCCAGGGAAATGCATGTTCCTGCTCGTGGGGACATGCCCAGGGAGGGAAACATAGTCTAGAATGAGATTTAATAGTGTAAAAGCACTAAGTGAAGATCTGGTCCTAACAGACAAAAAGGTTCTTAGCGAGTCTAATGGAAAATGAAGGGATCACTGTTATAATCAGTTTGTGATCGGATTTCAGCAGTGTATGACTTTGCAACAGTAAGGGCTCAGATGATATTAGCAGTAATCTACTTTGTGGGATAACAGTCTGTGACAGAACCCATGCCTTAGGGGTGCCATGATGCCCCAGATGGACACATGGCTCCTGCTTGCTCTGCTCCCCCTTGGGGTGTCCTTCCCTGCCATACCTTGGGTTTGGAAGGCTGCCCCGAGGGCCCATAGTGGTCTCATTCCACTGCAAACTTGCCACTCAAGTAATCAGTTGTGGCCCTTCTGCCCCTATTAATGTCCTAGGAAATCAGGCATGTTCTGCATTCATGGCCTCCAGCTGCCCCTGTAGCCACTCCCATGCCTCAGATGTCACCCCAGATTGTCTCACACCAGCTTGTACAGGCTTTGGCCTGCTCAGCCCTTGCCTGCTGGTTACTCTAGCTGCAGACTCCTAAGCCTAGGCCCACTTTCATGGTTCTGGCTCCCCACTCCCAGCCTAATCATCAGCTGCCACCTGGCCCTTATTGCTCCTTCAGGACTCAGGCCCTAGCTTTTTCGGCCTAGGGCCACTTGTACCAGCTCCCTGGGTCAGGCCTTTGGCTTCCCTTTTAACTTCTACTTGTCTCTGTCATTCTGTCTCAATCTCTACTTCCTGGCAGGGTACAAGTCACTTGTGCTCTTCTGGCATTCTTGCATGGCCTCCTATCTACCCGTTCTAGCCACATCTAGTTCTCTGGTTGTAAACTTTACTGCAACAAAAAATATAAGTGAGCACTTTTGAACAAGCCCCACCTCTGGGTAAAAAATATCTCTCTCCCAGGATCTCTGTTCTCTGCAATACACCACTTTCCTCCAGGCACTGGGCTTGTATACCCTGGAGACAACCCCCTTTTTGGTCACGTGACTTTGTAATCAAGCACAGGAGTTTCTCCTTTTACCTAATGGGCAGCCTGCCCCCTTCCTGCTGCAGCTTATCCCACCTGCTTGCAACCTTTATCTTCTGGCTACCTGGAAATCTGTACCACTGTGGCTTACTGTGGTGCAGCTAGCCTTGGCTCAGCTGCCTGTCTTACCAACAAAGCTTGCCTGCTGTCCCTCCTCTTTTAAATAATATACATATCAGCACATTTTAAAAACTTGTAGTAAAATATTGACTGGAAACACTGACATATTATTAAAATCACTGAGGTGTTTAAATGTGATTAGTCTTTCAGATGAGAAATTGTAGAGAAAATGGAAGAATAAGGTAGATGTTTATTAGCTCACTGCCAAGTAAGAACTCTGTACAGTGCATATTCTTGGAAAAGTATTTTACTGGCTGAATGAGTAACCCAAAAGACTTTTATTTTGTTTTATTTTATATTATTTCATTTTATTGTCTAGAGATACCAGTAAGTTTGTGAGAAAAAATTAATGGTTCAAGAAAAATGATCCAATGGTTACTAAATGTCTTTTGGGAAAAATGCATGCAAAACAAAATAAGGAAGTCTGAATTTTTTGTGTGTGTTTATGCTGTAATAATGTAAGCCACATCCAGTTCATGGGGGTGGATCATCCAGCCCATGGGGCTCTTTTGCTCCACCTGCCCACAGCCAAGGAGTTAATACTGCTGTTGCTCTGGCTGTCAGAGCTGGAGCACTGGTGCACCTAGCGGGTAAACACCGCTACTGAATTTAGTGTTTTTGATTGCTGCTAGTGCAGGGACGGGCAATTTCGGGCAGAGGGCCGCTTTCTGAGTTTTGGCAAGCCTTTGAGGGCCGCATGACAGGCAGCCAGGGGCAGATAAATATTAATTTTCTAAATTTTGGGGGGGCCCCGCAGGCCGAATAGAATGGCTTGGCGGGCCGCATCCGGCCCATGGGCGGCATTTTCCCCACCCCTGTTGCTAATGACTAAAATCAGTGGGGTTTGCCCCTTGCATGCTCTTTGTATTGACACTGCACCTGTGGCAGCCACAGGGGTTGAATAGTGCCAACGTAGGCCAGGGTTCATCTGGCCTGGAAGAAGCCCCATCTCCCTTCAACTAATTTGACATCCCTCTTGTAAGAAACAAAAGGTGTAATAATGCTTTGTGAAACAGGTGAGCACACTTGGTATCCACAGTGCTAGGTAGCGTGGTCTCCATCCCCCACACTATCTACTGGTATCAATTAATGTATTTGTAAGCTATTGGAAAAGTATTTATGTGAGTGGTGGAATATGGGGGATAATATTCTAAATTCCTGCTTTAAATGTAAGGCTCAGTTTGGTTCTTATAACATAATCATGACCTGATGATGAATTAGGAGAAGAGAGAAAAATCACTCAGTAAAAAATATTTTGGTGTCTGAGTCAAATATAACCTTAGTACCATACAGGGAAATGAAGTGTAAAGAACCATTACTGCAGGGACTAAATTGCTTAGTCATGAACATTTCAGTTTATTTACATCAAATACTGTAGGAATTGTGAAGATAAATATAAATATTAAGGGATTTTTGTATTATTTGTTCTCTTTATAATGCCTATAAAACTTATGTATGAGGTGTATACATTTATACATTCTTGCTTCTCCCTAGCACTTGGTCCACTGAGCCAGGGCTTGAGAGCAGGTACAAAGGGATGAGCCCTGAGCAGACTCTGGTCTGGAGAATGCCTGTGGACTTGGGTGGGTTGGGCACAGGAAGGACACCCCACCGTCCCAACATGCTGGAAACTGCTGCTGCCGAGGTGTAGACAAGCCTTTTGAAATATTTACCTGTGGAGATAGCTAGCCTAATGGGAGCAATCCAGTGTTTATTTAGGCCCAAGTGTTCAAAATTATCCTTTAGTGTTGTGTGCTTCAATTCTGGGGTATTTAATCTGAGAGAATTCCCATTTTGACTTTGCAAGATATTCTTACCCAAACTCCAGCTAAAGTTATGGCAAGCTGCAGGTGCCGAGCACTTCTGGCAGTCCAGGTAGAATTGTCTTGAATTGGGCATCAGAAAATGGAAGCACTTAAAATAAGTGACTATTTTTGAAAATGTTGCTGGTCTGGCATTATTGTTTTTCTACATTACCAGCATTCAGGTTAAGTATGTTAGGAAGAGAGAGAGCACAATTGAGCTTGTAAGGAAGATCTAACTTCAGACTTGCACCCAAAACAATGGTGGATAATTTGACAGTCTTGTGTATCATTTTAGATACAATTAATGTGAAGTTGTTCCTGATGTGTATCTGTGATTTAAAGAGTTCAAATCAACAATTTTTACATTAATATTGGTCAGACAGGAGGGAAGCTCTCCTTCACTTTTTGCTCACTAATGGGGAGGAATTGGTGGAGAATGTGGAAGTGGAAAGTAACTTTTGTTGACAGTGGGCGTGTCTATGTGAGATGCTAGAAGTGCAGTAGACTAATTCTACTGCACATTAGCATGATAAGCAAAAATCATGCTAATGTGCAGTAGGATTAGTCTACTGCATGTTAGCATCACGTAAAATGCATGTGCTGGTGCTACTACGCAGTAGTGCTTGTTACTGTGCACTTAGTTAGTACCTGTTACAGGTACTAAATGTGCAGTAACCACTGTGCATTAATACATGTGTAGACATACCCAGTGACCACAAAATGATAGAGTTCATGACCCCAAGGGAAGGAAGTAAGGAGAGCATCAGAATAAAGGCAGTGGACTTCAGAAAAGTGGACTTTAAGAAACACAAGAAACTGGTAGGCAAGATCCCCAAGGAGGCAAGGTCAAGCAGAAAAAGGAGTTGAGAAGAGCTGGCTGTACTTTAATGAGGCCTTATTAAAGGCACAGAAGCTAGTTTTCTGATGCACTTCTCATTCTCCCATCTCAACAGGAGACTGGCTTGCCTAAACAGCAGTCTCTTCAGTGAGTTGAAACTCAAAAAGCAATCCTACAAAAAGTAGAAACTTGGTCATATTACTAGGGAAGAGTATAAGAGAATTGAATGGAAAGAAGGGAGAAAACCAGGAAGGTGAAGGCATGATTTGAGAGACAGCTAGCATTAAAGGGATTCTACAAGTATGTCAGAAGTATCTTCTTTATTCAATAAGGGACTGCTATGTAGTTATAGAGGACAGAGAAGGCTGAAGTATTTAATGCAATGGTTCTTAACTGGAGTACTGCAGGATCCTTTCAAGGGTTTTGTGGCACCCATTCCCTGAGTGATCGCTTCTCTTTCCACCTGGTGCCAGTGCCTGTATCTCCTCTCACCATCAGGCAGCTCCCAAGCCATGCTTTACAGCCTACCTTGTTCCTCTGTTTCTCCCATGTTTCTGGGCCAGGCAGGAGAGGGGCCTCAGAGGCATGGCTGCAGTTGCCAGTGTGTAAGTACCTGCCTGGAGGAGCATCTGTGGCCACAGGGGCTGCATTCACTTCCATGGATACAAACCTAAAATTGTAGGGTGGTGGAGGGAGATGTAGTAGCTGTGTCCTAGGATTAAAATAGATGTCCCATTTTTCTCAGAAGAAAGCCTTTTATCCCTATTGTCCCACTTATGATCTATGAAGTATGCAAGATAAAATGGATTAACACTTTTCCCACAGATAATCGTGACTCATTCAAGTTAATTGCCTTTCATTCCAGGGGTGAACAAACACATGTAAAGGCTATGCCACTCTTTTGTCCCAGGTTTTGATTCAGATCAATAAAAACAACTTCAAATGCTGTGTTTTTTTTTTTTTTTACCTCTAATGGCTCCAGGACTGGGACGTTCTCCTCTGCAGAGTTTTAGGTCTCAGAAGTTTCTGTGAGAGGGTTGGCCAATCTAGGCCCATTTTTGCTAGCAAGATTCATTTTTAGGAGTCTTTCTAGTGAGCATAAGTACCAACTGGTGCAGTTTTCATCATTTAACAATCCCTCACGGTCGAGGATGATCACTCCCACGGGTCAAGTAAAGGGTTGTAGATGAGTCCATTGATGGCTAAGAAGGTCGATACTAGAGCTGCAGACTCTCTGGCGGACACCACAGGTGGTGGTTAAAGGGAGGATTGGACTGTCAATTTCTTGGTCTTGTTTCTTTTCCTCCGTTTCTGTTGTTTTTCTGCTTCCAAGGGAAGACAATTTCTTGAAAGTAAGGTGTACCTGCTTTTACAAGGTGCCACCATGTAGCTGTGTCCTTAGCTAGTTTTTCCCAATTTATGATTTCAATTGCACACTTCTGACTGTATGCTTTGAGGGTGTCCTTGAAGCATTTTTCTGGCCCACATATCCTTTGCCCTTGGCTGAGTAGGGAGTATAGCAGTTGTGTTGGTAAATGTACATCAGCCATGCATGCACAATGCCCTGTCCATCACAGCTATTGTTAAATAATTAATGCTTTTATGCTGGTGGGGTTAGCATTGGTAAGGACTCTAGCATTTGTGCAATGATCCTCCCACTTTATGCCAAGAATCTTCTGGAGGTAGCGCTGGTGAAGGCATTCCAGGCTTTTCAGGCAGTCCCTGTAGGTTACTCAAGCTTCACAGTTGTAGTGAAGAGTTGGGAATACCATAACCTTATATAACAGAGCTTTGCTCAAGTCCTGATGTCATGATTGCTGAACACATGATGATACAGTCTTCCTAAGGCAGAGCTAGCACATTGGATCCTGTACTGGATCTCCTTGTCAATGTTGGTTTACTTTGAGAGATGGCTGCTGAGATATGCAAAGTATTCAACATTCTCCGTCTCCTGTCCATGAATGAGGATCTTTGCAAGGGTAGTTAACTGGCCCGGAGCAGGCTGGTGAAGCACCTTTGTTCAGATGTTAAGGGTCAATCCCAGGTACTGGTATGCTTAAGAGAAGCAGTTAAGGGTCATTTGTAGGTCCTCCTCAGTATGTGCAATGACAGAACAATCATCAGCGTACTGAAGTTCCACAATTGAAGCTGATATAACTTTGGTTGATTGGAGGCGGGAAAGATTGAAAAAGTTCCCATTTGTTCTGTATGTGATACCATCTTCACAGCTGCAGGAAAGATGGAAACCAGAATTGGTGTGATCACAGACCCCTGCTTGATGCCAATTTGAATGGCAAAGGTCATAGCAGAGCCACTGCATAGGACAGAGGCAGTCATCTGGTCATAGAGTCTTAGGATGGTGCTAAATTTCCCTGGGTAGCCAAACTTTGATAAGATCTTCCACAGATCCTCATGGTTAACAGAGTTGCAGGCTTTGATCAAATTGATAAAGGCCATAAAAAGTTCCTGGGGATGTTCTCTGCATTTTTCCTGTATCTGCCAGTTGCTAAAATCATGTACATAATATGCCTCTCAATGATCTGAAGCCATAATGAGACTTGGGAAGGTTTTCCTTAGCAAGAGAAATCAGTTGGTTGAGCAGAAATTGAGTGAGGATCTTCTCAAGGACGGAGAGGAGGGCGATACCTCAGTAGTTTCCACAGTCAGACATATCTTCCTTTTTAAAAATAGTGACTATATTGGCATTTCTTAGGTCAGCGGAAATTTCCTTAGTGTTCCAGATTATAAGAAACAGTGTGTGAAGCTTGTTGGTCATGGTTTCCCTACCAACTTTGAAGACCCCAGCTGGTAAATTATCAGGGCTAAATGCTTTTTTGTTCCTCATTTCTCTTATTACCAGGTGGACTTCTTCAGAGGTTGGTGAACTGGCATGTTCTTCCCTTACTGGATTCTGTGGGATGGATGTGATAGTTTCATCAGTCACTGTTGATTCTTGGTTCAAGTGCTTTTGGTAGTGCTCCTTCCAGCAGTTTTTGATGGACTCGTCTTTGAGGAGTGTATTGCCATTTTCAGATCTAAGTGGGCTAAGTCTGCAAGAATTTGGTCTGTACACAGCTTTGATTGTACTGAAAAAGCTCTGCATGTCATGATTGTCAACAAATTGTGGGATTGGGGTTTTTTTTTTTTTGTCTTCTCTTCCTACTGTTTTGTTCTGGATTTCTTGAATCTTCCTCTGTGCTTCAGCTTTAAGCCATCAAAAAGTTCTTGGCTTCTGACTGGATGTAGGATCCCTTTGCCAGTCACAGAAAGCTGTTCTCTTCTGAGTGAGAAGGGCTTTGATCTCAGCATTGTTTTCATCAAACCAGTCCTGATGACATAGGGTGATAAAGGCAGTTGATTTGATTCAAGTCACATGGAAGTTCTTTTTTAGAGCATGCCAATCTTCCTCAACACAAGTATTATCATTTTCAATCCTAAGATTGGCGATTTTCTTAATGAGATGTGTTTTGGAGGGCTTCATGGTCTAGGGGTCTGAAGGCATTTGATGTTATACTGTCTTTGGACTGATCTGGGTTGCTTTCTATGTTCTTACAATGATGTAGTTGAGGAGGTGCCATTGTTTTGAGCGGGGATGTTGCCATGTTTTGTACCTGTCATGTTGTCTGAAGATAGCGCTAGTAATGACAATGTCATGCTCTGTATATTTACTGAGTAAAAGGATGGCATTGGAATTAGCCTTTCCCACTCCTTCCTTCCCAGTGGTGCCCCTCCGCATGTTAAAATCCCAGCCAGCTCTCACATTGAAGTGCCCAAGGAGGACAATAGGAAATTCAGTCGTTTGGCTGACAATCTGGTTCTTAATGGCAAAACCAATGCCATGTATTCACCTATTGTTTGCAGGTTTCCCCATCCAGAAGAATGTAGAGCCACCTCCCTTCTCCATCAGTTGGCCTTTGTGTGAATGCCTGGTCTTTCTGAAAGCAGCAATATTGATGTTGTATCGTGAGAGTTCTTGGGTGACAATAGCTGTTCTACATTCAGGTCTGTCACTGTTCAGGCCATCTAATAGGGTTTGTACATTCCAGGATATAAAAGATACTTTTGTGTTTCAGCCATTAGCAATCCCCCTAGAAATGGCTATCCAGTTGGGTAATGTACAGTGGGGCAGCCCATTCTTCCGTGATTAAAATGAAAGATCTATATATCTATCTGTATATTAGTGGTGTTCATTTTAATCACGGAAAAATGTGGATTTTTGGTTACTTTTTTATATCCGAAAATTGGGGATATTTTTTACCAGATGTAACAGGGACTCAGGCAAGAGCCCTGTTACTCGGACAAAGCCCAGCCAGATTGACCCGGCAATGACGCTGCCAGGTGGAAGGGATTTCACACCTGGGAGAAAACTGGGTAATTCACCGTCCATAGGGAGCATAAAAACAGCAGTGGGGGAAAAGACTTTTGCCTTCGGGCACCAGAGAGAAGAACACGGGGTGACAATGCTCCCAAAGAGAGGGAGAAAGACCTGCCATGAAGAAGAAGAGAACTCCAAGAGGAAGGAAGATCCTGAAATTCGCAGCAGGTCAGTAACAAGGAAGCTTGATCTGCTGGAGTTCCCGGCCATACCAATGAGGCTGGGGGAGCCTGAACCACCTGGTGTCCGATCCACAAGAGACCAGACACCTGCTTTGTCAGCAACTCAAGCTGTGTCAGGGAGTGAGAGGTGAGCCTGAAACGCCGGATGGCAGACCTCAGACCGACGCGGCAAAAGACGGGCTCTGCTGGTGATTCCCGTGGTACCGGGGAGTGGGGTGGAGAGACAGAGGTGCCTGGGGGTGAAATTAACCCTGAGGCAAGAGCCCAGTGGGGACAGGGAATAAGAACTCCTGTGGGAGGGAAAGAAGACAAGAGGCTATCCTCTGAGCTGCGCAGGAACAGCGCAAGAGGAACGTTGAAGGGGGGTGCTGCTAATGAGGCAGCAGTGAAGATTCCCGGCACAAACAAAGTAACTATTCTGAAAGGCCGGTGATTGTAACTCTGCCTAACTTGTCAATGGAGTAATTGGCAAAGTAATTATCAGTTCAACATCATTAAGCCAGAAATAAAACTACTGTGAGCATTAAACGTCTAAGTGGCATTGATCTATCCTAGAACAATTAAAAAAATATTAACTTCCTTACTTTTCCCTTTCTATCCAAGTCGTGGCAGGCGAGTATAAAGGAGAATTGAGGATAGGATCAAACGTCACTTTCACACCAGAGAAAACCAGTATCCCAGATCATGAGCAAGCTATGCCTGCCCAACTTGATTTCCTTCTATGATAAGGTGACAGGCTCTGTGGATGGGGAGAAACATTGTGATTGTGATATACCTTTACTTTAGAAAGGCTTTTGATGCTGTCTCCCATGACATTTTTGTTAATAAGCTAAGGAAATATGGACTTAATGGGAAGTATTGTAAGGTAGATATACAATTTGTTGGCTCATTGTGCTCAATGCATAGTCATCAATGGCTCAGTGTCTAGTTGAGAGGAGTTATCAAGTGGGTTCCTTAGGGGAACTAAGACTCGGGTATGTCCTGGGTCTGGTATTGTTTAACATCTTCATTAATGATTTTGAATGATGGGATGGAGTGGAGTGTATGCTTAGCAAATTTGTGGATGCCACTAGGTGGAGTGGAGTTGCAGACCTTTTGGAGGGTAGGGCTAGGATGCAGAATGATCTGGATAAACTAGAGAAATTATCTGAAATCAATCAAATGAAATTCAACCAGTACAAGTGCAAAGTCCTGCATTTGGGGAAAAAATAGCTTTATGCCCAAATATAGACTAGGAAATAACTGACTGGCCTGCAGTACTTCAGAGAGGACCTAGACCATAAACTCGGATTGAGCCAACAATGTGCTCTTGTTGCCAAAAAACAACAACAACAAAAACCCAACAGTATACTGGGTATATTAACAAAAGTGTCATTTACCAATCAAGGTGATTTTTCTGCTCTGTTCTGCACTGGTGACAGCTTACCAATTTTGGGCCCCCTGCTTTAAGGAAGATATAGTCACAGTAGAGTGCAGTGAAGAGCAACAAAACTGATTAGAAGCCTGGGAAGCATGATGTATAAGGAAAGGCTGAAAGAACTAGGATTGTTTAATCTGGAGGAGAGAAGACTGAGGGGGGATTTGATAAAAGTTTTCAAATATGTAAAGATAGATTTGTTAAGAGATGCACTATTCTCTGTGACTGCAGGGAATATGACCAGGAGCAATGACCTCAAGCTGCAGTAGAGGAAACTTGCATTGGCTATTAAGAAGAACTTTCTTGCTATGACTGTAGTCTGCATTGGTACAGGGTACCTGAGAGATTATGGACTCTCCATCCCTGGAAATGTAAAGAGCAGGTTTGCCAGACACTTGGCTGGACTGGTTAAATCAGGGATGGTCCTGCATTGAGGCGATTACTGGACTAAGTGGCCTCATGAGTTCCTTTTCAGCTCTACTTTCTTATGATCCTAATCACGTATTATGTAGAAGGAGATGGTAAGAAATAATAATGGTCTTAGATAGCAATGTTAGTTATTTGTACAGTATGTGACTGAACAAAGAAATTATCTATAGTATTGCAGATGCTTTATCTTTTGTGGATTTAAGAAAACATCTCCCTAGGGTCACACTTTCACTTCACAGTTTAATAAATGCAAACTTTTCCCATATGTGCACAGCTTCATGTTTTATGCAAGTCTTCATTTGATTTTCAAGTAGCGTCTGGTATAAATTACATGTCCTATACAAATGTCTGATGACAGAAGCATTCATCACTCCAGTCAGTAGATGAATTAATATGGCCTACTACATTTTAATGAGGGTTGAAGTAGAAAAATAAATGTAGGGATCTATAACTAAGCATGGCATTGCATAATGGGTATATTCCCTTCTCAGCAGGTGCATCTACATGTGCACGTTTTACAGCGCAGTAACTGAAAATTACTGTGCAGTATGGGCACATGTCTACACGTGCAAACCCATACTGCACAGGAACTATGGCAGTTTACACCAAGTTGGGCATAAATTTGCTACATGCATGATGCCCGATTTAGTAACAGTACATTGGGCTACACAGTAATACACGTGTAGACACATTACTGCGAAGTAACACCGTGTGTGTGTGTGTGTGTGTGTGTGTGGATTGATTTAGGATTAACTTTACTCCCAAGTCAGTCCAAACACAGCATTACTGCGCTTTAATGCCTGCATGTGTAGACACCAGCCTAAATCCACTTACTGTGCAGCAGTAAATGCACATGTAGACATGCTCAGTGAACAAACATGGAACTTCAACTTCTCTTCTTAAGATATGGGTGTGCAAAGTCTGCTTAATGCTGATAAAAGTTATATAACTATATAAAAGTTATTTTACTTTTATCATTTACTATATAGACTTTAATTAGTCAGAACCAAGGTCATTTCCCAAGGCAGTGAACATCTGCTCATTTCCATTATTCTTACAGGATTTTTGAATGCTTCTTTGAAAACATCTTAACCCACTAGGTCTTAAGTAATAGTCTATTCTTGTCCCTCCTTTTCCTTAAGAAGGTCTGAAGACTACTCCCAATTCCTGGAGATTCCAGAGTTCCCATTTATCAAATGGGAAAGCCCACATTGAGCTGATCTCCAAGTTTTTCCTTACATCAGATAAGTCTCTGATTGAGTAAACAGGGATACTTCTGTCAGAGCAGAGCTTAGTGGTTGAGTGTCTCGGCACAGTGGAACTTTCTAGCACAAGGCACAGTGAGATTTTGTATGAGGGAATTTCTCGGCACAGTGGAGAACCCCGGCGTGGTTCCCGCCACTCGTATGCAAATTATTGGCCAGTTCTAAATTATTCCTACATGGCAACTAGCAATTGGCTCGCTCCCATCTCGCTCCCATCTCGGAGTGAACGTGGCGGACTGATCAACCGCTGACGACTCCCCGTCGCCGACCGACCCCGACGTACCCCCGTGTCCTGCATGCTCGTATCAAAGATATCTCATCAAATCAGAGCTCCCGGTTAAACTGTAACTGAAGTTTGAAGTTAACTTTCTTCCTGCGCTGTACATCTCGACAGTGTAAGTAAAGCCATCTTTGTTTGAACCAGTACGCGTTTGTGCCTAATTCTACTCCAGCGGTCGAAAGTACCCATCTGTACATGCCGGGTTTGTGGCCACAACCCAGCCGACCCTTTCCCGGATCCCCCTCGGCCCCCACAACTTCCTGTAGGCTTGCTTCCCTTATCTCTTCCAAGTAGGCTATCATTCTCTAGCTTCTGGGAAACTTAGTATCTACCTGACTCTCAAGAAATATTCCATTTTTGTGAGGGCAGCCAGCACTCTGAAGGCTGATTAATCTGTCTTTCTCCTTGCTGCTGAAGTATCCCCTCATGATAGGATGGGGCACAGTAGAGTCTCTCTGTTTTACTCTTCATATTTTGTGTACCACACTATAGTGTAGGGAAGTGATCCATTGCTCAGTTCCCCTTGCATTATTTTTAGCATATAACCTTTTTTCTTGGATTGTTCACTGGTCACTGGATTTTATAGTAGTATTCGTGGGTCAGATGCACAGTTTTGATACAAATTATTATTTTTAATCTCCAGGACATATCTGTTCTGTCTTTTAAATCTAAGTTGTGTTGTCATACGTAACAGATTATTGGGGTTATTTCACATTTTTAGCTTTTAATATGTGTAACATAAAAGATGAAAGGAATTTACAGTTAAATTGAGAGAGAAATAACTTTAACTTCATTTTAGCTTATCAATATGGTAGTCAATAGATCATGCTATGATACAAGTTTTAAAACTTAAAACCAAGTGACATATATCTACACATTAGCAGTCTTGTGCCCAGAAAGTCTAGTGCTTCTAGATATTTGTATAATACCAATTTAATTTAGAAGATTTACAGTAAGTAGGAAGTTTTAAAAAGGCTTCCCAACTAAAGACATCTGAGAATAATAAAATGTAACTATGGAAGAGACATTTTCCAGTATAAAAATTCTACCGTTTGAAACTTGAAAGAATTTTCTTTTCTGAACCTTGGCAGCACAAAAACCTGAAGACTAACCCACACAGTAAAAAAAAAAATAATTAAATCTTACAAGTGTGCAGTTTTAGGACCCAATCCTGCATTTTTTTGGCTAAAAGTCCTGATGATTCCTTCCTACTGCCGTAGTAAAAGTACTACATTTTGAAACACTTATTAAACAAGTTCATTCTTCATTATAAAAACGTTATCCAAACTTCTTGATTGCTAGAAATTTAATTATGTATATTCACGTCATTTTTACTCCCATTGAGGTTTTGTAGAGCAGAAAATTTGTGGGTTTTTTTTTGTTTTTTGTTTTTTCTTTCAGTGGCGGTGTGTTTGTTAATCTCTCTTACTTGCTTTTTTTTAAGTTGCCTGTTGAAGATGTTTCCCGAGTGGACTTATCCTGGAATGATGTAGCTTTATTTGCTCCTGTGTTACTCTGCGCCCTGGGCGCGTTTACATGAGATGCTGACTGCGCAGTAGCACATCATGGCATGGGCAGTGCTAATAGGCTACTGCGTAGTATTAGGCTACTGCTCAGTAGCATCACTTAAAAGACATTTGCCGGTGCTACTGTTCAGTAACTCCTGTTACTGTGCATTTATGTAGTGCTAAGACAAGTGCTAAATAAACGTTCAGTAACCACTATGCAGTAGTGTCCCATGTAAATGCATCCCCTGTTTTCAGAGCAGGAATTATACCTGAGATAATGGAAGGAAGATGATTAGGTCCTTACTAACAACCCAACTGCTGGATTTGCACATAATTTGCTAGGTACTGTCTGGGCCAGGCTCAAGCTGATATAAAACCACATTTTCCCCCTCTTGCCAACATGTGCCAAACAGAATTTATGCCTCGCGATTGTTGTGGTATGCGTCTGCCTAAATGACCTCTCAATTCATATCTGTTTGATAAATGATGTGAAGTTTATAAAGTCATTGGGTATTCTTGCAAGTACCATAAAATGAAAGCCACTGAAAACCAGTGATGTATTCATTACTTGATTGAGCAAATATACTCTAAATCTGTTGTCCAAATAACTCTCTATAATGTTATTCTTGGAGCTTTGCTGTTGTTTAAACTAAAAAAGCAGTTCTCTGCTGACTTCTGTAGATTTTTGCCTGTACTACCAGTGGATAATTTTAGGGTATAAGTA
>NW_005842169.1:165366-182152 GCF_000455745.1 Alligator sinensis | reverse complement strand
GCCCCCCCCCCCCCCCCCCCCCCAGTTTCCATTCTTGTATATATGGGGTTATTTTTTTTTCTTACTAACTTGAGTGAATTTCGATCATTATATAATGCGCTGAACCATGATACATTAGCACCATTACCTTAGTGCTGCTTGCAGACTTGCATAAAATAGTGTTTACAAATATTTATGATAATAAACACTAGTTATAACTAGGGCTGGCAAACTATTATAAATATGGCTGTGATTAGTTGCGCGATTAAAAAAAATTAGTCGCAATTAATCACGAATGTAATCAAAACTAAAAACTCAGTTATTCAAAATTATTCACATACTTTCTGTGGTTGCAGGGTGTGTGTATGTAGGGGTGGGATTTGTGAAGGTGTGGAAGACTGGTTTTGTGCGTGTATGGGGTTTGAAGCCCAGAGAGGGCGGGTTCCCTCATACCCTGGCAGGATGTGGGGTACTGTGGTTCAAGAATGAGGGGCAGCAGCAGTGCTGTAAGGGGGACTGTGGCTTGGGAGTGAGGGAAAGACGTGTACAGACACGCATGCACGCACCGCCCAGCAAGTAAGTGTATGGGGAAGGGATGGGGTGGGTGGTACAGGTTGCGGCCGCCAAGGTGAGGGAGAGAGTGGGACAGGGGCTGGGGTGAATGGGGCCCTGGGGCAGGTTGTGGGGTGGTTGGAGCAGCAGGTGACTCATCCAAGGGTGCAGGGGGGATCCCACCTCTGCCTGCACCCCTGGGGGAGTCTGGGGGGGGGGCACATGCCTCTCATATTTGTGCATGGGGCGGAGATAGGTTACTGGTGTGCACTGGGGCTCTGCACCCCACTGCCATTGTCCTGGGAGTTGTGTGACGCCATGTGCCTCCCACTGCCAGGCAGGCAGGGGATGTGATTCAGCCAGCACGTGGCCTCTGGGGCAAAGGCAGTAGGGCACAGAGCCCCATCCTGCCTCTCTGTGCACAAATCTGGGGCCACGTGCCCCCCATGCCTACCCCGGAGTGCGTGCAGTGCCGGAAGCCTCCCCCCTGCACCCCAGGATGAGCCGCCCATGGCTCTGACTGTCCCACGACCTGCCTTGGGGCCCCATTCACACCAGCCGCAGCTCCTGCCTCTGCCTCCCTCCCTCCCTTATCATGGGGGCCTCAATCTGCACCCCTGCATCCCTTCCCTCACAGACTTGCCTACTGGGCAGGGCTCCACATGCCACGGGGCTGCATTCCTGGCCACCAGCAAGCTGCAGCTGTGTCTGTGTGTGCCCCTGCCCTCCCTGCTGCAGCCACCCAGAGTCCACACCTGGGCTGCCCTGCAGTCCTCTGTGCTGCCACTGCTGCTCCGCAGGGTGGCCTGGAGGTTGCAGTGACAGCGGTAGCCTGGGCGTGGAGCCTGGGCGTGGTCTCCAAAACCAAATGCATGATTAATGCGTTAAAAAAATTAATGCAAACAGCAATTAACTTGTTAATCATGTGCGTTACCTGCAATTAATTGACAGCCCTAGTTATAACACATTATATACAAAACTAGTCATAAACATTACTTAATATGTTGGCTATAAATGTCCAACTTGGGATCCTTAAAATTCTGGTTTATTAGGTGGATTGAAACACTGTAATGAAGTTAAATCATAAACCTTGGGGCTGGTGTACACACACACACACACACACACACACACACACACACACACAGTAGCGAGCTACAAGAGTCAGGTATACCTATCCCACAGGCGCTGGAGTCTGCTGTCGAGGCTTCTTTCAGCATGGTGTTATCTTCCAGAAGGGGGGTTGCTGTATGGTCCTTCTGGCTGGACAGGTCAGGTGCTGGTCAAATTGGAGATCAAGAGGGCGCCACTGAGGGTCACTTTTCACTGCTTTTTATCTGTCCTTGGCAGACTTTGGTGACTCCCCGGTTTTAAGGTTTGCCCAATCCAGGGGTTGTTGACCCTTCCCCCTTGGTGGCTACTGGATGGCATCTGTCAGTCCCAGGGGTTGTCCGCATGTATGTGCAGGTTTGGGAGTCAGTTGATGAATTTTGAATAGGGCTCTGGGAGCGGTTGATCTGGAGATATTCATCCCAAAAGTTGGTCCCTGGCGTTGATTAACTCAGACCAGTCTGCTACTGTGTTACACATTCAATCACTGATTCACTCCTCTTTCAGGGGCCTGCCTGATGCAGGAAAGTGGCAGTTTGACTCCTGCCCTTGTTAGCATTGTTACAGTGTATAACTTACTTCTGAAACTAAACACATTTAGTTGAAAGGTGAGGAGTATAAAATATAAGCTACAAAAGTAATGCCATGGCACACAAATAGATAAAAATACCAAAATACACAGGGAGATACAAAATGCACACATACAAATTTTAAAACACAATTCCTTATCTTAAAGTGAAAGAAAGAGGAAGGAAGAAAAGGTAGAAAAAGAGAAACATATCCAAAGAGGGGAGAGCAAATGCAGGCAAGAGGAAAAGGGGGCTTTCTGCTACAAGTATAGAATGAATAGTTATTATAAAGCATACTGTCAAGTTCTCTGTGTGTTTTAGAAGTACAGACAAGCCGTGTTTCTTTCCCCAAAAAGTGGGACACGGGTAAAAATAGGAAAGGTGATGGGGATTTGATGGGGATTACTGTGAGAGAGAATGAGAAAATAGAGAACTGAAAGTTGGATCCAATCCAGCTTCATTGAAAACCTGTGGAAAGAGTCTTGTTGATTTCAGTGATCCAATAATAATAATGTGTGGAAAGTGACTTTGCAGCTTTACTTTTGGATTGGATTGAAATAAAGTTTGTCTCCTTTAAAAATACCAATAGAGAGATCCACTGATTAGACCAGTCAAACCATTTCTGTCAGCACTACCCAATTTGTTACAAAGCTGTAATTAACCAGGAGGTAGAAAAAGTTCACCTGAGCCAACAGCAGTAAGTGTGCCTGCCCTTTGAATTGTTAGAATCTGAATTAAGATGTATTGTTTTGTAATCCTCACTTTATTAATACTATGTACAATAATTGCAGAGACTATTAGATCATATCCAGACTGAGATCACTGAAGCTCAAGTTAGCTCCTAGCAAAGTGGCAGCTTATAGAGGAAAAAAACGATTCAAAGAAGTAAAAAGCTAGTACCATGTTGTTAGTATTATTAGTGTGCAGATTGGAATTTCAAATAATATAGCAATGGCCAACTTCAAAACTTTGGGTGTGTTTTGGAATTCCAGATCTGTTTTACCTTAATATTAATAGCAAATTTCCTGTAGTCTGTGAAATTTCATTGTCAGCCTAGCATTTAAAAAAAAAATTCTGACAGATTTTGGAACAGATTTAGAAGAATCAGATTTAGAGGCAGATTGTCTACCTCTTTAATAAGTTGGGGGTTTTTTTGTTGCTAAAGCAGTCAAACATATGCCTTACATTAGTAGTATTAATTATGTGGTAGTCCTGAAAGTTTTAAGACGTTGTAATTTTTGTGTAGACATAATGTGAATATTCCCTAAGATCAGTTATACCAGACTGTGCAAGCTAGCATGCTGCAGACATTGCAGTGTGACGTCCAGTTGACAATTATGTTCATATAATTACAGAATCTACAGGCACTACCACTGCTCAGAAGAAATCTGCATTGTTCTTATGAAGTTCATGAAAAGAAAATATTTCTGCAGTTAGGATAGCATACATAGTGGGTGCATCTACATGAAATGCTACTGCTCGGTGGTTACTGTACATTTATTTAGTACTAGGATTATTAAGTACTAAATAAATGCACAGTAACCAGAGTTACTGGTCAGTAATGCTGGCTAAGCCTTTTAAGTGACACTTCTGCACAGTAACCTAACAATACAGCGTAGTTGTGTATTTGCATTTTTGGTGCATACTGCAAAGTATTATTGGGCTATTGCACAATTAGTGTCTCATGTAGTTGTGCCCCAGTATCAAGGAAGTTAAACTATATGACATTGAAAGTTTCTAGGATCCTATTTTTCTTTTGAAATATGGGCAGGGGCTTTTCAAGAAAGGACAAATTATGAGAATATTTACCAATATAAATCTGAGGAGGAGTTTAAAATAAGGACATAATCCTGGAAATTAAAGTTTGAAAACAAAGAAATGAGAACATCTTTCCTGCTTCTTCCTTTCTCTTTTAAAGGAACACTGTCTTTTAGTTTAGCCCCAAGCTGTATTTATATATGTATAGTTTAAAAGATATATTGTTAAAATATATATGTTTTTAAATGTATCTAGGTTGTTCCCCTCTGCAGAAGAACTTGGTGAGGCAGCGGGGTGAGAGACATGAAACTCTTTGAGCTTCTACTCTTTTTACTACAGTTAAGAGTTGGGCAGGAATTTAATCCCAAGAATATGCAGATATCTTCACGTATGACAGATTACACCACAGAAGTTCTTCCTTTTTCTAGTACTTCCTATCCATTGGAGTACTCTCTCCGATTTACTTTGTTGGATTTGTTCTGCTAACAACTGACCACAGAACACAGAGAGGTTCTGATCAATTACTTGATAGACATTGATGCCGTATTAACTTTTGAATATGTTCCCCACTAGTACTGCATGGAGATGATATATGTATCCCATGTGTCCCCTGCCCTTTGCTGTATTTTTATTCCCTTTCCTGTCACAGTGTCCCATCTTCATGGAATACTCTCTATCATCTTTCTGTTTTCTTCTGCTACAAAAGATGAGGATCATCTTTTTGTGCAGATTGATAGGGACTAATTGGTGCCAATTAAAATAGGCTGTTGTGGGGGCGGTACTTAATCTGGCAAAAGTCCCAGTGAACCCACTTGGAATTTTGCTTGAATGCAGATGTAGGGTCACTACTTGAATTTAAACATATGCTTGTAGCTTTTACAATCTAAATGCTGCAACACTGAACCAATGCATAATATGCAGAATGGGAAACTGGAAAGGTCAATACTGATAGAAAGTGGAAATAATTAGTTTTGTGTTTGTTGTTCTATTTGAAAAAGTGCTAAAAGTGAATATGATGAAAATTGTTTGGGATTTTAAATTTATTTTCAGTTTTAATAATCTTGGCAATGTGTAGTGACATAGGGAATTAAATGTAGTTTCACAAATATATATCTATATCTATCACTTTACGTTGAAGTTAAATCCTGAGACCAGAGGTCTCTTTTATGCTTGGGTCACTTGAAGTTCTGGATCATAAGAATGTATTTTTCATAATATTTATTAAAGCAATGATACAAAGCTATCTATCATTAGTAACTGACATCTTGTAGAGAAGAGGTATTCAAATACTTTGTCTTGGTATGTAATGAGATACATTACCAGCAAGATCAGTGGTTGCAAAAATAGTTTAGTAACATATGGCTCTTCGGTTTGGGAAAGAATGGATTGTAGGAAAAAATCTGGATTTCTACCTTCAAAGTTCAGGGTATGACAATGATGATATATAGAGGCCAGTGCTGAGTCTTCAGTTACAATCTGTCCAGGATCCTAATCATTGCCTAAAATTGTCTTGCCTCTGTAACCGATATCCTGTGGGTCTGGAATTCCATTCAAGGAACTCTCTAGCATGAGATTCAGACATCTAATTGGTTACATATTGGTAAATCTGGTTGTAGAATTAAGGCCAATGGTTGCAAAAAGAAGACAAAGTCCTTTCTCTAGTATGCAAAAGGGATTCTGGTGAATAATAGCACTGGACATTGTTTTTAGTATACTAACCATTGAAGCAAACAAAATGTAAGATGTTTTCGGTATGGGAGCTATCTTAGGAAATGTTCTTCTCTTAGCTGGCATGATGGTATCAGTGCTGTGAAATAGTTAAGTTTCCTTTTTTGCATGACATTAACAACAGGGCACAGCTGCATGTCTGTGTTTGTATAGGGTTTTAATTTGTGTTTTTTTTGTTTGTTTGTTTTTAAATTATGATACGTTTTCATTAGTTTGGGCAGGATTTGTATTTGCAATATTTTTTTTCTTTTTTTTTTTTTTAAGTGTGTGTGTGTGTGTGTGTGTATTTTAAAGAATTTCTCACAGTGTTTAGAACAGACATGGAGATGATCTCTACAGTACACTCTGTAAGGTTGTGTGAATGCATCTTAATTTTATCCTGCAACAACTATATTATTTTGATATAATACCTTATTTAACTGTAGGCCTCCCAGTGATGCCTGAATGTACCACAATGTGGGCTGACTCCTATGATACAGCCAAATGAGGCTGAAGATGCAATTTTCAGTTTTTGTTTTTGATCCAACAAAGAATTGTATGCAGGTTTCCTGTACTAAAAAGCAACAAACCACTCTTCCACCAAGCATGAAGATTTGAAAAAAAAAAAGTATATATATTTTGCTTGTTATTATGGTAGAATGGGTATCTACAGCTTTATATTATTTACCTGAAATTTACATTTGGGTGGTTAAAAAGTTTCATAATGTACCTCTTTGAGGTCAGAGATTCTGAGAAAATAAAAATATTTTTCCTGTGGTCCTGATTCTACAAACCCTTATCTCATTGTCTTCAGTGTGAAACTGATGTGAATAACTAGCACTAAGGTGCCACTCTTGCCTACAGGATATTTCCAGGTTTGATTTTTCCACAGAATAACACTGAGTTCTTGTGTGGGGGGGGCAAAAGACAGTTTCTTCCTATGAAAGAGGCAAATGTTAACTCTCTGGGATTAAATATATAGGCCAAAAGAAGAGAAGATTTTTCTTTTCAGAGTATAGCCAAAGCATTGTCCTATGGATGATCTAGAGTAGTGTTTCTCAAACTTCTTTTTTCGCGGACCACTTGAAAATTGCTGAGGGTCTCGGTGGACCACTTAAACTTTTTGTTGGTTTACAAATCAAAGCACACAACTCATGTTTTAATATCAGTAATCTTACCTTACAAGTACAGATATTCTTGATTGTTTCGCAACATTTCTGTGGACCACCTTAATGGAGCTCGCAGACCAAAGCTGGAGAACCTCTGATCTAGAGTACCACATAATTCAAGATTATTATATGTATTATAATGTATATGTAGCCTAGTTTTTCCAGAATCTGTTTTTTGTTGTTTTTTTTAACTGAATAAATCCAGGGTAAATTTTGACTGGTACATGTAGAGTTTTGTGCCAGGTGGAGAGGTTCAGTATGTTATGGAGCATTAGCAAAATGTACATGCAACTGCCAGTGCCCTGTCAAGATTGCTGTGGGTGTTGTTGCTGTTGCCTTCCATCACTACAGCAGGCTTTATTTAGTAGTCTAGTGTGCTCATAGTGGAGTTACTAAAGCAAAATGAATCCGAAGTACTGCAGAATCTGATGCCAGTAATCTTACCTCGTAGCAGAAATGTACCTGGATAGGCTGATAGAGCTCTTTCTTTCCAACACGTAGGGAAGAAATGACACTAAAAGTTGATTTTTTTTTTTTTTTTGTGGAAAAAGGTAAAAGAGTCTGGGTCTGTATTATCTTAGAAGGCAGGGTAGATTTACACCTTTATAGAGTAACCTAAGCAGATATTCTTATTATATAGCTACTTTGTGTGTGTGCCTGTGTGGCTAGCTAGCTAGATATATTTAGATACACTGATATCTATATCTAGCCATATATAACGAGATATATCTATATATCTGTATCTATATTAGGGCTGTCAAACAGTTAAAAAATTGATTGTGATTAGTTGCATGATTAAAAAAATTAGTCGCAATTAATTGTGATTTTAATTGCACATCTGAAAACTCAAAATTATGTGCAGAAAAACTCAAAATTATGCAGGTATTGTGTATGGTTGGGGAATGGGTGGGGGTGGATTTGTGGAGGGGTGTGGGGGTGTGGGGGGGATAGGGAGCCCCTCATGCCCTGGCAAGATGTGAGATACTGTGGGACAGGAGTGAGGGGTAGCAGCAGGCCTGGGGGCCTGTGGCTTGGGAGTGAGGGGGGGGCGAATGGGGCCATGGATGACTTGTCTAGAGGTATTTGCACCCCTTGTGGCGGGGGGAGGGGGGCATGTGACCTCCCGGATTTATGCGTGGGGCAGAGGCAGGTTGCTTGCTGCGGGCTGGGGCTCCACACCCTGCTGTGTTTTCCTCTGGGAGCTGTGCCGTGGCCATGTGTCCCCCTGCCCACCTGGTGGCAAGAGGCACAACATGATGTTGTGTGGCTTATGGGGAAAGGCAGCAGGGTGCAGAGCCTGCAGTGGGCAGCCTGCCTCCCCCTGCACATAAATCCAGGAGGACACATGCTTCCCATGCCTCCCCAGGGGTGCACGCAGCAGTGGGGAGCCAGCCCTCCCCACCCCCCCCGCACCCTTTGATGAACCACCTGTGGCTCTATTCCATGACCCACCCTGGTCCCAGGGCCCCATTCATTCCTGCCCCACTCTTTCTTTCACCATGGGGGCCTCAATCTGCACCCCCTGCCCCTTCCCACTCCCTCTGCCCCTTCCCATCCACAGACTTATCTGCTGGGCACTGCTCTATGTGGTGCCAAGCTCTGTTCTTGGCCATGTGCATGCTGCAGCTGCACATCTGTCTCTGTATCTGTGCATGCCCTCCTCCCCCCACATTTTACAGCTGCAGTAGCCTGGAGCCTCTGCCGCGGCTGCCCTGCAGCTCCTCTGCACTGCCACCACTGCCCCGTTGGATAGCCCAGAGCAGGTGATAATGGCGGTGAAGTGGAGTCTGGGAGCAGGTTCCAAAGCCACATTAACAGTAATTGACAGCCCTAATATCTAGATAGATAGATAGATAGATATATCTACTTTGCCTAGTTTATAAGGTGCAAATCTACTTTGCTTAATTTATAGACACACACACACACTCTGCATCTACACAAGGCATTTACTGTGGAGTAAAATAATTAGCTCATCAGTAAACGTCTCACATCTAAACATGCACCCCTGTTAGGCTGGAGTAAAATAATTAACTTAGCAGCAGGATAGTACTTGTAAATAAAAGTACTGTCCTGCTGCAGTTTTTTATTCTGCAGCAGTGAATATGTAGACACTAGAGGTCCTGGCTGGGGCATGAGGGTGCTTCACAGCAGGGGCTGCCTGCCACCTAGCTCTGCACTGGAGCATCTTTGTGCCACAGCCTGCCCCGCCGCAGTTTGTTGAGCTGGTGGAGAGCAGCCATGGACTGGCAGGCAGCCCTTTTGGGGCCTCCTGTCAACCGGGCCTTCTCTGACCTGGCTCAATGTACTCAGTTTCAGGTGTACGTTCAAACAGTACGCCCAGGAGCAATACATTCCGGAGCAATAAGCTCCGGAGTTTATTGCTTCAAATTAATTGCACGTGTAGACACAACCACACATGCGCATACACACCCATATACATTACACACACATCCTTCCACAGCATCTGATGAAATGGGCTTAAAAACAAACTTTTGTGAGCAAAATTCACTTCATCAGATGCTGTGAGAGCATGTGCACAAAACAGTGTGTAAAAAAGAGAGAGATATTTGCATATAAAAGGCAGAAGAAAGAAAGGCGCAGTGGGTGGCAGTGCAGGGAGAGGAAAACAAGCAAGCAGTAAACTCATAGGAACAAAGGGGTCACAGTAGGTAATCCAGGTAATTGGATAAGAATCCATAGTCCTTGTTTAAACCATACTTAACAAAATCCAGTCTTTGGATGAACTCTTGTTCTAAAATTTCTTGTTCCAGTCTAGTTTCAGAAGTTTCCTGTCTGAGAACTGCCACCCTCAGGTTGGCAGTGGAGTACCAGGGAGGCTAAAGTGTTCAGCCACAGGCCTGTGTGTCATTCTACGGCCGATAACAAATCAGTGTTTATTAATTCTGTTGCATAGAAATTGCTCCATCTGTCCAATGTAGACAGCAGAAGCGCACTATGAGCAGGTGACGGTGTATATGACGCTGGTAAAATTGTAAGTGAATGAACCTCAGAGGTTATAATCTATGTTAATCAATCCAGTGATAATGTAGTCTGTATTGATGTTGGGGACTAAAAAGCACCTGGGTCTGTTGCAAGGCCTGATGCCTTGGTGAGCCTGGGAGATAGGTGCCCTGTTGCTTGAAAACTGTTTGCGGTTCGGGGGCTACTTGTAAGCCAGGACAGTCTTGTCCTCCATGATTACGATGAGATGATCATCCTTTTCCAGGAGGGTTTGCAGGTCATAGGCAGGGGTGCTCAACCAAATGCAGCCCATGGAGCCATGGCACCTGGCCCATGGGACTCTGCATGGGTCAGGAAATTGGGCAGTGGGGGAGCAGTGGCAATTAATACTGCCACCCTTCTTCTGATACCATATTTCCAAATTCCATGTGGCTGGATTGAGGCTGAGCATGCCACCTTTCCCCTGTGTGGCTGGATTGGGGTCAGGCTCCATGCCTTTACCCCATACAACTGGATCGAGGCTGGATTAATGCCCCCGCCCCTTCTCTTGCCCTCTTGGCCTCCCCTACCGGATTGTGCCCACAGCCACATCCAGTCTGTGATTGGATTGGGCCCCGTGCATCCAGCCCTGAGGCAAAAAGGTTGAGCATCACTGGTCTAAGGTGTTTGAGTCAGGGGGCTGTAGCTGACTACCAGAGGCACTTTTATTGTCCTTGTCCTGGGGTTGGTCCTGGGTCAGGTGAGGTGAGAATGCAGTTTGAGTCTGGATTTGAGTGGCTACAGTTTGGGATTGTATTGTAATTGCACCCTGTTCCAGGTCCTTAAGGTGTGCATCCTTGTCTGTGGGATCATAGCAGATATGGTTGTAACGTAGAGCTTGGGTGTAGACGATGGATTTAGTAGTCTGCTTTGAATATAATATGGTGAGCATGAAGGTAGCTGTGGCGGTCAGTTGGTTTCTGATACTTGCCTGCTGAGAAACCCAAGATTCTCATTTAAGGAAAATCCTGGTTGTAATTGAAGCAAGGATGATTCTTTACTATTGGAGTTTTGCTTTCTGAATCATCAGGATACCAGTGGTAACTTGTATGTTTGGAGCATTTGGAAAAAAACCTTACCCCTTGCCCTCCTGTAGACCAAGACAATAATATGCTAAGATGGTCATGCTCCAAAGAGCTTGCAATGTAAGTTACAGAGGATGGGTGAATTCAGTCAGATGTTTTCTGGTACCTCCTAAATTACTAATAGCATCTCATTAATTTAGTTCCCTAATTTTGCTGAAGTTTCTATGCATCACAGCAAAGTACTGATTTAAAAAAATTGAAGTTGTTGCTGGAGTCAAGATCTAGGGATCATTCTTTCCCAAGGATAGCAACTTTTATTCCAACCATGAAAAAACAAACTACGTATAACTCAATTTGCGACACCACAGTTCCATATAGCAAACGTTTCTTTTAGGTATTTTCCATGTGCTGTTTCATTATTTATAATTTCAGTTGGCCTCAGAGGTAAAATAATTTAATATTTTGGTATCTCTTCATTTTGTCTCCACATTTAGGTAATTCTTAAAAAAAAATGTTAGTTTTGTATCTAAAAAGTTTGTATCTAAAAGAGCATACATTACTACAGTAGTGAGCCAAGTTCTCACTAATAAATGCAACAAAATTCTGTTTTTCTTTATACTTCACAAATAATTTTGAGTGCTCAATACTGTGCCAAAATTTTTCTCATGTGCCTAGGTGTTTAGGAACGATTTGTTTTTAATTAAAAAAATGAGCTTTCTGATCTGCAGATGATATTATAATACATCTAATATCCTTTGTCTGCTTAAAACTGACATAATATCAATTATGTTAAAATGGGTGTGCAAATGTTGGAATGTTGTTCTTGGAAAACAGTTACGTTCTCAGTTCCAGCAAAAGGAAAATGAGCATGTGCTTAGAATGGACATGACAGCAGTGCCGGTGGAAACTGGAATTCTGCTAAAATCTACAAAGCCTACATGGACTGCTCCATTAAACATAGTTTTTCTTTAATTTTAAACTCCCCCTTTTAATTGCAGTGTGTATATTAAATTGTCTAATCAATCACAGGCATCCACTTGTGTGATGGAAACTGTCATATGGGATTGCTAGACTTGTAGTAAACTTCAGCTGGAAATTGAAAGCTGTCAACTGTATGAAGGAGCTTATGCCTTTGGAATGGATTTAAGTTATATGTTTAAAAACTTTTCAATTGGTTTAGTCTTTTTATATATTACATATCAGAATAAAACTTTATGAGGAACTTTGCTTTAAAGAACGTTCCACAGAACTCTGAAGTGATTTTTTTTCAAACTAGTTGGGTTTTTCAAGACTTACAATGTTTAAATATGATTTTGTTAATTATGTCTTTAGTGTATTCCATGAACTGAACTGTGCCAAATGTCTAATTAAGGTTTTAATTTGTAGAATTATTGAAACATCAGCAAATTCTAAAAAAGGCAGACTTGCTATCCAGGCTTTGGTTTATATGAACTTCTTAGTATAAATAGCTGTACTGCCCAGAGAGTATTTTTTTCCAGGAGAAATTAATGCTCCCGCCAAGTCCTCTCATTTTCCAAGAGACTAGCTCACATTTTCAGCCAAGAAACTTTTCTCCCCAACTTGTTGGATGTCACCTTTTAAAAAAATGCTCTTTATTTATATCAAGTCTAAATCAGTACTGTCCATCTAACTTCTTGTTTTAAGCCTTTGAAACCTCCCTCATGGCAAACCCTCAATGTTGGCAGTTAAGCATTGCTGCAAAAAGAACATTTTTCCATATTAGAATGATTAAAATATTGAAGGAAAAACAGTTTTAGATAATCGCTGATAAAACAAACATATGTACCTTTGTAATGTTTTAAATTTCTTTTTACATACTATAGCTTATGATCTGCAGATGGTGAAATAGGGTTGTATAAGAAGGATAATATTTGCATATGCATACATTTCAGACTTGTGGTCTGAACTCAGCTACAGCCTTGAGTATCATCAAGTCCTTCTTTTATGCTTGGATGAAAAACTAATCAAAGCCAAGCCCAGTTCCACAATTTTTACACAAACACAATGTTTTTGGCAAGTTTGACCATTCCAAAATCCATGGGGCAGTCCCAGTACTCAGTGGGATGTTTTTTGGCTTACCTGCCTTAGCTGCTGCACAATTCAGTTGTGAATCTATTTTACGTGTTGTGATACTATGCTCTTTCCATCTGAGACAGCATAACATCATCATACAATGATTCAGCCATTCGACATCAGGATTGGATATAGACATCGCAGTAAATTTCAGTAATCTTATTGGCAGGGGACCTGTACAAGACCCTTTCTACTGCAAAATCCCTTCTGTAGTTCTGAGAAGGTGTTTGTATGTGTAAGCATGCAGTATTGAACACAGGCTTCTGCATTCCTGTGATTTCTTGGGAGCTCAATTTACATATTGACTCCTTATGTTAATGTAGAGAAAAGTGTTGGAACAGGCCAGGGAAGAGACTGCCATACTCCACCTGAACTGTAGCATCTACTACTTCATCCTGTACTACATACTGCTCTCAGCATTTCTTCTGAAGCCTACATTTTAACTTAGTATAGACTTAATGTCTGTATTATTGTATGAGGGAACTCTATATGTCCAGAGTTCCCTCATACAAACCTCAATGGACTTTGTGCATTTCATCCAGTGTGCTTATTTGTCCTTTGGAAAAGAATAAAATTAAGTGTGAGCCTTAGGGGTGTGGACCCAGTGTTCCAGCATGGTATTGTGCCACTATTCAGTTCTGTCCAGCTTCAAGATGTGTCCCATTTATTAATTGGTTACCTAATAGTACTGAGTTGAAGTGGCATGTTGAGAGGTACTTGGCTTCCTTTTTTCACTTCTGTCTTCAAAATGAAGGGGAGGTCAGGATCATTTCTTTGTTCTCTCTTCAGTGGTTATGCTAAATCATGCCTGTCGGAGAGAACTTGTCTCTGTGGCTTATTAAAAATCCTGCTGTGGAGAAGACTTGTTTTAGATTTGGAATGGAACAGAATGTTCCAATGGCAGGTAATTTAAAAAAAATCCCTGGGAAGGATGTCTATGGCATTCTCTTCCTCTTCGTATTGCTTAAGCTGAGTACGCTCTGTTTTTTTCAGTAACGAGAGCATAAACATTTTTCAGAACAGTACAGCTAAATTTCTTTAATTGTTAAGCCATACTTTCCCCTCTTTAGTTATGGTTATGAAAAACATTTTTTAAAAAAAAAACAGATTCCATAGTCCTTCACTGTCCATCTTCAGAAAAAAGGCACAGCTCCTACATGGATTTAATGAAACGCTAAGGTTCCAAGTCTTTAACTCAGTTCTTTTGGTTGCCCCTGCATCTCCTCACTGAGACTCATTAATTTGTTTAGATCAGTTCTCAATCTCCAGCTTACAGCCCAAATCTGAACTGTGGGGCCATGTTATCCAGCCTTCAGGGCTCTTCATGGCCTGGATAATGTGGCCCTGCACACTAGATTATGTCAATACATGGCCGGATCCAGGCATGTAGCTTTGAGCCAGTGGACTGCCAGATCCCAGTGTATGGAGTTGTACTTGAGTATTGGATTGCATTCATGGACTGACCCCATGCACCACATGGGATTCAGCCTGCAGACTGAACCTGCACTACCCATCTGGCCCATGGGGCCAGAAGTTTGGATGCCACTGGTTTAGATCTGAGGATCTGCAAGTAAGAAGTCAGGACTATAGTGGAAACAAGATTTTTTTTTTGGCTGAGACCCTTTTGCTAAAATACAAACAATTCCTAAAGAGGTCTTTAGGCTCTTATGTCGTCTTGCTTAACATCTTTTACTGGACATCGTGATCCGTGGGTATTGTTTGATTTAGCCTCTTCCCACTTCCTTCTGTCTTGGTGAGACAGGCACATATCATTCCTTTGTATTATTGTTACTTGAGAAGAATTCATTACAATTCTTGGACAATAGCGATTAAACTGTAGACCTTTTTGCCACATGAAGTCATTGAAGCCGAGAACTTAAAGTTCAAATAGAGAGTGGATATTTATATGAATATAAAAAAAATCTAGAGCTGTTGTCATGTAAGGTAAGTTGTTATTCAGAAGATGCATGAAATCTCATGTTGTTAGTTATGGCCAGGCATTCATTTGAAGCATGAAGAATTTCTGCAAAATTTATAGCACTACAAAAACATGGCAAGACAACCGCATACAGTTCAAATGCCCTGTTCTCTGGAGCACCTCAGGGCATGGTAAGACCTGCTGGTACTCTGCAGACAGGGTCCAGCGTGCAGTGATCCTAGTGCGCTTTGCATAAGCCCTCATCTGGGGAGATGCCCAGGGGTAAAGGAAAGTAGATAGTGACTAGACCTCTGGGGAGCCACACCCACCCAGACACCTTCCCTCCCCTCACACTGAGAGTGTGGAGCCTGTTGTTTCCATTGCCAAAGGATGATTGATTTCAATTCCAGCCCTCAATAGATGCTGGCTACCTCTTCACCATGTGGCTCTGGATCCAGGAGATGATTCTGTTACACCTGGTTTTGGAATGTTATGAGAACACTGTAGTCATGAGTTGATTCAGGTGCAAACAAATGGAGGGATCAACAACGTAGATGTGTTTAAAAAAAAAAAAAAAAAAAAAAAAGGTCAAAAGTCAAATTTGAATAAATATGGGGAACTAGTTACTGACATAGCCTGGGATAAAGAGTTCAGGGAAATTAATTCAGAGAAAACCTGGAATTTCTTTTAAGTGCCATGTCAGCAGGTCCATTGTATGCCATACTTCTGCCTGCATAGATTTAAAGCCTACTGCCGCTTCACAGAGCTCACTCAGCTCTTGTGCGTGTCAGTACACAGTGATATACAGACACAACTGACACTGGCTCTGTGGTCTCAAGTTTGCCAACCAGTTTGGCATAGGAAAATCCATGGTGGGAGATCGAGTGTAGGAGGTGTCCCTGGCTATCCAGTGGGTGTTGTTAGCATGAATCACCTGCCTCATCAACCAGTGGAGGGGTTGGGGGAGAGCAGGCTCTGATGTGAGCTCCATTTCAGGTAGAGGTTTGATGGGACTGCCCTTCCCTGCAGCTAGAGCATTGAGAAATTAGGCACAGTTTCCACACCCAAGGACATGCATACTGTTTGGCCACACTATCAACCTGCAGGCCTCCAACACTTCCTCCACTTTAGGAGAGGCGCTGAAGAGTCTTTAATTCACTTTAGCTATGGAATTTGCTACTTGTGAAAGTTTGGCGTGACAGACAGACACTCTGTAGCCATGGAGGGGATGCATGGGGCAAGGAGTAATGCTTCCTGGGATGCTGGAGGACTGAGTCATGTCCTGTGGAGGCAGTATGGATAACTTTATAGAGGATACAAGTGGCACTGGAAATCATCATGTTAATGAGAAGTTACTGTTAGAAAAAGCTAACGTTTGATTGTGGAACCACCCTGGTTTTTTTCTGTGAAAAAAACACTTGAATGGCTGTACAATCAATTTTTGTGACACTAAAAGGTCTCAAATTTCTTATATTTCTTGCTACAAATATAACTTTGTCCATGACCTTTGTTACAGACCAGGTAGAGACCTATTCCTACATCTACTTACTTTAGTTTTCTACTCTTCTCTGATGTATCTGGTTTTGTCTATATCAGAGGCAGGATGGTGAACCAGATGGATTTTTGGGTCAGATCCAGTACGATAATTTTTGTTTTTTAAGTACTGGGGTCTCTCTTCAAGTTAACTGACTTTATTTAGATTGTACGTACCTTGGAATGGATTTTTAAAAAGAATTCTCAAAGAAAAAATTCCTTACAACTCAGCATGTGGCTTATTTGAGTTACCCTTTATGTGCTTGTGTATATTCTGTAGTATTTCTTCACCATACTAATACAGCACTAAGGAGCCATGCTTACTTTTTCTTGACACAAACTCCATCGGAAGCCAATTAACCTGCTTCCAGTTCA
>NW_005842169.1:162537-165267 GCF_000455745.1 Alligator sinensis | reverse complement strand
CAGGTAGTGTACATGGAGCAGGCACATCACGTTACAGAAGAGGCACAGTAAAGACGTGCTAAAGAGAAGTTCAAAACATATTTAGAAGTACTGTACATGATTTCCACTTTCTCCCCTCCAGGTCTGTCCTAGCCACGAAACAAATGTTTTTTTTGTTTTTAAATTAGTTTTATTAATAATTTTGACTATTACAGAAGTTTTTGTCATTCTTCAAGTCAGAATGTATACTGAATAAAGACAGTTTTCCCAGTCAAAGAAAATCACACATGTGCCAGAAGTAAGTTACCTTCTTTCAGAAGGCATTCAGTTTTTTTAAGCAACAAATAATTTATAACATCTGTTCCATTAGTGCTTTCTGTTAGAAATATTCCAGTAGCATTACTGGGAAAGGAACAACTGAAGAAACACCTTGCATCAAGATATGCAAGTACACACAGGAAAACATGATTAACTGACTTTTAATGCCAGAAGGGACCATTATAACATCATCCATTTTGATCTCCTACATAGCAGATGCCAGAAAACCTCACTCAGTGATCTCTGTATCAGGTGCTATAGCATATAGCATATATTTATATAGATATATTATACCTTTTAGAAATAAAGTCCCAGCTGGGGTTTAAAGACTGTGTGTGAAGGGAAAATGCATTTTGGCTCTATTCGAGTTATTCCAGTGGGCAGCAGCATAGGGATGCAGCCGGGTGCCCAGTGCACAGCAGCAGCAATTCTGGTTGTCATTGTAATTGCCATGGTGGATGTGCAGGTGCCAGCAAGCAGCTGTTTTTTCTGCCCCCTTCCCCCCCCCCCTCCCCCCAAGCTGGTGCCAGGGTGTTCAAGGTGCTGGGTGCCAATGCACTGCTGTCACTGCCCTTGCTACAGTACTGCCAATGGGTAATTACCCTTCTTAAAACATTTAGGCAAAAAAATAAAGTGCAAATGTTTTATCTTCAGCTTCCACCCAGTGGATCTCACTTATCCCTTTTAATGCTTGGTTATATAAGGACAGCCAATATCTTAAATCTTTTCCTCATTTGGGGGCTGCAATAAAGTCGTCTTTGGATAAACTAATTCAATTGAGCTTTAGTTTCTCAATAAGAGGCATATTTTCCAGACCTTCAATAATATTTTTGGCATTCTGAATATTTTCCATTTTCAGCATCCTTTTTAAAGTGTAGACATCATTAATAATCTGACAAACACCATATACAGAGGTAATACTTTCTCCCTATTCCAGCTGACATTCCTGTGCTTATGTGTCCAGAGGTCCCATTCTGTCTTCTAGCTACAACTTTGCTCGGGGAGCTTATATTCAGTTGATTCAGTACTATTACTCCCAAGTCCTTTTCAGTGGGCTTGTTTACACAAGGTTTTTAATGTGCAGTAGACTAATTCTACTAAACATTAGCTTTTCATGGCAAAAGCCATGCTAATGTGCTACTGCTCAGTAGAATTAGTCTACTGTGCATTAGTGTCACACAAAAAAGTGTGCCTGTGCTCTTGCGTAATAGTGCTGGTTACTGTGCCAACAGTTAGTACCTGTTCTTACAGGGAGTAAACTGAATGCACAGTAATCGCAATGCATTAATGAATGTGTAGACATGCCCAATGTCACTATGTTCCATTTCCCTGTCCCTTGCATCTAAATAGGAAACTAGAAATTTAGGGCACCTATACACGAGTAATCAGTCTGCTCCAACCTGCTGTAATTACAGCGCATCAGCGCAAGCTTGATTAATTGAGTCTGCTGGATCATGGTAATTACCTCACTCTAGCAGACTCCAGCGTCTTGAGCTTTAGTTAAAGTGCCCCTGCCACCATTTTTAAGCATAGGGACACTAATACATGAGACACTCTGAATGCTTTAATTAGAGCGGCGCTAATTAAAGTGCCCCCCTGCCCCCACTCCTGGAGTATTGTATAAACACCCTTAGAATTTAGAAATTTAGACATGATAGGTTTTATGCTGCTTGATCTGGTACTGGCTACTGGGGATGACCTAATTGGCGACCTAGTGATCGATGGGAAGCTGGGTGACAGATACCATGAGCTGATCACCTTCACCAAGCTGGCAAGTCAGTCAGCAACATTGAAGTCCTTGACTTCAGGAAAGCCAACTTTGGCAAGCTCAGGAGGCTTGTCGGTGAGGCCCTAAGGGACCACGGCCCTAGGGGGAGGGGAGTTCAGGAAGAGTGGTTGCTCCTCAAGGGAGCAATCCTCAGTGTACAAGCTAATTCTATTCCATCTTGGAGGAAAGGCAGCAAGAGGGCACAGCAGCCCCTCTGTCTCTCCAGGGCTCTAACAGACCTCCTGAGGCTAAAAAGAAAGGCCTACAAAGGATAGAGAATGGGATTCACCTCCAAGGAGGAATATTCTGCACTGGTCCGGTCCTGCAGGGAGCAAACCAGGAAAACCAAGGCTGCAACTGAACTCCAACTAGCTTTGAGTATCAAGGACAATAAAAAGTCCTTTTTCAGATATGTGGGGAGCCGAAGGAAAAGCAAGGGCAACATTGGACCCCTGCTAAACCAGATAGGATAACTGACGCCCAGGAAAAAGCCAACCTATTAAATGGGTACTTTACATCGGTCTTTCATCAGGCCCATGCCCACTATGGGACAGGGAGGTCCGGGTGTGGGAGATCCCGTGCCCTCCATCAATGCTGACCTCGTGAAGAAACACCTTGAGAGGCTGGATACCTTCAAGTCAGCTGGCCCTGACAGTCTACACCCC
>NW_005842169.1:160297-162072 GCF_000455745.1 Alligator sinensis | reverse complement strand
CATCATTGACCACAAGATGAGCATGAGCCTTCTGTGCGATGCTGTGGCTAGTAAAGTGAGCAAAACGATGGCTTGCATCTATAGATGCTTCTCAAGCAAATCTTGGGACGTCATTCTCCCTTTGTTCGGCCTTGGTGAGGCCGCAGCTGAAGTAGTGCATCCAGTTTTGGGCTCCACAATTCAAAAAGGATGTGGAGAAGCTTGAGAGAGTCCAGAGAAGAGCCACGCGTATGATCAGAGGTCAGGAAAACAGACCTTATGACGACAGGCTGAGAGCTATGGGGCTCTTTAGCCTGGAAAAGCGCAGGCTTAGGGGTGATCTGATGGCCACCTATAAGTTTATCAGAGGTGACCACCAGAATCTGGGGGAACGTTTGTTCACCAGAGCACTCCAAGGGATGACGAGGTCGAACGGTTATAAACTACTGCAAGACCACTTTAGGCTGGACATAAGGAAGAATACTGTCCGAGCCCCCAAGGTCTGGAATAGCCTGCCATCAGAGGTGGTTCAAGCACCTACATTGAACACCTTCAAGAGAAAATTGGATGCTTATCTTGCTGGGATCCTATGATCCCAGCTGACTTCCTGCCCTTTGGGCGGAGGGCTGGACTCGATCTTCCAAGGTCCCTTCCAGCCCTAATGTCTATGAAATCTATTAAACTAAACCAAAGTACTGTATGGTGGATACATAATTGGTTGGATCCTCATATTCAATGATTCAATGTCTAGTTGGGAGGTGGTATCAAGTGGAGTTCTCTAGTGGTATGTCTGGGGTCTGGTAAACTTTAATATCTCATTAATGGTTTGGAAGATGGAATTGAGTAGAAGTTTAGCAAACTTACAGATGACACCAAGTTGGGTGGAGTCATAGATACTCTGGAGGGTAGGGTTCAGGTGCGGCTGATGAACTCAGACTGGTGGGGTGGTGGAGCATCCCACGGGGGGTGCAGTTTGCAGCCAGCTGGCAGTGGGTCAGGGGTGGGGTTTGCAGCTGGCTGGAAGTTGGGGGGATTGGAGGAGGCAGGGTTTGCAGCTTTCCCGCTACTGGCCAGAGTGCCCGGCCAACTGCAAACCCCACCCCACTCCCAGCCAGCTACAAACCCACCCCTCACTGCCCCCGTGGGATGCTCCATCGTCCCACCAGTCTGAGTTCACCAGCCATGCCTGTTAGGGTTAAGAACCAGAATGACCCAGATAGACTGAAAAAAATGGTTCGCAATCAATCAGATGAAATTCAACAAGGACAAGTGCAAAATCCTGCATTTGGGACAATAGCTGCATGCACAATAGGCCTGTGCAAAGTAGCTAGTATTCGCTTTGGATTCAGCCAATTTGGGGGACAGCAAGTTTATTTGCTGATTTGAATCACTGTCCCAAATCGATTCGGCTGAATTCAATTTGGAGATTCGGCCACCACCAAATCGACCTAATCTCTGAATCAAACAGGCACCCTCCCCCACCCGCTCTCCCAGCCCTGTCATTGGCTGCCCTGCCTGGCCACAGCGTCCCGGCTCTTTAAAAAAAAAAAAAAAAAAGTCCAGCACTCACTGGCTCATGCCAGGTTGGGGGGGGTGATCCCCACTGCCCCACGCTGCATGGGGGACTCTGCCACAAGCCCCTGCCTTCTCTCCCAGCCCCTCCACTCGTGGCTGCCCCGCTTGGCCCCAGCATCAGCATCAGCTCTTTAAATGAAACAAAATCCCTGCATTCACTGGCTGCTGCCAGGTGGGATGGGGCAATCCCTGCTGCCACAAGCTGCATTGGGGGGCTCGTC
>NW_005842169.1:157706-160228 GCF_000455745.1 Alligator sinensis | reverse complement strand
TGGGGGGGGGGGGGGGGCTCTGGGGGAGCGGGCAGAGGTCAGGGGGCCTGGTGGGAGTCTCCCCGTGGTCTGCTCCCCCCGCCCCTACTTACCAGCACGGAGTCTGGGTCCAGCTCTCTACAGCAGCGAGTGAGGACTGCCCATATCTCCAAAGCTCTCTGAATCTTTTCCAAATCAATTCGGACCTTTTTAGTGTTCTCCTGATTCAATTCAGATTTGGTGATTCGGTTGCCGAATCGGACTGAATCTCCTCCAAATTGAATCAGCACCCGAAGCTTTGCACAGCCCTAGTGCACAAATTGTCATTGTCATTGGCAATCCCTTACAGTCGAGGATGATTGTCTTCCATAATTGTCTTATTTATGGGCCTGAAGATGGTTGACAAGGCCTATCTAGGATTGAAAGACTCTGTTGCAGCTTGGGCACATGTTTCCATGGAGGGTGGGTGACTTGGAGTTCTAGGTTTGGTCCACAACTCAGTTTCTGCTGTTCCTATTTTTTCTGACTCCTGAACAATTACAGACTGAGGAATGACTGGCTAGGAGGCAGTACTGAAGAGGAGGATGTGGTGAGTAGCGTAGACCAGCAGTGCTCCCACCCCTGGCCTGGAGGACCTGGCAGTGTTGGGCCCAATCCCAGTTCAGTGGCCTTGGTGGAGGTGGCATAGAGCTCCATTCTAGTGCACTGGCCCAGGCTGAGGCAGTGTGGGGCCCAATACAGGTGTGCAGGGATGGGGGAGGTAGTGTAGGAATGTGTGGTGCAGGGTCCAGTCTTGTCTGAGCAGCACAAGGCACAGGGGCTGGGGACTGATCCAGCCCATGGACCAGTCCTACATCATTCTTCCAGCCTATGGGACCAAAATGTAGAGCACCAGTACTGTAGACTGTAAGGTAAACATGAGCCGGAAAAAAGGCCAACAATATACTGGGCTTTATGAACATGAGTGTCACTTGCAAATCACTCTGTTAAGCACTAATGAGGGTTTACCTGGAGTAGTGTATCCAGTTTTGGGCCCCAGGCTTCCAAGAAGGATGTGGACAAAACAGAAGGTGTTGAGTGCAGAGCAACAAAACATAATTAGAGGTTTAGCAAACATGACTTAAAACAAAAGTCTGAAAGGATTAGGGTTATTTAGCCTGGAGAAGAGAAGCCTGAGGTGGGGTTTGATAACAGTAATACCTGAAAGGCAATTATGGAGAGGAGGTTGGATTTTCTTTGTGACCATAGGGACAGGACTAGGAGCAATAGATTCAAGCTTCAGCAAAGGAAATATAGGTTGGAGATTTCTGACTATGAGGGTGGTTATGCATTGGAACTAGTTACTTAGGTTGTGGACTCTCCTTCTCTGGAAATTTTCAAGAGCAGGTTAAACAGTCACCTGACTGGGATAGTTTAGTCAGACTATTTTATCTTCACCAGGGGGCTAGCTAGATGACTTCATGAGGTCTCATGAGGCCCTACTTCCCTATAATCCTAAATCATTCTTCATGGCTGTTGGCTGTTTTGCAGTTTGGTATAGTTCAATAATGCTCAACCTTTTGACCCCATTCGCTAAATGAGTGGCACAGGGCTGGGCTGTGGGCTGGATCAGACTTGCCACCCTAGGATCAGACCTGCATACCTCCCAGCCAGCCCCATGTGCCTGGATTGGGGCCATGGGACCCTGCACTGCCTCCACAGGCCAGGGTTGGGTCCCATACTGCCTCTGCCTGCTCCTATGTGCAGGAATTAAGGCTTCAGGACCCCACACCTCCTCTTCCTGATCCCATGCATGGCAATCAAACTCTAGGATCTTGCACTGCCTTAGCCTGGCCCTGTGGGTTGGGATTGCATCCCATGCCATCCTGCATGCCAGATTGAGTGTGCAGGGTCATGTCCTGTGGGACTCTCCATGAACCCATGGGGAGCCTTTTGGGATGGGTGACAAGGTGGTGGGTCTGGTGCCAGAACAATTGGAGTCATGAGGGCTCTATTTTATCAGTGACAGATCTAAATGTTAACATCACTCATGCTCCATTGTGCAGTAATATGCCACAGAAGTGGCTTCCTGCCAACAGAGAATTTATCATTTGAGCCTTATTGGTATTCAGGAGCTCTCTCCTATTCCAGCACTGGCTGTGACGCATTTGAAGATTTTCCAGTACCACATTTCCTTTTTAGCAGGAAATCTCAACACAGTGGGCGTGTCTACACAAGCATTAATGTCATAGGTAGCACCAGCGCACACATTTTTAGTGACACTAATGCACAGTAGTTTAATTCTACTGTGCATTAGCGCAATAGCATGCTTTTGCTGGGGCACACTTATGCACGGTAGAATTAGTGTACTGCACATTTAGTGTCTCATGTAGATTCATTGTTTCTTTACTATCATCCCTCTTTTTCCTCTCCACTAACCAACCCTCTTAGGCATGTGCACATGTGAAAGAACTCTCTTTCTCTCCCTCCCTTTCTCAATTTTATGTTCATATTTCCTGCTGCCTCTGCCAGATCCATCCTTAGAAATGTATCCTTCTTAGCAG
>NW_005842169.1:157113-157675 GCF_000455745.1 Alligator sinensis | reverse complement strand
CAGGAATGACAGTATAGTTTGGGATAGGTGTGAATATATATACACACTGAATCGTTAATCTCATAGGAGGAAGTGAGGCTGAAACAAACCCTAAATTGAGTATGAATAAATGCTACTATACGGTAATATCTGTAATGGGCAAGATACTTCTGAGTCGAGCCCCGTCTTCAGATGGAAAAGTCTGTAATTACACTTCTATCCATATTGTACTGGTCCCCATTATCCAAGGCATTTCCTTCTTAAAAAGTTTACTTCAAGCCATGAATGCTGCACCAGACAGCACTAACACCGTGTTGCAGCCAGAATTAGCGTGGGGGGAGAGGGAGTGAGAGCTTGTACAACAAGTTCATTCTGGGCTTTAGCTACATGGAATGAATTTCACGTGTATATAGTATTATGAACTGTTTCCATTCATAATACCTGCTATTCAGAGTATGTTGTGTGCTCCCCTGTAGCAATTTACCATAGAGAATTTGAGCATTCTGCAGCTAGAGGAAAGTTGCTCACATAGCTCAAGTAGTAGAGGTTCATACTGTTAGTGTTGAAGTTCCCAGGATTCCCT
>NW_005842169.1:155342-157082 GCF_000455745.1 Alligator sinensis | reverse complement strand
TGAACCAGGTTGCATGCTGGTTGTTGCATAAGAATTAACCTGTTAGCAGCTGTGAAGATCCTTAAAAATAACCCAGTATCTTTGATATAACAAAAGAGCATTTTTCTCCTGATAGTCTCAAGGATAGCAAACTTGGTGCTCAGAGCAAATGACAGTTCTGTGTTTTCACTTCCTTAAATGCAGTGCTTTTCATTTAGGATTCTCTGGGTGTATCCACAATGCAGGCATGTGCACTTGCAGCAATTCAAACAAATTTGTGGCAGAAATTTGTGCCTCTGCACACATGGCTGAACATGCAGTTTGGTGCTGGGCAAATTGTGTCACTTGGGGCAAACTGACCCTACCCAGCTCCTCCCGGATCTTCCACCAGGGGGAGCTAGAGGCTAGGGTCAGCACCTGTCCTGGCCCTAGTAGTATAAAAAGCTGCCCTGGCGAGCAACTCAAGACTACTTGCCCTGGCTTTTGAGGCCTGGCCAGTTAATAATTGGGTACACTAGCCCCTTGTACCAGCTGAACTGCTAAAGCATCCCTAACCTGGAGTGGCCTCTGCACCCTCTACCCACTGCAGCAGTCTGGCACTGTGGGCTGCTGCCTGGCTGTGACCTGCTACCATCAGCAACAGCATCAGCAACAGCATCCGCCCCCGTGGACCTACAGCCCCATGGCTACATGCCTCCCAGACCCAAATGGCTGCCTGGGCTGTGGTATGGGCATTGCAGCACAGCCTCCTGCATCTCTGGGCCAGCTGCCAGTGGGCTGTGGCTACGCAGTTGGCTTTTGTGTAGAACTGCTGTCATGTCTTTTGGTGCTTCCACTCTGCCATCTGGGCAGCTGTCTCCAGAAGATGTGTTCGTTGCAGTGGACTGTCAAAGCGTGTCCTCCTGGCCCCAAATGAACAGGTCAGCCACTTCATCTGCCCTCCAGCTGGGTCCCCAGTGCTGGTCCTGGGCAGGCTCCTCTGCCTGGGTCTCGCCACTTGCCTCACCTACAGAGATCCTGGTGTTCCCTGTTTAAAAATTGCAAATTTTCTTTTAAAAACCCAAATTCTCACATTAAAATACCCCAATTCTCCATGTCTTTCCATGATTAAAATGAAATGCCACTATATATAGAGAGATCAGTTGGGTAATGTTTTATTATATTTACAATTGTAAAGCAGTTTGGAAGCCTACCAGTGCCTCTATCACCATCATAAAATAAATTCTATATATCTGTACACTTTGATATTTGGTTTTGGCTTTTTAATCATAGAAAAATCAGAGCTGCCCCTGTCCCCTTTGCTTACCAGGATGTTGAGGGGCTGAGCAGCCCCTGCCCTTGCACCTCACTCCTAACCCACAGCCCCACCTGCCCCCACTAGCTCCCTCCTAGCAACAGCTCAGTCACAGCACCAGGACGTGAGTGCAGCATCATCTCTTCCATCCGCTGTTTTGGGGCTCTGATCAGTGCCAGCCCTTGCTGTTCTGCTCCCTGTGTCCATGCCCAGGCGATCCCCATGCCATTCCTGGGCAGCTTAGGGACTGGGCTGTGTCTCGGACGGCCAGAGCCGACTCGAGTTGAGTTAGAAATTGCTTGTAATTAGGGCGGGCTGGTGAATGGAGAGGCAGACAAGGTTTAATGGTTGCAAAAACGTTTACTTACACCGCGTGGAGTTGCGACGCAGCTGGTCTGGTCGTCTGAACAACCACGTGAGTTGTTCCAGCTGGCGGGGCCCAAGCCAGTGAATCCGTCCGTAAACTA
>NW_005842169.1:154278-154966 GCF_000455745.1 Alligator sinensis | reverse complement strand
AACAACCAATACATATATAAACAAATAATTTGATAGACCGGTCTTCTTAACAAACTATAAAATATAATAACTTGAACATGTAACAACAACTGTTGATCATCGTCCGACTGAAGAACATCTGAGTCAGTCCATCTTCTCCTATAACAGACAATGTCAATAAAACAAAAACAGTGTCATAGTAAGTTCTGAACGGATGGACACCCACTGCCTCAGGGTCTCCTTTATAACCATCACTCCATGGGTTCGAATGAACTGCAGTTTAGTGTGTGACGGATCTCACAATCAAACGGCTGTAGACCATTGCTTTACCGGAGTTGAACCTGTAAAGAAAAGAAAACAACAACAAAACAAAACAAGAGAGAATCATAATTGGATTTACTGTAAGGATACTGGGTGAACGTCAGAACGGCGAGTCATCCAGTTGTGATGAACTATAATAGGAGGACGATCAGGCTTTTCTTCTAATTGGACAGAATAGGTATTAGGATACTGTCCCGACCGTTGAACTGTTCCTCTGTGAACTTGTGGGTGAGATTGATGGGGGTGAGGTATTGAGATCCACACTAACTCATCTGGTTGGAACTTGGGTTTCCAAGGTGGGGGTTTCTGGACATTAGCTTCATCCCATAAAGGTTTAGCAGTGTTCAGCGAGATGAGCACATCATGATTTAACTTGGCCCAGTTCTTA
>NW_005842169.1:148646-149088 GCF_000455745.1 Alligator sinensis | reverse complement strand
GTGCGACGGCACAAAAAACCCCTGGGTGGTGCCAGGCGGGGCAAGCCCCTTCTCTTCCAGGCTAGCGTGCCCCTGCATAGGATGCTGTAGTGGGGGCAGGGGGACTCAGCCCAGCTTTGGCAGCCTCTTGTACTCAGATCACTCCCCCACCCCAACCCCCATTTCTCTCTGTCTCACACACCCCTGCTGCCACCTCCCCCCAGCCCATCACACTCCCCAAGAGGTTCCAGGGATTAGCCCCCACCCCCTCCCCACACTGGGGCTGTGTATCCCAGCACCAATGTAGGCACGGAGCATGGTTGGATTGTGGCAGTTGCTCCTGAAGCTGCAGCTCCTACCAGCAGGTCCCATCGCATTCCATCCAGTGGCTAGGCATGCAATGTATGAGATTTGTGGGGTGCAGGGGGGGGCATGGCGTTTGGGGGGGGAGAAGGGGTGTGAG
>NW_005842169.1:148294-148576 GCF_000455745.1 Alligator sinensis | reverse complement strand
GGGCCCCCCCCCCCCCCCGCATAGCACATAGTCCTCTCTGCAGCAGCAGCGGTTGTCGGGGCACTCATGGCCACTGCTGGCAGAGCCCCTCAGTGGTGCAGCGTGGCTCTAGCTGAGACCTGGTGCTGCTTCTGCCACATGGAGCCAGCCTGGCCTAGCCTGCTGGTACGCACCTTTGCACAAGACCGGGTCAGTCTTGCTTCCACCTGGGCTCCTGCCACCACACACAAGAGCTGTGTGCTAGTGGGTTAGGCTGGGTCCTGCCCCCATGTGCCCCCTGCC
>NW_005842169.1:145653-147921 GCF_000455745.1 Alligator sinensis | reverse complement strand
GAGTGGCCAAGGTCTGGAACGGGCTCCCAAGGGAGGTGGTGCTCTCCCCTACCCTGGGGGTCTTCAAGAGGAGGTTAGAGGAGTATCTAGCTGGGGTCATCTAGAACCAGCCCTCTTTCCTGCTTATGCAGGGGGTCGGACTCGATGATCTATTGAGGTCCCTTCCGACCCTAACATCTATGAATCTATGTGGCAGCAAGAGTGGCCTGGTCCTGTGTGAAGGCGTATGCTAGCGGGCTGGGCTGGCTACATATGGCACAGGTGGCGCCGGGTCTCAGGTGGCTGGAGCCAAGCCATCCTGTACTGCTGGGGGGCTCTGCCAGCAGTGTGCCATGAGCACCCAGATGGCCGCTGCTGCTGCTGTTGGGGGGAGGGGGCCTGTGTGCTATGTGGGGGGAGGGGGGAACAGGACTCCCCTTCCACAATCCCCCAACCCACCCACAGTTCCCTCCACCCACAGTCCCTTCATTCCTACATCCCTACTTAACTGGGACAGAGCCTGGGTCCAGTCCACAGTTGCAGCTTTGCCCCACTCCTATTTGCTTCAGCATGCTGAGGCCACATGCTGGAGCAGCAGAGACACTCTGGCAGGAGTAGCCACTCTTTGAAGGACCCAGCCTCTGGTTGCTTCAGGACACACCCCAGGAGTGCATCCTGTGCCCCTTTTTCCCAGTGTGTTTGGTTGTTTTTTTTTTGATACTGGGATTTCCTGGTATAAAACTTAGAGTCTGCACTGCAAATATGCAGTGCAGGGAACATTTTTGCATTTTTGCATTTCAAACTGCTTTGAGATGCCAGAACAGGTACGTGCTTGTTTGTTTGGACGTGGCCTCCAGTCCTTCTGCTAAAACTCCTTTGCAGGAGCAGAATCCTCCTTTATGCCAACAGAGTTAAACTACATCTGCCAAGTGCAGTAAAACTTAGGCTATTGCCTGGTGGCCAGCAAAAGGCATGTATGGACACTCCTGCATTCTCTGCCAGCTGCCATGGTCCCTCCAGTTGTTGATACTTTCTCAGGGTGTACTTCACTGTCTAATGGCAGAGCTGCTGAAGGGAGCATGTGGAGCTGCCAGAAGCACCTGGCTATGAATGTTCTCTGGTGGGTTGGTGGTTATGGCTGCTCTTTGCTACCAGCAGGGTAAGTATAGGCAAGGTCTCAGTTAAATTATGGAACGAGTATTTTCTTTCCACATAAAGTAACTCATAGATGTTCCTCTTAGTTTTACCCTTTAAGAGAAACTTTTAGCTCCATGTGGCTCTGAAACTGGTCGGTTCGAAGTCCATAATCAGTCTGAAGTCTCACGAAGAATAATCTAACTTTGTCATTCGTTCATATCGTTAGAGATCATGATCATCACAATCATATTACAGGCAAATACTGACTAGGCTGTTGATGCAGATAGCTATTTACAAATAGGCTATGCCATTTTTCTAAGACTTGACTCTGATGTTGTATTAATTCCTTTCTCGAAAAATTGTTTCATATGCTTTGCTAGCAGTATATTACTCAGATGTTAGTACCACAGTGGCCAAACTGCAGCTTGAGCTGCATGCGGCTCACTGGCATGGTACTTGCAGCTCTCTGGGGCTTTTCCACCAAAGGCCTGCCCACTTCTCCCTGAGGCGGCTCTGGAGGACACTGGGCTGCCTTGGGTTGGGGCTACAGCCGTGGCGCATATTCCAAGGCATGCTCCCCATTCTGAAAGCTGGAGTGGTACGGTGGTGATCAGTCTGACCCTGAGTTGAGAGGAAAGAGCCTTCAGCCAGGAACCTCTGCCTTTGGTTCCAACTGGATCATTGGCACACCCAGGACAAAGATCCCAGCCTTGGCTATAGCCAACACTCAGTGCCTCTGAGGAAGGCTTAAAAACACCCTGACACATGTAGCAGAAAAGGGAGGAGGCAGGGGCCGGGGCAACCAGCCAAGCACAGAAACATGGAAAATACTGTAGGTGCACCTTGGTCCATATTGTATTGGCACGGAGGAAAGAAAAATTGACATTATTGGCAATTAGCTGTTTTTAGCTGATGTTGCCAATAATGTCACTGATAAATGCCACATGCATGTGCACAGCCAGAGTATGCACATGGCCAGCCTGGCAGTTTGGAGAGCAGCATCTGGCTGGTAAGTCTGTTGGGGGAGAAGGGGCAGGGGGAGGGAAGGGGCATGGGGGTGGAGATCAAAACCCCTGTGGTGAGGGAGGGAGTGGGGCTGGGGCAGTGGCAGGGGCAGGGACCGCCCCACCAGGGCGGGGGGGGGCATGGGGA
>NW_005842169.1:133847-145549 GCF_000455745.1 Alligator sinensis | reverse complement strand
GTCAGTAGTGCTGGGAAAGGGGGCTATGGTGAATTATGGGATGGCTGTAGTCCATCCCATAGGCCCCCCCCCGGCCCTCCGCGCTGCTGCCACCCACCCTGAGCACAGCCCCGGCCCAAAACCTCATTCACATTTTGTGCAGCTGCACACTGCAGATTCATACTGAATCTGTGATCTACCAAGACTCCCAAGTCCTTTTCCATAGTGCTTTCATCCAGCCAGGTGTCACCCATTTTTTATTTGTTTTTGATTATTCCTCCCGAAGTAAATCCCTTTGCATTTGCCCACATTGAACTTCAACCTGTTAGCACTAGCCCAAGTTTCCAATCTGCCGAGATCCTTCTGAATTATGTTTCCATCTTCCAGTGTCTCAGCAATCCTTCCTAGTTTTGTGTTATCTGCAAACTTGCTCAAGAAGCTTTCTATTCCAGGATCCAAATTGTTAATAAACACATTTAACAGCACCTGGCCCAGGACAGGCCCCTGTGGGACTCCACTGAAAACCTCCTGCCATTCAGACATGGACCTGTTAATAATTAGCCTTTGCTTGCAGTAGCTATTAAGCCAGTTATCTATCTACCTTGTCATAGTTTTATCTTGCCAACATTTCTCTAATTTGTTTATGAGAAGGTCATGTGGGACTTTGTTGAAAGCCTTGTTGAAGTCCAGATACACTATATATCCAAAGCATTCCCTTCATCCACCCAGGTAGTTACTTTGTCAAAGAAGATCAAGTTTGTTTGACATGATTTGTTTTTCACAAATCCATGCTGGCAGTTTATGATCAGCCCTTCCTCCTTTAGATGCTTGCAAACATGGAGAAAATTACATTCTTGACATGACAGCGAGTATTTTGTTTATAGATAATCTTCAGTAAGTAATAAAGTACAGTACCAGTCTTTGCTAATGGACCTGATAATCTTGTCTATGGGGGAAATCTCAACCATACTAGAGTCAGTAGCAAAACTCACATCAGTTCAGCTGAGTCATCATTTCATCTGTCTTAATGGTTTATTTTCTGAACGGTTCTGTTTTGCTTCTAGTAATATTTTTATTTTCTCAGAGAAACCTGGTCATTGGTAGTGATTTTCAACTTGAAAACAGAATACAAGATACTGTTTCCCTCAAGCTGCATAACAACCTTGCCAAACTTTACGCAAGGGATACATAATATTGAACAGAGTTCTTCACTAATCCTTTGCCTTTAATTAAAATTCATGCAAGATCCATAGTAGGTTCATGGAACCTTAATCCAGATGGATGTACAAAATCTGTTCATGTTTGAAATTTAGTCATTCCCATATAAGGCTCTGCCATGATGAGGTCACTGGCCATAGAGAGATATAATTTGTGCATTTTGTGAGAAAATGCAACTACTGTTTGGCAGTCATTAGTTTGACAGGGAAGGATGTTGGACCACAATGAAACTGAGAACATGGTGAAGCTGATGGTGATTCTGTATCTTCGAGGAAGGGGTATGCTGTAACATTCATAATGTACAGGACTTTCTTTGGATAATGCAGACCTTGTAGAAAAAACATTGCTTCAGTGTATGCATAATTTTCACTTGATAATTTGGAGGTAGGGAGAAATGCAGTACTGTCCAACACTTATTTTATTTTGTTTTTTACCTTCCATTCTTATAATACCAATTAGGTGCTGATTTACAGAGATCTTGTGCGTGTGCTAAATTCCATCCTTTGGAGTTAACTACATGCAAAAGCCTTTGTACGGTTTTATGCCTAATAGGGTCTGTATGAGAATCCATTTATTTCTTTTAATAGTCTTCTGTATACTTTTATCATTTATTTCTTTTATTATTAACTTTTGCTTTATGGGCATGATCAGTAATGCAAAGGAAACTAAGAGCCCTGTTGCTTGGGACACTTCGTATGTGTTAAATATGTGGGATGTTATGCGGCATTAAAGTTAGAACGTGTTCTGAGCAGGTGCACAATAACATTTACTACACAGTTCATGCGCAACTACTAGAGGACGAGTGGGCAGACTTCCCGGCATGCTGTGCTGGGCAACTTTTTCCCAATTTTCCAACAGTGGTCATAAACAGCCAAGCACACAGGAGAACATAGATTAGCTGACCATCTCGTGGAGGACACGAATTCTAATCCTGTCTTGGTCTGGCACAGAATCTCCAGTCTCTCCTTGATGGGCTGTCTCAGCTGGGGTTGAATCTCCAGGGACTTTCAAGTGGAGATGACAAGTGGCAGAACCAAGCAGATCCTTATCCTTTTGAACTCAATAATGAAATCAGGATTCCCACCAGGAATCCTAAATCAAACTCTATAGGGCTCACGGGGAGCTATTGAAGATACTCGGTCATAATCTAAAATAGCTTTTCTATATACAGAAACATTGCTACTTTTGAAATAGTCTGTTTCTCAGGAACTGCCTGGGTCCCATTTGAATGGGGATGTGGGGACGGAAGGAGAATTCTCCTTTGGCCATAACAAATCTTCTGGTTCTTCAAGGCACAATGTGTCAGGTCTTAAAATTGCAACACTTTTATTTATAGGGAAGTTGTTACTGTCCCCATTTACATTTCAATAATAGCCCCAGTTCCATGTCCAGGCAGAGGAGAAATGAGACGTACCAGCTCCCTGTACTGTTAGAGCTTGTATGGGAAGACAGTAGCTATTTCCAGGATGCTACTTCCTATTTCATGTAGGTGAATAGGAAGTAGGTGGAACCTTGTCTCTTGCCTTTGTTCCTCCCCTCCCTAAATGCCAATAGGAGCACCACATCTTGCCCAGAGCTGAGACCTGGTTCATTTTTGCTCCAGGAGCAGTACAACTAAGTGTTATACTTTACTCGAAGGGTTTTTAGTAAGACTATAATCCCAGTTTTTTTGCACAGATTGAATGCGACTGTGAGGCAAGACTCTATAGCAGTGGTTCCCCACCTTTTTTTTTCCGTGCCCTGCTGCTGGGAGCAGAGTGCGGCAACAGTGGTGTCCTGGGGTGGGGCTCGTCTTTTCTGTGCAGTGCTGCTGGCATTGCCACTGTGACCCTCATTTGAGTCACAATCTGGGGTTGGGATCCACTGTTCTATAGGCATCCCACAGTGAGATTTAAAATACGTTTTTATTAAAAAAATGTAAGTTACCCATTTGATATTAAATCTGCATTATATGTTTAGGAATACTTTTCACCCCCAGTAGTTAATCAGCATAACCAGCACAGACTCCCATGATGCTCATAATAGAAAATTAATGATAATCTAATTAGTGCTCTATGAAAAAGCCTTCAGTTAAGACAGTGCTTTTGTAGTAAACATTACAACAGGAATGGTGGTTGTGTAATTTTTTTTCTTGCATGGCCTCAAATGATAAAGAGGTGCCAGTGGTCTGGAGTTCCCTTTGGTAAATGATAATGAATTTTCTCAGCGACAGGAAATCCCAACTCTCATCCCCCCCAGTACATAATAATATAGTTATTTTTCTTTCCACTTTCCTTCCTGCCTATTGCAGTATTAACTTTACTACAGACTTTCATTTAATCACTTAATGGCATAGTTCCTTTAGAATCAGCTCCCTTTATCTTCCAGCATCGTTCACAAGGAAATCATATGAAAATGTTCTCTACAGAATAAGTATCCTCAATGGAAAATGTCCTATTGCTTATGTATGCAAGACCATGATTTAAGTTTGAAAATCCTGCTTTTTTTTTTTTTCGGTTTATATTGACTCATGTTAAAAAAATGGAGTCCTCTGTGTTATATAGCAGAGGAACTAATATAGGCCTTTGTACGTGACACTGATCTTTCCCTTTTTCCATTCTTCTCTTCCAGATTATAGAACCGGTCCTTGTTTCACTCAGGTCAACAACCAGATGTGCCAGGGCCAGTTGACAGGCATTGTTTGCACAAAGACTCTCTGTTGTGCAACAATTGGTCGTGCTTGGGGCCACCCTTGTGAGATGTGTCCTGCTCAGCCTCAGCCATGTCGTCGTGGTTTCATCCCTAACATCCGCACTGGAGCTTGTCAAGGTAAGCTTTTTGGTTAGGCTGTACATCCCAAGTGTTTGTTTAGAAAAACCTGTGTTCACCTATTTTTGTTGTGTGTAGTATTTGTTTTACTGTTGTTCACAAAATGATATTAATAATTATGTTTTGTATTTATATAGCATCTTACCTAGAAAGGCAATAAATGACAAACACCCCATAGCTAAGAAACAACTATAGATTCCCCATTTGACACCCCAAAACTGTGAAACACTATTCCACCCAACCTCCTCCTGCTTTCCTGCCTGTTACCTAGGAAATCAAACCCACCAGCACATCCCAACTATGCTTCTTAATGTCCATTCATATCTCTTCTCACTTCCCCTCCTCTTTTCCCTGTTCACGCCCAATTCCACTCCCACAACCCCTCCCAACCCCCTGCTATCTCTCCCAAACCCTCACTCCTCTCTCCTACAGAGGTCTGTGGCTATCCTCAAAAATACATAAATCTCCTCCCTCCCTGCAACAATCACAACATTAAACAATACCGTAATAGGGAAATAACAGAAAGATGACCTCAGGTTCTGCCTCCATAATATGCCTACAATTTCCCAAGTTTTAGTGTGGATACATTCTTGTAATAATGAATATATGTTCTAGAAGAAAACAATTACAGTAAACCAAGAGGACAAAGTTAAGGAGAAAGGCTGCATATGCACCTACAAGCTGTAATAAAGTGCTAATTACTAAACTAGAGTTTTTTGCTCTGATTCTTTTTTTTTTTAAGGTAAAAATGCCTAGGCATTTTGTATTCTGTCCAAAAAATAAATAAAAAAAGAACAGTTGAGAGGCTTTTTATTACTGCTGAACAGTTTGCTTTGTGAAAAGGTCCTTTTCTCTAATCTTGCTGTTGGTTAATTGTGTAAGTGCCTGTTGCACATCTTAGTGCTTGATGGGGGCAAGGGAGTACATAGATCTTTTGGTTAGATGGGATCCATTAGGGTAGTGTGCTAAATCAGAAGATAATTTTAAGTAAATGTAGTACCAGAGATCCTGCTTTTTGATCTGGCAGAAGCTCCACATGTTTTTTAGGTAAAGAATGGTCAGAGAAGACCTGTCAAACTTTTTGACTTGTGCACCATCCTTCCCTGCTCTTTCTCAAGTAATAATTGACTTGTTGTTTCTCTCCCAGTTCCCTCATAAATGTGATGGCTTAAAAACAGAAGTGATAAGGTAGCTTTTCTGTCATCTTGCTAATTTTCCTCTCTGACTCAGCTGTTAGGCAAACTACATGTTAAATGAAAAAGCTAAGGATTGTGGAAATTTCAAATAAATTAGATTACTTCCTTTCTGTTGCTTAGGTTGTGTTAGTCTCAGATTGTGACATGTAATGAATTATAGACTGTTGCTTTTACAACCTTCCCAGGGTTACCTAGCAATTGAGTAGGCAGATATAGTCTCTTGAGAACATAAATTCTCTACATTTTCCCTAGTATGGCCACAAGACACAAATAAAATAAGATTCTGTTTGCCATCAGTGTTCTTACACCCCAAGACAGACTCTTTTTGGGCAAGCATCCATGGTTATAATAAGGTCTGGCTCATTATCAGAGCTGGAATTGACTCTTACGATTCATGCGTGGTTACAAGCTGAGAAGCCACTATTAGTGCTGTTTGTAGCACGTGGTAATGGCCCTTTGCCATGTGTAAAAAAACTGAGGTTATTTCTGTGCTTGGGGCTGAGAATTAGGCTTCATATTTTCTGACTCTGAAATATGTACATTCACAGCAAAGTTATCAAACCCTGCAGTTAGTGTGGAGTGCATCAGAGGTTGAAGACTGACTAGTTCTGGATGACAAAGATGCCTAGTTAAGGGGTGGGTTTTTTCCTTTGTCTTTTTCTTTTTGCCTCAAGTCCACATGCAGTGCACTGTTTGTGGGTATCGGCATCTTTTTAAGTCTTTTGATTTTTCCAAAGCCATTCCAGGAAACATGTTGATTACAGCATTGTACATGTTCCCGGTAAATACAGACCCTCCCCATGTAACTGAAAGAATTCCTACTACAGTTCAGAGAGTTATGTAACCTGGGGAGTTTCTCCTTCTAGCCAGCCCTGGGTAAATACATTAAGCAGCACATCCTTCTCTATAGCACTGAAGAATAATATATTTAAATGCTGAACTAAAAATTCTCTAAGACATCTCTATAACTCAATGGAAATTGTATTCATTTCATAATTTATATATTAGGATTTTTTTATTTAGATCCCATCATCACAAAGCCTCAGAAAAGCCCCTTCCTGTGGTACGTGAGAGATTATAGACCTATGGGTGGAATAAAAAAAAAAATCAAGAAAAGTATTCTGTAGTACTGCAGATTTGACCACACAATTTAATTCCTTTTATCCTCTTTCTTTCTCCGTAAACTAGGCTGGGGTGGGAAACTCTTCACCCTTTTTATTGAAGCTGTGCTGCTGTGCAGCTGAGAGTATAAGATTCATGGAGCCAGAAAGTGACCAAGAAAAAGAACGCATGATCCTTTGGCCCAATGACATGGGCACTCACTGGGGACCTCCAGCATTTCAGTTCTGGCTCTCAATACTATATATGCATTTTGTGGAATAATTGTTTAATGCAGAGTATAGAGTTCATTGGTATTAAAATACATTAAAGCAGTTATGGCATTACCACTTTGGGAGTTAGCATGTGCAAGGTGGATGTTGCATGTCTTAGTCCAGTGCTGTCTTGCACCATAAAGATATGCCCCTGGGCTGCTGTTGTTGCTACTCTTGTCTGTTCCTTGTTGGCACATGGAAGTGAAGTTCGCCCCAGGTTTTGCAAGATTAGCTGTTTCGGGATTTGGGTGGGGAGGTTGGAAGTATACTGTTCTGAATAGGAGCCAAAAAAGGCCTCCCTCTCTCTTTTTCTTCCTTCTCAGCATTAGGTTTGTTTTAGTATTGACCTGTAACCATGAATTTTGGTTTCATGAATTTGTGGAAAACTCCCAACTTGACTTTCTGGGGCTGGCGTTCTGAAGCGGACTTGTCGACTTTCTGAAGCTGTCAGTTTCATTGATAATATCTGGATTACAGTTTGTAACAATAAAACTCCCTTTTCTCTCTTACCTGCTATATCTATACTCTAAAGTGAGTTATTCCCACCCCCATGGCCTTGCTGCCATGGGTCAGATAAGGCCTCTGTAACAGGATGTGCCCTAGGGCTGCTGTGACACCCACCCCCTTGATGGCTGCATTAGTCCTGACCAAGCTTTGCTCCAGTCTTCCCCTGGTGTTTCACTTGCCATGCCTTGATGTTATTATGTAATGAATAGGGGAGGCTGCCCTTAGAAGCTGGCAAGCTCTAGGTGGTCTTCCTTGTCCCCTTTTTGCTACAATATGGGCTCACCCTGGCTTGCTTGGCTTGAAATTCAGACCCCAACACCCCAAAATCTCTCTCCCTCTCTTTCTCCCTTTTTGCCCTGGGCTAATGCTGGGTCCCTCAGACCCCAACCCCTGACCATGCTTCAGCCTGCTTGGCCTCAGTCCCTTTTTCCTCTAGCTGAGGCTGCTCAGTCCAGGTCCACTGATTCGGGCCCTGGCTCTCCAGGCCTTAGCCTTGCAGTAGGGGGAGCCTGCCAGGCACTTGTGGCTTCCTCCAACCCTACAGCCACTCCCAGTCCTCCAGTTGTTCAGCAAACATAAACAAACATACAGCTGGACAACTGAAATATAAACAGACTGCTTTTGCAAAGTTTGTCTCCACTGTCCGTCAGTCTCCTACCACAAATTAATTCTCAGGGCTAGGCCTGCTCTCACCCTTGTGGATAGCTTGTGTATCCCTGGGTACTGCTTCCCGCAGACAGCTTCCCTAGGGGAGCTCCTCTTCCTGCAGCCTGTAGGGTCTGGCTGCCAGCTCTGGCTCAGGTCCTGGGTTTATATGCCAGGGAGCCCCACCCCCTTTTTATCATGTGCCTCCCCCAGCCCAGAACAGGAGTTTTACTGTCTTAATTAAGGGCTAGCCTGCACTCTTGTAGTTGTGGCCCCACACAGCCATCTTATCCTTCTGCATCCTATTAAAATGACAGGAGCCCCATGACTCACTGGTACAAATCCCCTCTGCCTGGACTGGCCACTTCATTCCCTATCCCCATCCCAAATGTTTCTTGCAGTTTTGCTTTCTTTGTACCTTCTGCCTGGTCTCCCATCTTCACTAGTTTTGCACATGCTCTGGCTGCGCGGGTTAGGCTTTCCTTCCCCCTTCCAATTTTGAGGTCAGTAGTCCCTACAACCTGGCTCCCCAGCAAGGGCATGTTCCTCTCTGTTTCCCCTCCATTGGGTCTGAGTCCCCTGTTACAGCCTCCCATGTGGCTGTCATCCTAGGAAAGGGGAAGAGGAGCATCTGAGTTTATTGTTATGTTAGAAGCATCGGGTGCAGCTTTCTGTCAGTTTTAACTGTTCTCACTTCCCTGTTTCTTTCCTGTATTAACATAACAAGTGCTGTATTGTCTTAGACCAATGATCCATATAGCCCAGTATCTAGTCTCTGATAGTGGCAGTGTAGTGGGCTATCACTCCTTTCACCAGGACATTTATTTTTCCTCGGGAAAACTTGTCCCCCACAGAAAGCAACATAATAAAACAGACAAGTGTACAAACAACAGATGGATAAACCAAAACCTGTGGTCCTTCCTCAGACTCTGTGAGGGCAACCCTGGCTGCGTGCTTCCTCATCAGCACCACAGCCTTCCCGCTCTCCTTCTTGCTATGCTCCCTGGGGGTTTTAACATCCTCTGAGGCCAGCCAATCACCCCTGTCAGCTGATCTTGTGCTCCTAGGCAGGCAGGCTATTACTCTCTAATCTTCTGCAGCTGGGCTCCAGCCCCTGAGTCATGCACCTAGTTACACACACCCCTCCCAAGAGTGGAACCCATGATTCACTCTTACTTTTTTTTTAATCCCCCCACCCCGCTCTCATGAGAAGAAGTGTGCATTTGCATGTGCAGTCCCAGGGTGGTGGTGTATTGATAAATCAAAAGTCTGAAGAGACTGATACCTCTGTATCAACCAGGGGTTGGCTTCCCACATAGTATTAAGCCACTTTTTAAAGGGGCATGGTCAGTGACCAAACAAAAATGGGCCCCTAGGAGGTAGTGTAGGGTCTCAACTACCCCTAGACACTCCTTTTCTGTTACAGTAAATTTCTGCTTCTGGAGAAGGAGCTTCTTGCTGAGGTATATGATGGGGTGTTCTCCATCTTCAAACTCCTGGGAGAGAATAGACCCCAAGCCTTGCTCCGAGGCATCTGTTTGTAATATAAACTCCTTTGTTAAATCCAGGCTGTGCAGAACCAACACACTGCATAGTAGCCATTTTACTGCCCCAAACACTGCCTTACACTTGGGTGACTACTGGATCCTTTGCAGTGCCCCTTTTCACAGCAGGTAAGTTAGTGGGGCTGTGATTGCAGAAAATTGTGGGATGAATTTCCAATAGTAGCTTGCCTTCACCTGTCTTTTGGTTGTTAGTGTTGGTGATTCCACCAAGGCCTTTTTGTCCACTGAGGGCCCAATTTTGCCATTGCCCAGTATATATCTTGGGTATCTAGTCTCTGTATATCTCAGGTGACATTTGGCAGGGTTGGCCATGAGACCAGCTGCATGGTATTGACTACAACACCTCTCTCACTTGGTGGAGGTGTTCTACCCACATGCTGGCAAATATTACCTTGTCATCCAGATAGGCAGCTGCATATGCCCAGCATGGGTAGACTACTCTGTCCATTAGATGTTGAAAGGTTGCAGGGGCCTCTGGAAACCAAAAGGTTCCACTCTGGAAGTGGTATTGTCCCCAGGGCATAGCAAAGGTTGTGATTTCTTGGGACAGTGGGTCCAGAGATATTTGCCAATACCCTTTGGTTAAATCCAGGGTGGTAGTGTATTTTGCGCTGTCTACTCCTTCCACCATTTTGTCTATTCTGGGCAGAGGGTACATACCACACTTTGAAATTGCATTGACTTTGCGAAAATCAATATAAAACTGGACGGTGTGATAGGACTTCGGCATCAAAACAATAAGGCTACTCCATTCAGCTGCCGATTCCACTATTTCTCCTAAGTCTAGCATCTTTTTTATCTCCTGGTTTACTGCTTCCTGTCATAACCCAAAGGTATGATTTTGTGTGTGCTTCGGCACTAGAATTATTCCCGCCAAATTGCAGCTTCGTTGCACGGTGGAGTTTTCTACTGCAGAGGAGAACCCCGGTGCAAGGGAGAATTTCCCGCCAATTTGTAGCTTTATTTGCAGGGTGCATTTCTCAAGTTGCAAGAGAAATGCATGGTGCAAAGGAGTTCCCGCCACCCGCATGTAAATTTGTTCTCTGCTATTGGCTAGTTCTAATTTTTCCCCGCGGGGGGGCTAACGTTTGGCTTGTTAGCCGTATAAGAGGCTTGAGCAGTTTCCGCCCAAGCCGAAGAGGACTCCACATCCATCTCGTGGGGACTCTGGGTACACGGCAGGGTAATAGAAACCCTGTATGAGATTCAGAGGAATTTGGCGACCTGATCCATCGCCCACCTCTTTCCGTCTTCGAGCGATAATTTTTTTTAAGACATATCTATGAGGTTTCTATTTCGGTGGCGTGCTTGTCCAGGGCATCCGGAGCTCTGTTTCCGTGGAGCCTAGCAAACTCCATGTGATTGTTCATGTCATTTTGTTTGTAACTGCAACTCAAGCAAGTTTTCCAGCCTGCGCCGCAACCATCTTCGGTGTAAGTAAACAATCTTTAAATCTACCATTATGAGTCCACACCTAATTCTACCGTGTCGCCCGTTCTCTCCGACCCAGCGTGCCTGGGCTGCTGGCCATAGCCCGCGCGGCGCAAAAAAGGGCCCGGCTCACACCCGACCCGCACACTTCCCTCAGCCATGATGGAATTCTTGAGTATCCCTTCTGAATTGCACAGTCCATTTTAAGGATAATCTGGTGTGCAATTAATACAGTTCAGCCCAGAATTCCCCTAAGCACCTTGTTAAATTTTTCCAATAAGCTTTTTATTTTAGCCCATTGAGATGGGGTCAGAGCCCCTAGCATGAGGCTTGCCAACGGATCTGGGGGGAGAGGGGAGGGAAGGGATCCAGAATCCCCAGGTCATCTCTCAGCAAACGCATAGAAACCACATACGTCTGGACCCCTGCTGCTTGGGTTGACCGGATGCAATGTACGCCCAAATCAGCGTTTAAACATGTCCCTGACAGTACTATCTTACAGCACAAAAAATTAGTATGCTGTGGTCTAATAGTGTTGCACATGTAGACTGTGATGCTTTACACAGCAGTGAATTAGTCTACTGTGTAGTTAAGCACAAGTGTAGATGCACCCGTTATGTTAAAAAGTGCTTCCTTTTTTTTTTTGTTCGTCAGGTGCCCTCTAGATCTTGTATTCTGGAACATAGTGAATAACTGTGTACCCGCCTCCGTTCCACCAGGAGTTCGCGTGCCGCCTTCGCCCGGACCCGATATCTTGCACACCCGGACTTCGTTGGTACACCCCAGGATTTGCCCCGCCTGGTATAAAGGGAGACCCCAGAGCTCTCCTGCCACGCCTTTGATGACTCTTTCAGTGGGGGGTCTTCCCCCGGGGCATCCCCCGGCGCTGGCGCGCTTCTTCGCGGGAACTCTCGGGGCTCCATCCTCCCCTACACCCCGGCCATACGCCCCCTCAGGTCTTCCTATCCTGGCCCCCAATC
>NW_005842169.1:130765-131098 GCF_000455745.1 Alligator sinensis | reverse complement strand
GGGGAAAACTTCATGGAGTCCTGAGGGGTATCTCTGAGAGAGAACAGGACCAACAGCAACAACAAGTCCCACTTCCGTGGGTCTCCCTGAATGCACCGCCTTAATACCCTCTTCAGGGTGCCATTCAGGCGCTCCAGCAACCCATTGGTTTAGGGGTGGTATACCATGGTTCGTATCTGTCTTATTTGCAGGGTTTGGCATACCACCTTCATGACGCTGGACATAAAATTTTGGCCCTGGTCGGTCAGGATCTCTTCAGGGACACCCACCCTAGCGACCCATTTTACCAGTTCTTCCGCCACCCGAGGAGCCGTGGCGGCTCGCAACGGAACA
>NW_005842169.1:129262-129668 GCF_000455745.1 Alligator sinensis | reverse complement strand
TATCCTTGCCTGTCCCCCGGACAGAGGCCGGACGCCGTTCAGCCTCTCTCGGTAGCAGTGATGCTGGCTTCGGGTTTCTCTGCTCCTTTGGGTAACTTGCTTCTGCAGCCGCGTAGGCTTCCACCAGCTTCAACGCCTCCTCGCAATTCCGCGGGGTGTGTTGCTGTACCCAGCGCTGCGTCCTCTCATCTAGGTCAATCTGGAACTGCTCCAAAATGACCTGATCCGCCAAGTCTTGGCGGTCGGACCCCACTGGGATCACCCATTTGTCAAGAAGGTCCCGCAATAACTGTAGTAGCACCCGGGGACGCCTCTCGTCGGGCCTCTTCTTAGCTCGGAACTGGTGTCGGTAATACTCCGGGCTGAGCTCCAGCCGATAGAGTATGGCCTTCTTGACCCGCCCGCA
>NW_005842169.1:121979-128142 GCF_000455745.1 Alligator sinensis | reverse complement strand
CGTTGTCCCGCACTCCGCGGGCGGCAGCTGATCCCCTGCTCGTTGGGGCTCCGCGCCCCGTCTCTCTCCCTTCAGCCGCCCCGCTACCTCGGCGTGGCCGCCATTTGTTTCTCCCGTCCGGCGTGCCCCGCCCCCGCCGTTCCGCCGCAGCTGGATAAATGCCCGGCTGACGACCCGCGCCGGCGCTGCCGGCACATGGGGTTTCCTCGGCTCCTCCAGCCCTGCGGGAGGTAAGCAGACCCCTTGGCCGCCGCGGGGGTCTCCCAGTGCCCCCGCTCCCCTGGGACAAACTGTTCTGTATTTACTTTATCTACACTGTTTTTTTAAATTTTCTGTTATATACCCCTTCAGTCTTATCCTTTCCAAATTGAAGATTCTTAGCTCTTTCAGGCTCTCCTGGTATAGCAGCTACTCCATACCCCTGATCATCTTTGTTGTCTTCTCTGTACCTTTTCTAGTTTTACTCCATCCTTTTTGAGCTGTGGAGACCAGAGAACTGCACTCGGTATTCAAAATATGAGTGCATCATGGGTTTATACAGTGGCATGATTTTTTTTTCTGTTTTGTTTTCAGTTTCCTTCTTAATGATGGCTAATATTACCTTGCTTTTTTTGCTCAGCACTGCACATTGAGCTGATGTTTTTAGACAACTATCTATAATGACTCTAAGGTCTTTCCTGAGTTGTAATGCCTACTTGAGAACCTAGCTTTATGTATGCATAGTTGAGGTGATCTTTCCTTATGTTCATTACTTAAACTTCACTATTGACAAGCGCAATCTGCCATTCACTTAGTTTTGTGAGACTTTTCTGCAACTCTTCACTGTCAGCTTGGGTGTATAATAGTCACTATATGTACTTTTCAATATTTCTATTTTCTATACCTGATTGAAAATGGAAACAGTTTATTAAAGCCATAGGAAAGTTAGTTACTGATGGGAATTTCAAAATCAGACCCATCTGGATGACCTGTACCAGCAGGAGCATTGAGAGTAAGACAGGGGAGGTGATAGAGCCACTCTATTCAGTGCTTGTTAGGCCTCATCTAGAGTAATGTGTTTTGGGCTCCATGTTTTAGGGATGTGGAGAAGTTAGAGAGAGTCCACAAACTGGTGGGAAAAATTTTAAAGGGATTGGAAAGCAAGCTGTATGAGGAAAACTTGAAAGAATGAGATATGTTTATCTTGGAGAAAAGATTATTGGGGGAATATACGAGCACTCTTCCAGTATTTGAAATTGCCACAAAGTAGATTTTGATTATATCTCATGAAAAACTTCCTTCCCATTAGAACAGCATGGCAGCTGAATTGACTGCCCAGGGAAGTTACGGAATTTTCTTCACTAAAGGTTTTCAAGAGGAGGCAATATATGCATTATACTGGGATGATTTAGAAGTAGTAGTTTTGCATTTGTGCAGGGGTTCAGATCAGATGATCCTTAAGGTCCTTTCTAACGCCATGATTCTATATTTCTGTGATGAAAGTATTGGGCTCAGTACTGTAAATTCTTGATGCCTTTGGGCCAAACTCATCTCTGGTATAATGCCTGTGACTTCAATAAAGTTATACCAGTGAGGGATGTGACTTTGACTTCCAGGCCCTCTGGAATTCTTTCCATTACATTTGAATTTTGGTTGCCAATTAACTGTATGAAAAAAAAAATCAAATTAAGCAATTGAGCAGTTGACATCATTGCAAAATTTCATTGTGGAACATTAAAACAATGTGGCAGTTCCATTGTGGAACACTAAAATGATGTGCTAATCCACTTTGTCTTGTGAAAGAACAGTGACTGTTTAAAACAGTTATTATTTTTACTGCCATTTGTGGCATATCACAGTTGCTATTTATGAAGTTTTGATTTTACTTCAGTCATCCTGAGACCATGTATGATTCAGTAAAAGAGTGTAAAGTGTCTCCCTTCCTTCTTTTCTCAGTCTCCATTAATTCAAGTCAGCAGGGCCTGATGAATTTTATCCCAGGGTACTGAAAGAACTGGCAGGGGACCTTATAGCTCTTGGCTATGTTATTTACTGAGTCGTGGGAGTCAGGCGAGATACCAGAAGACTGGAAAATGGCCAAGATAAAGTCCCTTTTATTTATTAAAAAAAAAAAGTGGGGGGGGGGGGGCCGGGGAAGGGTATTTTAAAAAAAAAAAAAGGGGGGGGGGGGGGGAGACGGGGAAGGAGGAGTTGGGGAATTGTAGACAATTTAAACTGACTTCAATGCCTAGGAAGTTAGTGGAGCAAATTATAAGTAAGTTTGTTTGTAAGCATCTGGAGGAGGGGAAGGGCTTATCACAATCAGCCAGCGTTGATTTGTCAAGAATAAATCATGCCAGATCAATCTGATTTCCTTCTGCAACAATGTAACTAACTGGTGGATAACAGGAATTTAGTGGATACAGTGTACTTGACCATCTTATGAACCAATCAAAGAAAGGTAGGCTAAACAAAACTACTACAAGGTGAACAGCCAACAGGCTCAACAGCCAGAAGCCGAGGGTAGCTTTAAATGGATCCACTTTGGAAAGTGGTTAGGAGGTTTCAAGTGGAGTCCCACAGAGGACTATCCTGGGTCCAGTACTGTTCAGTGTGTTCATTAGTCATTTGGATGTTGGAATAGAGTCTCTTGGGCAAATCTGCAAATGCCATGAAACTGGAAAGGATTGAAAACACACTGTAGGATAGGAATACAATTCAGAAGTATCTTGAAAGATTGGTAATATGGATTATTTCCAACAGGCTGAAGTTCAGTATTAACAAACGCAAGGTGCTTCACTTCAGGAAAAAAATAATATGCTTAAATACAAAATGGGCGCATCTATACACGTGCTTTACTGCAGAGTAAACTAATTAGCTCCTTAGTAAAGTGTCTCAGTCTACACATGCACCAGGATTAAGGCATGGTACACAAATTAACTCCATTGTAAAATAGCACGACAGTACTATCTTACAATGGAGTCACTACATGTGATCAAATGTATGTGTAGATGGAGACCACGGGTGTAAATTGAACCTAGTCACCCAAGCTAACTGGGCGCCAGACTCCTGCCTGACCCTCATGCCCCAGCCAGCCCCTCTGCCATCTGACTCTGCCACCCAGAGCCTGAGGCTGAATCCCCATGCACCCTGCCAGCCAGAGGCTACTCTGCCCCGGCTCAAAGTGCTGCTGTCCCACTTGCACATGTAGATGTTGTGCCCGGGAGCAGTTAACTCCAGCTGAAAGTGCTCTGGAATTTATTACTTTGCCTTATTACCACATGTAGATGCACCCAATGTATTACAGCTGACTGGATGGAAGCACTGCAGAGAAAGATTTTGGGGTCTTGTGGATCACACACTCAATGTGAGCCTGCAGTGTGATGCAACTATAAAAAAGGTGAATGTGGTTTTGGGCTGCATCAATAGGAGTATTAGGTGTACGACCTAGAAGGTAATAGTGCCACTTTACTTGGCACTGGATAGGGCTCATCTACAGTGTTATGTGAAGCTTTGAGCTCTGCATTTTAAGAAGGATGTGGAGAAGTGAGGAAGGGTGGTAAAAAAGAGAAGGGCTTGGAAGTCAACTCATATGCAGAGAAGTTGAAAGAAATAGGCATATTGAGCTTGCAGAAAAGAGGGGAAACTAAAGAGGGGACAGGATAGCAGTCATCAAATATCTGAAGGAGTGCCATAAAATAGAGAGAGAACACCTTTTCTCTGTTGCTGCAGGTAGGAGGATGCTTAGTGAGGACTTTAAATTGCAGAAAAGTAAGTTTAGATTAGATATCATTATAAACTTTAATGTTAGAACAGTGAGGCAGTAGAATAGACTGCCTAGAGAAATTGTGACTCTCCATCACTGGAGGTTTTCTCCATTGCTGGATAAGCATTGATCATGGATGCTTTAGGATTCCTGGAGCATGCTGTGAAGAGCAATAACTGGAAGACTAGAAAACCCCCCCAACTAGGGGTGCACCGATAAAGATTTTTTGGGTTGATACCGATGGCCAATTATTGACCAACCGTATTGGCCAATACTGATCTGATTGCCGATATGCAGCCCAGAAGCTTGGAGAGCAGCGTCTGGCTGGTAAGTCTGTTGGGGGAAGGGTCATGGGGGAGGGAAGGGGTGTGGTGGGGCAGATTGAGGCCCCCATGAGTGAGGGAGGGAGTGGGGCTGGGGATGGGGCAGGAGGAGGCACTGCACAGCTGGGGCTGGGTGGGGTGTAGGATGGAGCCATGACTCATCCGGGGTGGTGTGGGGGGTGCGGCAGCTCCCGCCACTGTGCACACCCCGGGGAAGGTGTGGGGGGCATGTACCCCCCTGGATCTGTGTGGAGTGAGGTTGGGCTACTGCTGTGGGCTGGGGCCAGAGGCTGCCTCAGGCTCTTCCCTCTGGCTGCACTCGACTCGGGCCAGGTGGGGCAGGCAGTGGTGGAGCTGGGATGGAGTCTACTGTGAATTTTGGGGTGGACCTAGCCCCCCCATAGCCTCCTGCTCCTGGTGCCACCACCTGCTCCACCCTGACCAGCCTGAGTGCAGCCATCAGGAAGAGCCCGGTGCAGGCTCCGGCTTTAGCCCACAGTGGCAGCCTGTCCACACCCCGCGCACAGATCCTGGGAGCACATGCCCCCCATGGCTCTCCTGGGGGTGCATGCACTGGCAGGAGCTGCCCCCCTGTGCCCTCCAGATGAACCATGGCTCTGTCCCTCACTCTGCCCCACCCAGGCTGTGCAGTGCTTGCCCCTGCTCCAGCCCCGCTCCCTTCTTCCCTGCAGGGCCTCAATCTGCTCCGCCCATGCCCCTTCCCCACAGCAGACTTACCAGCCTGATGCTGCTCTCCAAGCTGCCAGGCTGTACTCTTGGTTGTGTGTGTGCTGCAGGTACATGCATATATGTGGCATTTATCAGTAACATTATCGGCCACATCAGCCAAAAAAAGCTGATTGCCAATAATGTCAATATTCCTTTTACTGGTGCCGATATAATATGGACCAATGTATTGGTGCACCTCTACCCCCACGTACACATCACTGGAGATTAGGAGAAGAGTTCCCTTTCTGTTGCTACAGATGTCAGAATTTCTTTACCTTCCTTAGAAGCACTGTGTGTTGGAAGCAGCCAAGACTGGAGATTTTGACTGTGGCATGCTGATGCTTTTGCTGGGACTGAAAAAACAGGAGGTTCATGGTTAGAGGGCCTTGCTTCTCTGCTCAGGGTTCGACTGATCACTACATGTAGGATTAGGAAGGGACTTTACCTTGTGGCAGAGGTGCCAAATACATGGGGGCCTGAGGGCCCTGGCCCGCTTGGAAGAGGGCTGTCAACTGAAATGCATAAAACTTTCCACAGGTCCATGATCTCAGTTCCCCCACCCACCGGCAAAAATGAAGGTTGGTTCCTCTACTCCATGGTCAGATTGGCTTGGGCTGTGGGGGGTTTTGCCTTTCTCTGTAGTGGGGGGCATGGTCCTCTTCCTTGGATCTCCCAAATTTATTTTAGCAAATTACTTCCTGTCCTTGAGTGACAGGACATTGACAGTACACTTATATCCCTGCTTTGCCTTTGGCAGGTTATAGTGTTCTTTGTGTTTTTGGGCAACGTGCCTGGTAGTTGTGAAAGCGGGTTGTTCATGCAGTTTTAATAGGTTAGAACAGATGTCGGCAACATTTTGTAGTGGGGGATACTACAGTGGAGCTTAGCTCAGAGTGTGGGCTGCTTTCACCATGGCTGCTGCTACAGCTGGAGTTATCACTCCCCCACCCACCTCCACCCACAGTGATGCTGCTATGGAAAAGCCCCTCCACCCTCCCGTGGCTGGAATGTCACAAAAGGCCCTTGATTTTGTGGGCCACAGTTGGCTCCCAGGCTATAGGCTATAGACACACAAAAAGTTGTCTGCTGGTTTAGACAGGGATGCTCCTGCCTTGAGCAGGGGTTGGATTAGATCAATGTTTCTCAACCTGGGGGTCGTGACCCAAAAGTGGGTTGTAAGACTGTATGAAAGGGCCATGAGCAAACTTTAACAATGGATTTTCCTTTAAAGAAGAAAAATGTAGGAAACCATAGCTTTTCCCTTGCAGGCTGGTAGAATTCCAGCTTGTAAGGGGCTGCTTGCCTTCCCCCTGCCCTTTGCCCCACACACTGCCTCCCTGTCCCACACACCCATCCCCTGCCCCAC
>NW_005842169.1:93759-121948 GCF_000455745.1 Alligator sinensis | reverse complement strand
CCCCCCCCGCCCCCGGGTGGGGGGGGGGGGGGGGGGGGGGGGGGGCAGTGGGTTGGAAGTGAGGGGCATTGGTTTGGGACTGGCCAGTGATGTTTACACTTGGGTCCTGGGACAAAAAAGGTTGAGAACCACTGGATTAGATGACCTGGTGAGGTCCCTTCCAGCCCTGCTTTTCTATGATTCTCTGATTCTAGCTTTGCAAATGCACATGGGGAAGAGCAGTAGGAGAGGAAGTGCAAAAGTACTTTTTTGAAGATGTGTCATTAGCAGATAGGAGGGAGCAATTTGATTTCATGATGGATAGGGTTGGCATACATAGCTTATGTGAAGCGGCTTAACAGTGAAATTAGCTTATGTCTAATGCAGTAGAGGAGAGGGAACCTGTGGGGGGATGAAAAAAGGAGTAAGATGATCAGTGCAATGGGCTAGGAAAAAGGTTTTTGCAGCAGTGTTCTGAACAGGGTCATGAGTGGGATAGGATTGTATTTGTCAAGGCCAGAGAAAAGGCAGTTATTGAGATAAGGACTGGACCGGAGTTTTAGTTTTGCAGGTGGATGGAACAAGTTGCAGCTTAGCAACCCATAGCAATGTTATACTGAAAAAAAACATGAAAAAAATAGATATAGCATGGGTCTGAGGACCTACAGAGAGGTCTGAGTTTAAGTTGGTGCCCAGGTTATGTACCTGAAAGACAAGCACTTCTCACAGTAAATAAGAAATGAGACCATTGAAAACGGGATACTTCCATTTCACTTCTTTTAGCTATGTTGAGTTTGAGGTGATTTATCCACAAGAAGATAATGGAGGGAAAGGCTGAGCTTTTAATTCGGACAGAAGGGGCATGTCCCCATGAGTGGGAACATATCTGTGCCATTGCTAGTTTTCCCTGGGAAATGCCTCTGTGCACGTGCTCTGGCTTATGGCAAGTTGCCCTGGGTGGGGTAAAGGAGGCTGAAGCCAGTACCTATACTGACTGTAGCAGCCTTATTTGGGATCTTGGGGGCCTCCTGGGGCTCCACCAGTGGCAATCTAGGTGCACGGAGCCTGGCCGGCACGCAGACTGTAGCTCTGGCTGGCCAGGCTCCGGTTTCAGGCAGCACACGCTGCAGCCACATGCACTGCATTGCTTTTTTCTGGTGCAGGTTTTTTTGACACCGGGATCTCCTAGTGCTAAAAAAACCCTGCTGTGCTGCAAATTAGCAGCACAGCGAATGCCTGCATGTGTGGCATGTGCAGTTTGTGGTATTGCAAACAGGTCTGCAGTGCTGCAAACCACACATGCATGTTCATCTGGATGCACCCAAGGAGACTTGTGGGGAGAAAATCTGCAGTCACCAGCAAAAAGATAGTGGATGAGATCACTCAGAGAGAAAGTGTAAAGGGAGAAGAGCAGGGACCAAGAGCTCCCACAGAAAACTGGCCAGACAAATACAAGAGTAGTGTTTCCTTAGATATACTGTCTTAGATACTGTTTCTTTAGGCGCTTGTCACACATGCAGTACAGAAAAGTACTAATTCATCTCTTAATTTCTTTAAGAATTGTACAAAAATGGACAAATTAAATTCTTCACTTAAGTAGGTAATCTATCCAGCAAAAAGAAGAAAACTTAATAGCAATCCCTGGAGTTTCACATAGAATGAAGCTTACAGGGGTTGTTAGACAGTCTTTACGTTGGACAGTCTCTAAAAACAGAGATTAACTAAATAGATTCTATGGTTAGTTAGTCTTTTTGGAAGAGCTGGAAGGCTACATGATGAAGAAAATGACATGGAAAATAAAAAATCCATATTGTAATGTTTTAAGCTTGAAGTTTCTTCAAAAACAGTTTTAAAATGGATTTTTTTCTCAATGGAAGATAGAAACTGCATCACCTTTGTTTCCAAGAGATCAAAGAGTCCTTGAAAAATTCAAGGAAGAAACTCTCTTAATATATATTTTCTTGCCATTGCCACATGGCCATAGAGCAAATGCAGTGTCAGGAAACCTATTTGGAAGATTTCTCAACTCCTCCCTACATTCCTTAACAGTCCATTTCTCAGCTACTCCCTTCCCCACCAGACATTTTTTTCTTTGCACTAGGGAGAAGAAAGAAATGATGCCTACTTACCACCGTGCTCCAGGAGTGACTAATCCTATCTGGAGTGTTCTTCTAAACATCCTTCCTCCTGCCACCATTGTGGGGGAAGATGATATGAAAATTGTTTTGTCTTCAGGGAGATGATTTGCAGAGAAGTTTCTGCTATAGTAAGAGCACATCTGATCAGAACAAGAAGATGCATGAAATTATAAATTAATGATGAAAAAACACAAATATTCATTTCCTGATAGGTCTGTTTTTAGACTTAATGGCTGCATCCAGATGAGTGTGAATGTGCAGTATGTGGTGCTGTTAATGCACACATTCCCCGTGCTGCTACCATGCCATGCCAAAAAAGCAAGGTGGCTCACGTGGCAGCAGCATGTGCCACTCAAAACGGGAGCCTGGACAGCCGAAGCCACACTCCAGCTGCTGGCCAGGCTTCCTGCAGTGGCTGCAGCCCTGGGAGGCCCCCAGGACCTCAGGTAAGGCTGCTGGGCCAGCTCAGTTATTGCCCCCAGCCTCCCCTACCCCCTCTGCTACTTGTCCCCGGGGAAACAAACGTCCGCGCTCATCTGGATGTGCCCAATGTGTGCTAGTTAAACTGATAGTGATAAAGCAGATGATCTTCCCTAGTCCTCTACCCTACTCTGGCTGACGTCAGTTGCATAACTTCTAAGAAGGGAGTCTGATTACTAATAATACCTGTTTTAATATTAAAAAGAAAAATATAGCTTAATATAAACTTTTTGCTATTTTTGTTGCTTTTTTGCATTTGAAGTATATCACTCAGCTATGCCATGCTAAAAAGGTTACTTATATTCAATATATTCTAGGTCTTATAGCCTTCTAGTTCTCATTCATGCACCTGCTTAATTACAAGCCCCACCCCACCAAATATTTTTTTAAAAAATTACAATTTAGGAGAATATTTCTGTTTGGCAAAAACTTTTTGTGAAAAACTGAAGAAAACTCCTCCTTCAGATTCTGGGTGTAAATTACCTGTTGCTATTAATTTTCCCCAGGCTTTTTGGTTGTTAGTTTTTGCTGAAAAAAAGGCCACTCATCTGAGGAGGCTGATGTTTGGCTAAGTTTTTAAAGGTGCATGTTTAAAGTTAACAGTGCAAATCCAGCAGGCGGTTGCTATTTACTGAGAAAAATGGTCTGCAAAAGCAAAGACCTTTTTTCACATGCCAGACATCATCAAATTCATGAACACATGGAAACATTCTGCCTAATCTCTAGCATATTGCACCTCTTGGTATACACAACTATGCCTAAAAATAATTTATTTAATTTTGTGTTTATGGCACCATGAATACTTTTTAAATTCATTTGGCTCAGAAGGGTGAGCAAATGGGGAATGAGTGAAGTTAAAATTGATGCTTGCTCAAATCTGACTGACAAGGTAAAACAGAAGCAAGCAACTCAGCTTTAAAAGTATATTTAGTTAACTTTGATTTCCATAGTCTTTCCAAATTCTAGAAGGCTAATCATGTGATGCTACAAACTCTTACTCACATGAGATATGATTTGAGATACAAAACATTGTCTCATTGACTTGAGCCTTTCCTGTAGAGAGCAGGTCTTTAAGGTATATTTTTAACCAGTATTGAACTGAATTTATTCAGTAATTTGACATTACAGCATAATGTTAAACATTTCCCCTTAAGGTTAAGATGTAAGCCCTCACGAATTTGATGTTACATTTTCCTAGAAGTAGTGACACACACGAAATGGCCCTTGTGATTGAAGGTTTGTGAGTACATCATTTAGCAAGCCTGGTATTCATATTTTCTTCATTGGCCATGCTTGCTTCCTTTTTCCAGCAGTATATGAGGTGGGATAAGCATCACCAAAGTGGGGTGTCCTCCTTCATAAAGACTCTGTTTAAAAAACAGCAACAAACATTTGAATTTAGTCTGCAAGTAATTAATATGATTACTTTAGATCTTTGTTCACTTCAAGGTTAGAGAAAGACTTTGCTTGCTTTTGAAACTTGTTCATTTCCTGAGGCTACTACAAGTAATTTATAATTACTTAACGTCTTTGCCTTATGAGTTAGTGAAGCATACTCATATGAGAGTAGAACAGAGACCTTCTTTGTGGAAGAAAAAGCCATCAGTGAACTCGGATATTGCCATTTTCAAATGAATCTGCTACTGGCAGCATTGGTGAATTGTTTTTTTAACCACTGCTCTGCTGACACAGTTGGCTTAATTTAAATGAGCAATAATAACTGACATGCATGCAGTTATACTGCATATCTTGAATGCATTTAGAGGCCATGGGGTCAAAAGCCAAATACTATACTGGTTATATGCTGGAGGGGGCTACTGGGTGGTCTTGGTATGATTACCTGATGGAATTCATCATCTATTTTGGATACTGCTAAGTAATGCCTGCCAGGTAGGACCTCCCTGTACTCATTAAAACACTTTAGAAGGGGAAATTTTGCCTTCGAAATAGACTGGATTGCGCCAAAACAAATAAGAGAACAAAAAATCACAGGAAGGATGTGCTGGAATCTCTTCTATAAGGGCTTCAACACACCCACTGTATAAATGATGCATTGGGACTCTTTGCTATGGCAAGTAAACCCAGGACAGTTTCAGGAGAAAAGTGCAGACATCTCTGGTAAATGTATTTAGAATAAATTAATTATCCAAGCAATATTGCCTCCTTCCTTGGCTTGATGAGAAACTGTTTCTCTTTAAATGGTAAAGCACGGGCATAACTAGATCAAGTCTGCTGCATGTGCTAATTGCAACATAGATACTTGGGGTCACAGAAACAAGGAAAGAAAAATTGGGGAAAGCCCTTATTAAAATACTGGCGACTTCATAGGAAATAGCAGGACTACTTCAGAAGGAAGAGGAGGTGAAAATAATCGGTAAAGAACATGGCCATAAGTATGTAGAAAAAAAAGAGCTACTTTGCTACTACATTCTTTTGTGTTCCTAACAATCCGTTCGTTTCCTGTTGTTTGATTGAAAAAAACTAAATGGGAGATGGACTGATTAAAAATGAGGAAATCAGGGAACCTCTATGTATTATAGACAAATTCAACCAACTGGAAAAAAATACCTATGAAAAATATTTTCCGATAACCCTAAATGGTACTTTTACCAGTAATTAGTAAAGGATACAAGTTGGATACAAGTATAACTTTTAGATGGACAGTGTACCCTTTTAATTTCACTGAGTACTTTAAATTCTATATTTTAATGGTAACTGAAGAGGAGAAGGAAAATAATCTGAAATTCAGCTCAGCATACAGAACTCTCTAGAGTTTAGAGAAGATTGCCCTTGATTATTTTTTTTAACATTGTGCACAAACAGAGCATTTGGGCTCCATCTCCCTTTTGTCACATTTGGAGTGACAAAAAGAACGACTTTGCACAACTGCCTCAAAATCCTGAGGACAAGCCATAGAGGTGGTCAGGGTCATAAAAAAGAATTTAAAAGAGCAGACTTACCCATGAATATTAAAATTAACCTGTGTATTTGACATTACTTGGTGGTTGTAAACACAGAGACTGAAGTACTTTTTACCACAGAAGAAGATACATTGCTGTTGCAGTGTACAAGTCACTTTGCTTCTTTAAGGTGTTTTTTTTGCTTTTGTAAAGACTAGGGGGGTGTCATTTTTCACTTTTCCTATAATCACAAAAGATGCCATTCTCTCTTCTGGTAATTATTCCCAACATAGGCTAGAAAAAATGGGCCTTGGACTCAAGATTCCCTTTTGTTGTTGCATTAGTCCCAACATTAATTGAACCTGCATTCTCCAAATGAATACATGTGGATCCTCTTCTATGGAGTTGTTTCTGAAGGTTTTGGAGACAAAGTTTTCATGCAGTGGAATTGCCTCCACTCAGCTAATATCAACAAGTTCTTTTTTTTTTTTTTTTTAATGCTCCATAAAGACAGAGCAAAGCATTTGGTAGCACTTCAAATTTGTTCAAATAAACATACAACTCTTAAAATTTCTGGTAGTTGTAAATTAACTGAACTTTTTAAAAGAGAGTTGCCCAAGTTAATGAAAGGCTCAGTAACTGAAAGTACGTATCATGCATTAGTTTAAAGCCTGCTTTTCCCTTCCCACTTTATACAAAGAGTTCCTCTGTATGGTTGGCTCTGCATTGGTTTTTTAAGAGAGATCGCTAAGATCCTTTGTATTATTTTAACTACTCATTTGATGTAGCAGTTACAAATTCTGTCACAGGGGCTGTCTTATAGTAAACTACAGGAATAGAGGATGTTTTCTTCTACAGGGAAAATACGTGTGTGAAACTATTGTGGTTTAAAAGTAAAACACTAATGAATGTATTTGAAAAGTTATTGACTTGTACTATACTGAGTATATACTGTAGAGTATTTTTTCTTTTTTATTTATAAGAAGCAAAAGGTTATATAGAGTTCATAGATTTCATAGATGTTAGAGCTGGAAGGGACCTTGAAGATCATCAAGTCCAGCCCCCTGACCCAGGGGTAGGAAGTCAGTTAGGGTCAAAGGATCCCAGCAAGATAAGCATCCAAGTGTTTCTTGAATGAGTCCAGAGTAGGTGCCTGCACCACTTCTGGAGGGAGTCTGTTCCAGGTCTTGGGGGCTCGGACAGTAAAGAAATGTTTTCTCATATCCAGCCTAAAATGGTCTTGGACGAGTTTATGACCGTTGGTCCTTGTTCTCTCAGGTCCTGATGTACACCCCTTATGTACTTATAAGCAACCACCAGGTCCCTCCTAAGCCTGCACTTTTCCAGGCTGAAGAGTCCCATGGCTCTCAGCCTCTCTTCATAAGGCCTATTCTCTTATCCAGAAGGATCTCCTTGATAATTTTCTCCGGAATCTTACTGGGGATTGAGGTCTAGCTGTTTGGCCTGTAATTTCCGGGATCTACTTGTTGCCCTTTCTTGAAGATGGGTACCACATTGGTCTTCTTCCAGTCTTCAGGTACTTCACCTGACCACCACGAGTTTTCAAATATTTTTGCAAATGGTTGGGCTATGACACCTGCCAGCTCCTTGAGTACTCTAGGGTGTAATCTGTCTGGACCAGCGGACTTCAAGGTGTCCAGCCTCTCAAGGTGATCCTTATTAGATCAACACTGATGCTGGGTATAAATATGCCCTCACCCTGAGTTGGACTCATTTTTCAGTGAACAAGCTTTTAATAACCTAAAGATATAGGCATGATATTGGTTTTCCTGCTTCACTGTTAAGATGTATATTTTTTTCTTCCCCATGTTGTAATAAGAGTAAAAACAGAGTTTGATTTTGAAATAATACATAATAAATTATACCAAAAATCTGCTCATGGCAAGTTGCAAGACAAGAGTGAAAATTGTGTATTGTTTCTAAAAGCATGAATATAACAACTAGAGGGTCATACTAGAAAGGCTGAAATTCTTCCTGTTTACTGCCTCAGTACAGTTTGTCCCATAATGTGATGATGTTATTAATAAGAAGTCATTGCCCATGAAATCCTTGGTGTTCACCATGCAAACCTTACCTCAAGCACATTTTAGCTACTTTAAGCCATATGGGTTTTCTTGTTGCTTTTGAATGTAGTATGAATGCCAGTCTGAAATAACTATTTATTCAGACTGTCTCTGAAAATCTCCAAATAAAACTAGTCTTGTTCTCAGTGCACTAACCTACAAGTTAGAAGTTTTGGTCTTCTCTTATTGAAACCAAACTATATTAGCGTAATTCCATTGTGTACTTATAGAGGTGTGAGAATGGAATCATGTCTAACGAAGTTGAATATCCTGGTGATAGGGGTCATATGTGATAAAAATCTTTATATTAAGGTGAAATGTCCAGGTATGATGATTTGCATTTTGAGGGCACGTTTTATATCAGTTTTATACAAATACAACACTGCTAATTTAAATCATTATCTACACCACTATAAGTGAGAGGTCCTAAATACTGATGCCTTAAACTAATGTATCACGATTTATAATTCACTTGAAAGAGTAATACAGCCTGTGTGAAGGTCAGGGTCAAACTGCTGTTGGCATTGCAAGAAAGACTTGTCCACAAATTCATTATGTGACAAGGAACTACGGTAATATAAATAACACAAGTTATTTTTCAAGATAATCTCAGACATGGAGATAACTATATGTTGGTAACTCTAGCAATGCATAAGATTTGATGTGATTTCAATAAATCTACTGTTTTTTTCTCTTTGTAGATGTTGATGAGTGTCAGGCTATACCAGGAGTCTGCCAGGGAGGAAACTGCATTAATACAGTTGGGTCATATGAATGCAAATGTCCTGCTGGTCACAAGCAGAATGAGGCAACTCAGAAATGTGATGGTAAGCATGTCAGAGAACACTCTTAAATGTCTTCATTGACTAGTAAAGCATCATTTTGTGTTTGTGTTTTGGAGAGTTATAATCGAATGTCTGTGATAATGAAAAAAAAATAGTTGTTATGTTCATACCTTACTTTTCATTTGATAGTTTGCCTTCTGGCTTATCAGGTTGCATAAAACAGAGAATTACCTTGTTAAAAAAATTACAGAAAAAAAATGAATGTACAGAGCAGAATGTTATAGTGACTGGGCCTTCAGTGGTTTGTTTAAAAATAATCTTCTTAGGGATCACCAGATGATCATAATATGAAAAACAAACATAGCTGATTTGATGAAGGGGTTAAGAAATTACTATTGTACACAGTTTGTTAAATGAAGATTTGCTAAATAAAGCTCCGGAGGAGACTGCAGATCCTCTTTGTGTAACAGGTTAGTTTACACTTGATCCAGATGAGACTCAAACACTGTCAGCATTCTATTAATAGACTTTGCTTACATGATAAATGTGTAGATTAACTAAAGACAGAAACTGCATATACTTTCAAAGTAATTTAATGAAAAACTGTTAAATGCATATTGCTTTGGTGTAGACGTGTGCCATTTTCACAGTTCTAGTAATTTATGAACTATTTGTCTGAAAAGTGTCAGTGTAGCTTGAGTTAGATGTTTGCATCAGTGAAATTCATTTACATTTGAAGTGATTGCTTTATTTTTCCTTCTGATGTGCATTATTATGTATTTTAAAGATTTATTTGTGTAAAGTAGTAAATTGCCATGTGTTTAAAAGAAACAAGAAAACAGGAGCTTTTATTTATTCAGCCAACATTTTCTTCAGACGCAAAGATAATATTCCTTTCAAGTAATATGCAATTTTAATAGGAGACAAAGCTGTTAGTTTAGTCCTTAGTTTTTATCCTGAAGGCAATTTAAGGAAGCTGCCAGGCTGATTGATACTGAGTTTGGTTCAGTTAGGAAGAGATGGTTAATCAGCTGTGTCCACTTTTTCTCCTGGTCTGTTTACAGTGATATATAGGTGCAAAACTAATGCCACACCGTCAATTTGGAAATGATGTTTCCAAAATGTTTTAATTTTTTTTTACTTAATTATTATTTATTATTACAAGAGGCAAGGAATTTTTTGTAATATCTTTTATTGGGCCAACTCTGTAGTTGGGAGAGATGTTGAAGAGGCTTTTGGGCATAAAGTGCACTTCATCAGCTGACCTGATGAAGGGCAGTTTATTCCTGGAAACTTATCTGTCATCTTTCCTGACTATGCAATTGGTCCAAGAAAAGATATCACAAAATACTCCTGACCCCTTGTACATTTCCTGGACCGTCATGGTTAAAACAACACTCTGGTCTTATTGTTACAAGTAATAACTAAATCATTTTTTCCCTTTGCTTCTTTCTCCACAGTTTTTGCTGTGCACTGGACTATGTTTTGTATATAATCACTTTCCTCAATTGTATTCATGGCCAGATTCACCTCCTCTTTTGTGCTCTAGTATGTATTGTTTTGAGGGAAGCTCACAATTTTTATAGGCCCCACAATAACATGTTTACTGCAATTATAAAGAACTGCTGCCATGTTTGAACTTGGGGCTAGTAATGTCTTTTCTTCTCCAAGCCCTAACACATGGGTGAGAAGCAGTAGGCACTCTGTCTGTGTATCTGAGGTTTGAAGATGATCTGGGAATACCAAAGAGCTTGGCAAATGTGTAAAGGAGCAACTCCATGGACCATATGCTGATACAAGTGGCAAGGAATACTAGGAGTTTTTCAGGGACTCCAGAAGATGCAACTTCACTCCTTGAATGCACATAGCACTTCACTCCCATAGGGCCATATATCAACATGGCCTTCCATCCCTTTTGAGATCCAGGGAGAAGCCATAACATACCAAGGGGGAAGAAGAGCCCTTCACAGCATGCAGGAAAGACCAGAAGCAACTGGAAGGAGAAACAGTAGACAAGTGCCATCTTAAATTGTAGGCAAAAGAAGAGTGTGCCCAGAAAAAAGTCAGGGCCATGCAGAAACTAGGAGGAGGAAAAAACAGTGGTAGGTGCAGAGTGGATAGTGTGATTGGGAAGAGCCTTCATGGCCTGAAAGACGAGTTGGAGTCAGGAAGTAATGAAGATGTCCTCCCTGCTTCTTTCTCTAGGAAGCAGGAATAAAACTAGTGTTTCACATCCACACCTGGATTACTGCGTCCAGTTTTGGGCCCCCCACTACAAAAAGGTTATAGGCAAATTGGAGAGAGTCCAGCAGAGGGCAACAAAAATGATGAGGGGCTGGGAGACATGGTTTATGGGGAGAGGCTGAGGGAACTGAGCTTATTTAGTCTGCAGAAGAGAAGACTGAGGGGAATTTAATAGCAACCTTTAAGTACCTGAGGAGTGGTTCCAAAGATGATGAAGCTAGAATGTTCTCAGTGGTGGCAGATGATAGAACAAGAAGCAAGGGTCTCAAGTTGCAGCAAGGGAAGTTTAAGTTGGATATTAGGAAAAACTTTCTTGCTATGGGGATGGTGAAGGACTGGAACAGGTTACCCGGAGAGGTTGTGGAATCTCCATCCTTATTAATTTTTAAGACCCAGGTAGACAAAGCCTTGGCTGGGATGATCTAATTGTGGATGGTCCTGCTTTGAGCAGGGAGTTGGACTCCTGATGTCCCTCCCAACCCTAATTTTCTATGCTTCTGTGATAGAGGAGATTCCCCAAGTTCCTCCACAGGCATTGGGGAAAGAAAGAAAACTGTGACCTGAATAGGTGATTTATTTCCATGCTTTACAGAAAATGGAGATAGATGTTTTTGCAGACACTTTGGAAAATGCCTAACCCTGGCAAGATTCCTTCTGCAGAGTCAGCGAAGTTTCCTACTTATGGCCTGGCTTTTTTCTAAGGTGTCAGAAACACTATCACTGAGAGAGAGAGGGAGGGAAACTATATTACCCACTTCTCTTGGTGGAAAATAAGTATTCCAAGATCAGAAGAGACAGGGTATGCCTTGATTGCCCTCTTTCCCAGGTAGCAGGCATCAGTGGAGATGAGCCAGGAAAAAGCAACAGGAGCTGCAGACTTAGCCTGCTTCCATGCTAAACCTTATCTTTCCACAGAAGAAATGGAGCAAGGGTAATTTCCTGGGGGCTTGCTGGAAATCTGGGGCACAAGTGGAGCACATGGTCAGTCCTTTAGCTGTCAGAGGACTGCTGCTGCCACTGTTGTCCCTGCTGCGCTCCATATAACCCAACTGGAGTGGGCAGGAGTATATCTGAAAATTGCCCCTGCCCAGGAACAGTGGGAGAAGCAGCAACAGGCACTAGAGGAAATGAAATGGAGGAGAGGGGACATGCCTCTGAGCATGCAGGGGATGGGGGGATTCTTACTTGCTTCAGGGACTTTAAATAAAAAGCACTGAGGGGTGGAGAAGCTGGGTGTTGGGGCTGCAACCACCCCTCCAGTGCAGATTGTTGCTCCTGCACCCCACTTTGCTAAATCCTGGGTCTGCCCCAGACCTTGCCTATTTTATTGATAGGGTGCATTATCAGAATTTGGATGACAGTGCTAGGGGTGGGAACTGTGTTAGAAAATTTAAGCAGCTAGGAAGGCCCTTGTGTTGGTGAATTCTTACACAAGCAGTACCACTGAATTGGGTTAGCCATGTGAACCAGGGTTCACCAATGGAAGGGTTGTGCAAGCTATCCCTGTTCTTTTTCCATCAAAAGTTGTGCATGTCATTGGTGCACCCTGGCTCATGCAACTATTTGTATTCAGTACTCCTGTAAGAACTCATCATTAACACAAGAGCTTTGGTTACATAGTCAGCATCTATTCCAATCAAACTCCTTTAGCTAATTCTTTTGGCTTTGATGTCCTTACTCATCTGTATATATTTGTTCACCAACCTGAGTGAGGAGAGCAAAATTAATCTCAGAGCTTATATAATGATTAACTTTATAGTATGTTAGCACAAATGCTCATGTGCATGTATGCACATGCATGCACAAATGTGCACACAAACACACACACAACAGTAAAAAACAGGTACTCTGAGGGAAAAGGCAGTGAGAATCTGTGAGCAATCTTGTCTGCTGGATGCTAGTTTTCAGGGAAGTGTTCAAAAAATGTCACTGGTTTAGAGGACTTGGAGCTGATAATCACCCAATATCTCTTCATGGCTAGAAAATAGGTAATCCCTAAACTGTGTCTAGGTGGTCCTGGAACTCTTTTCTGTTGTGACTGAAGATATAGTATGAATGGGAATGAGAACCACCAGTTTATGGAAACTTAATTGAACTTCTGAGGTAAGTACAGAAGTTCAAAATGCCTGAGGTGGAATCAGTTCAAGATTTGCAGGTTTTTGGCTAGCAGGGCTCTGATTGGCCTGTGAGAGGCAGGGGAGCAGGGAGAGGAATGCACCAGCCTGGCCTGGCCCCAGCCTCCCTAGTCAGGGTCTGCCCAGTACGGGGCAGTAAAAGCCCTCACCAGCATGAGCTCTGGGCGGCTGCAGCAAGGAGGAGCTTCTGCCTGGCTGCTGCAGCTGCTCAGTGTGGGCGGGCAGTACGGAGCAGGCACAGGGCAGGCCAGAGTTAGGGCTGTATGTGCCGGTTCCAGCTGGTCTGCTCTAGCCGGGGTGAGTCTGGAGTAGGCATGGGGTAGGCCGGGGTCGGGGTGGGGCTGTGCGCTGTGGCAAGGAGGAGCTGCGGGGCGCACAGGCTCCGGGCTGTTGCAGGGATGCTCACCAGCCACAGCAGCTCCCCAGCAACTGCCTATGTGGCCCATGGGCTTACATAATTGCCTGACCTTGCTCTACACAACTACCTGGCTCCAATTACTAGTTAGTTTAAAAACCAACAGAAGACTATTCCAAGATGATTTATAAACCTGGTACATGGACAGGTTTATATAGTTACAGGTCTTAATGCTACCTACAATAAATTGCATCCCTAATCAATAGTGGGTTGAAAAATAAAGAATGCAAATTTAGCTATTAGTGATTTGAATTAAGCTTCTTACAGCCATCTTTTTTCTTCTGTTTGCTTTAATTACATGGCATAGTTTTTTACTGTTGTTTATTTCTATGCATTTTTATTATATGGAAAACATTACTAGAAATCGAATTATTTATGTTTGTGAAAAATCCTAGCAGTAAAATATATGTTTCACCGAAGTTCAAGCCCAGCATCAATATACCTCAGAAAAACCCTCTCAAAATTCAAAATATTTGTTTTCCAATTCTGTTGCTGAAAATAAACTAACTTTAGGATAAATAATAAACAGAAGTGTTGAATATTTCCAAAAGTGAAACTTTGTTATCTTTAGAAAGAGAATTTGGGAACACTGGAACAGATCATAATCTTCAGCTCATTAACCAAAATGCAGAGTAAAGACAGCTGTAATTACTATACATATTTATGTTTTGTACAGATATTGTGTAAGCAGTGCATATGTTAGAAATGTATGTTTTGTTTACAGTAACTTGGCTTCATTATTTTGAAATGCTGACTGCAAGGTTTTTATTTAATCTGCTGTTCCCATGAGTAATCTCGGTTAATTCAGGGAGCATTAATTCCTTTTGGAAATTTTAACATTTTGTTTAGCATTTATTCTAATGGAGTTTCTGAATTCCATTATGAGGAACTGCTTTTGCCTTTTATACTGAATTTTTGTTTATCATTATTTATTAGTTAGAAATGGACTTGTTTTATTTTCTTCACAAAAGGGTACATTTATTGTTATTGTAAGAGACAATGCGTTATAAACCAAGAATTAGATGCCGATGCATTCTTTGCACATTTGCTATGTAGAGTTAAGTAAGTGTGATTTTTTTGGATGGGCTAAGAGTGCATGATAAGATGGAAAGGAACAGAAGCCTGACTTTTTTCTTCAGTCAGGCAAAAACTCCCATGAGGATGGTCATTGTGAACTTTTCCCAAGAAAAAGCTGCAGAGACCGAAGTAAAGAATGTACTTTTAAATTAAAAAAGATACCACCTAGGACAAAGATAACATGTGCTACCATTATGATACAGTATCTGTTTCAGATTGAAGCAAATTCTGTTCCTGACAACATTTATAGCATAGACTGTATGCCATAGAGCCTCTAACAGCATGCCATATCCAGAGTCTGTAGCTGTTGGCAGTTCTGACAACCGTAACGGAAAGAGCAAAATTATAGGAAATTTATAGAATTTCCATGTATAGAATCTAATTATTGGGGGATCATCGTAAATTCAGGGTCATCTTGAATTTGAGTAACTATGGTAATGTATTTTGCAATTTCCAAATAGATGACTGAAGCAAAATTTGAAGCATATACTTTTGGCACCCAACTCCCTAAAATATATTGTGCATAACAAAACATTACACACCTTAATTTATTGGATATAAATATAATGAACCATGTTTCTACTAAGACATTTACTTGGAATTGTCTACTACATATATACAAACAGTTAGGTTAGACAAGGAGACTTGTTCCTGTGGTGCCATACAAGATATCCCATTACCAGTTCCTGTCAGGCCCCACAAAGAACTGATGCAGGCACTGATATACTCTTATAATCACCCGCCTGTCCCGTTCCCACCTGCTCCGCGCCCAGCTCTGGCCCAGCCCCCACACTGAGAAGAGGCTGGCACCACCCCTGCCAGGAGCACGGTGTCTTTGCAGGCTCAGCAGTGAGGGGCCAACCAGGCAGACAGCAGCAGTGCTGAGAGGGGTGGTTTTGGGGGACTAAGGCAAATTTTGGCCCTCCCAAGCTGCCCCTAGCACCTTCTCTGCTGCTGGGTGATGGGCAGGCTCTGGGCTGAGGCCTCAGTGGCCCATGCTGCAGCCTGGGGGTGGCTCCCTGGGGAAGTGCAGGGGTTGCAGCGGGCCCAGGACATCATCAGGTTTGACTTTGCCTTGTGGCCCAGCAGTGTGTGTGTGTGTGCATCTGGTTCTGTGTGCATGTGTGTGTGTGTGTATGTCTATGTGTGTGCCTGTATGTCTGGTTCTGTGTGTCTGCGTGTGCACACATGTGTGGTTCTGTGTGTACGTGTGTGTGCATATGTCTATTCTGTGGGTGTGTTTGCATGTGGGTATCTGGTTCTTTGTGTTTGTGTGCATGTGGGTCAGTGTCTGTGTGTATGTCTGGTTCTCTCTCTCTCTCCTTTTTTTCCTTTTTTTCTTTCTTTTCTCTTTGGCTTTTTTTTTCTCTTTTCCTCTCTTTTTTCTCTCCTCTTTTTCTGTTCTTTCTCTCTTTCTCTTTTTTTGTGTCTTTCATCACAACATGCTTAACAAAAAAGAATACAAAACAACAAAGGTAGTATATGAAGTTTTATTTATTGTCACCAGGTTTAGAAGTATTAGAAATAATAATTTTCCACAGTATTTACTGTGGAAAAAACCCCATTTATTATTATTAACTATATTAATATGCAGTTGTCCTGCCATGTATCCCCCACCCCATTTTTGTTTTCCTGGCATGCTGGCACTCCAGCGCCTTACAAGGTAGACATTGTTGTTTTTTTCAGCACTCTGGCCAAAAATGATACCTACCCATGCTCTAGGGCAGGGGTTCCCAACCACCAGGCTGCGGCCTGGTACTGGGCTGCAACAGGTTGGCTGCTGGGCTGCAGCTTCTGCTGCTGGCAGTCATATGTGTGGAGCTAAAGCTGAGAGATGGGGAAGCCCCAGGAGAGAGGCTGCCGGTTCTGTGAGCCCCATCATGCTCCCGCCGCCATGGCCACACCCAGTGAGGAACGGCCCACGCACCAGATACCGGGGCCTGTGCCAGGCCAGGAAGGAACCCCTAGCCCTGCCCATGACTGGGAGTGGGGGAATGGCTGAGGCGGAGGATGGGAAGGCAGCTCTGCTGTACTCTCCTAGGCGAAGCAACAGAATTCCTTCTTCCCGGGCAGCCCCAGCTAGGTCTCCCCAGGCCACTGCCTGTGTATCCCCCTGCCCTGCATGGTTCCCCTGGTGCCCTAACCTGATCCACTCCTCGCAACCCCGCCCCCACCCCACAATTTTAAAAAAAATTAAATATGCAAATTATATTTAAATATGTAACTTAGATCTAAATATGTAACGGAGATCTAAATATGTAAATTAGTTCATTTAACTGTCTGCAGTATAAAGAGGTTGGGAACCCCTGCTCTAGGGTGAATGTGTGGTGGTGTGGGGGTGATGTTCCTATTGTACCCAGCAGCATATAGCTAGGAGATGGAGCCAAGGATACATTGGGATATGAAATCCATTCATTGCTGTTCCCTCCCATGCAAAAAATTTCATGGTGACAACCCAGACCTCAGGTTTTACCCAGTCTATTTTTAGTTAAAATCTCTTTGTCTTCAATGAGGGTTTGATAGAGTAAAATAGAAGGTCCAGTCATACAAATGATTACACATGAAGTTATGAATAAAGTTATGAGTTAAGTGTTTGCAGGATAGGGCCTCTGGGAAGGATATCAGGAGTTGAGGCAATGTCTGAGAATATGTGTTCAGAAGGAGGATCCAGTTAATAGAGGCTCCATTGTTTTAATGTTGCTTTTTATTTAAAATATTATACAGAACTGATCTCACTACTGCATATTCTACCCGCTCCCTTCCCTTCCACTCCCTCAGTGTGTAAAGCCAGATCAAACTGTGCGGGCCGCCTCCCGATCCTGTCCATGTCGCCATGTGCGAGCTGGGAGCGATATGCAGACCTGTCTTTGTGCACACGGACTGTGGCCAGCAGCCTGGGCACGCGGGGTCAGAAGGGACCGCGGGGCGGCAAGGAACGCACGGGCTAGAATTAGTCACAGAGGTGTAGTGGTTGATTTAAAGATTATTTTACTTACACCGAAGATGGTCACGGTGCAGGCAGGAAAACTTGCTTGAGTTGCGGTTACAGACAGGAAAGAAGAGAGGCGGGCAAGAGTTCTAAACTCGCGAACTCTAGCCCAATCCAGCTGAAGGCTCTAAACACGCGAGCCCGTCGTGTCAACCGAAGAAAGTACTCGTACAAAAGAGCTCTGAATAAACTCTCACGAAGTTTGCTAGGCTCCGTGGAACTTGTGCTCTGAGGTAGTCCGGTCGTCTGAACAACTATGTCAGTTGTTCCAGCTGAATAGACTCACACGAAGTTTGCTAGGCTCCGTGGGTCCTCTTTTTGCGCGCAGGGAGGGATACGTCTAGGAATCTATCGGTGACGGGGAGAGGCTAGAGGCTGATCAGACCTCTGTTGCCTGCTTAAAATGCGCTGGGTTCGATAGGCTCCGCAGCACTTAGAGATCTTCACACAGCATGAAGTCTCCTCCTCCTGGTGTTCGTGGAGTCCTCCCTTGTGGGGGTTCTCCTCGGAGTTCTCCAACTTGGGCGGAAACCACCCAAGCCTCTTATACGGCTAGCAAGCCAATTACTAGCCGCCACGTGTGAATAATTTAGAACTGGCCAATAATGGGGCTCGAATTAGCATACAAATGGCGGGAACTCTTTGCAACGAGCATTTCTGTGCTGCAACAAAGAAATGCACCCTGCAAAGAAAACTTCAAATTGGCGGGAAATTCTCCCTTGCACTGGGGCTTTCCTCTGCAGCAGAAAACTCCACCATGCAAAGAAGCTGCAATTTAGCGGGAAAAATAATTCAGTGGTGCCAAAGGACACACAAAAACAAAAATCACAACTTTGGGTTGTGACACAAACATTACTTGGTGGTTGCAAAGGGGCAAAACTTATAGCTTATACACTGAAAACTGGAGTTTTGCCTAAGGGAGTGGTAAAAACTGAGTATAGCTTTTCACCTAATATTTTTTTAGATTCTCTGCTGTATCCGTTGGCCTTAAAAATCCAGATGTATTTTATTTTGGGAGAGGTGAGTGGGGCAGGGGTTAAATTTTCTTTTGACTGTGATCCCTAGAAGAGTTCAGGTCATGTTTTCTGTATCTTAATAGATATTGCCTTGAACTGTGGTGCACATTAAATATATTTATTGTTTTGCTGGTATTTACTTCATTCTTCTTTTTTAGAAAAATTTCAGGAATAGTCTAAATTCTGCTTACAGGAAATATTGAGGGGAGGAGGGGGGACAGAGTTTGCATTTATTCCTGAAACTGAACTCGTATTAGAGTAACATGGGAACTTTTCCTCAATAAACAATGCAGAACTTACACAACGGCAGACTGCATAGAACACCCCTTTGTGTCTGTGTTTGTATCCACATGTATCCATGTCTGATTTCCTTATGAAGGCACTTATCTGATGAATCTGGTCCATAATATTTGTGCAACCCAGTTCTAATATTTCTTTATTTACAAGTTTTTCTGTGGCCCGGATTAATATGCTGGCTACAAAAGACCAACTCACCGGATCATAATAAATTCTAATTTATTGTATGGGATGTGAAATGACCAATAAAATCATAAATGCAAACTGAGTTATGAGGGGTACTGGCCACCTTAACACTTATACCCACATACACACACAATTGCTGCAATAGTAGTGCTTATACCTATCCAAGGCCCTACAGTTCTGCTGTGAGGCTTCTCTGAGGTGGCATCTTCTTCAGAAGGGGGTCACCAGCTTTGTCCTTCTGTCTCAGTAGGTTGGGTGCTGGATGAAAGGGCGCCGCTGAGGGACATGCTTCACTGACTTTTATCCCTTCTCTGGCAGACTTCTGTGATTTCCCCAGCATCATCTTGGCTGCCCAGTCCGCAGGTCGCTGTCCCATGTGGGTCTTAAGTAGTGCATGACAGCTGTCAGTCAGTCACTGGGGTTCTGCCTGATGGTGCAGTTTTGGGAGTTCACCTTTGACTTGATTGACTTAATGGCTGTATTGTCATGGGTTACAGGAATAGTCAATAGGGTGGGTGCTCCGTTCCAGGAATCAGTCTCCAGCGTTGATTAACTCAAACTGGATACCTTTTTTCTGTCAGTCTGTGGCTCAGAGCTGTTAATTGCCACTTGTTAACTTGTAACTGCAGCTGGCTCTGCCTATTACTTAATCACTCACTCACTCATATTTGTTCCCATTCATTCAGGAAACCAGCCCCAATGCAACAGTGCAACTCCGGTGATTACAATTCCAATGCATTCTTACAATAATAGTTCTAGTAATACAAGGTATGACTTTAAAGAAAAATACATTTGTTAAAAGTTAAAGGATATAAAATATAAAATACAGAATGCCAGGGTAAAGATGAGACAGATGAAATATAAAAAGAAATATACCGTAATAAATGCAAATATGAATTTAGAGAGTTTTAATGGTCACTACGGACAATAAGTGAGTAACAGTTTAGGTGCAGTAGACTGATTTAGCATAAACTTTAGACAGATATGGGAAGTTTGCTTTGGGAAATAGGTTTTAATCATAGTGGGAATGTGTTCACCATAATATATTTACAGTCATGTTTTCAATGCACCTTGGCTTTTCTTGTTTCTTATAGGCTTTGCTTTGAAGTGGATATTTTAGTTCTTTTATTTTCTTTAATGACACTTAGCTCAATTGATATGTAGATGTAGTTTGTAGGTTTCTCCTACATCTATAGAAACCCGTTTCAGCTTTCTGGCTTGCTCGGAGCCTTGCCACACCCATGCAGTGTGTACGCTAGGTCTCTGCAAGAAGGGGCTTCTTTTTACAAATAGAATGTTCACAGTTTCTGAAGCAATTTTGTGATATATTGGTCTTCAAGCATTTTACTATGATCAAAATAAATAGAATTTCAAAGATTTCTAGTTTTTTTTAAAGTATAGTAGTAGTAATAGTTTGGGGAGTTTATTCATCTCTCAGTACTCACAGAAGTTACATCTCTGGGTCCTGAGGACTACTATGCATTTCTTCAGAGCTACATTTTGCCTAGTCCTTACATGAAGGTAGAACAAGGAAGAAAGCTTTCATTATATTTTCTGATTCATAGGTGATGGGCTGAATTTTCTTACTGGGACACGAGAAAATTAAGTTGCAAATATGGCAGTTCCCTTGAAGGAACACGAGAAAATTAAGTTGCAAATATGGCAGGTCCCTTGATGAAATGCTGTAGTTTATCCGGGCAGGAAACTTTACAGGGCAAAATGATTCCAGTGCTCCCACTTTCAGTGGTGTATTTCTGGAGCGCTTATACTTTAGGACTACAAACTAACTTTTTTAGTCGAAACCCAATGCCAAGATGGAAACTGCCTTTTAAGAAATAGATTCTTTTCTATTTTTGTTTCCTTTTATAACATTCTAGTTCATTACAGTGCATTGGTTAAATTCAAACTTAATATTACTTTAGACTACAGTAAAGCTTAAAATATTCCAGAACTTTAAAGTTTCTGAGACCCCTTTTTTGCTATATTTGCCAAGTTATTCATCATATCCTGCTCACTGTAAGGTTTACTGTAAAAACCATGAATTCTGGCTGACAAGTAGCCAGGCTGTTTTCTTTGGCAGGCAGCTATCCTGTTAATACCTACAGCTGGGATGTTTATTCCACACATTTAGAACCAGTTCTCACTGAGTGTGCCCAGTTTTATCATCTGAGGTGTAACATCAGAAGTGCAGCCACTCAGACCAGTAAGCATGTTTTATGCTTATGGTGATGTCCTCTTTAATGATCTTAGGAGTATTTCCCCAAAGAGTATTAATTTACACTCTTTTTTAAGAGAGGGGAAGAGAGAATAAGAGAATTTCTTTAGCCATCCAGCCTAAATGTAGCTCTTTCTGAGGTAAAATCTCAGATTTTCCAGTCAGTACTAATGGAGGATTTTTTTTTTTATGTGTAGGTCAATATGCAAGGTTTGGAAACAAAATAGGTGTTCCTTAGAAACTAGTGGCAAGAAAAAGACAGAAAGTATTTATTGACCTGATTCTGGTAGAACCCATAGGAAGGGTCTCTGTTGCAACAAATCAAGGGGAGCGGTGAAGGATAGTATAAGATAGTGTGCCGCCTGCAACCTTGTGCCAGCCCTCTACTTCCTTTTGCTCTGGTATGTCCAGCCTTTACTCAGTTTGCTCCACAGTGGCAGAGTTACTTCACTGGCTGTGTACACATATTCAGATGATCAAGGACAACTCTCTAGAGTTTGTTCTCTTGGTAGAAAAACTTATCTAGAAATGCCTGAACAGACGTTTGAATGCTGAGCCCCTGAAGAACAGAGAGCTTGCAGTCCTGACTCTGTGCAGCCAGAGGGTCCCTGTGTACACATCTCACCATGCCTCCAGGCTTCCTCAGTCTACCTGGAGACAGATGATAGAAGTGCACAGGGCAGCCATGATTGGCTAACTCAGACTGCTCAGGTCAGCTTGCATCTTCCTGAGGCACAATGTGGGATTATGATGGGGGGATGTTCTGTTCATTGCTCAACTGGAACAATTATGTCCCGCATAAATAATACATTGTCTCCAGGGGTGGGGGAGGTGATGCTTGAGCAGAGCACCCTGGGATGCTGGAAGAATGTTCTGTGACTTTTCTTAGAAGAGTACATGTATAGGCATTCACTGTCCCAGGAAACACTCCTCCAGGAATGACTTAACTCTAATTGTTCCAAGGTTATTCTCCTTCCAAAACAACCATTTTTGGTCTGCAAAAAAAATCTTGAACATCTAGGTACTCATGGTTTGCCCTGGGAAAGCAGCAACTCTCCCAATAGAAATCAAATGTGTATACATGGCCAGTGTGGTCTGTGTGCAGAAGAGTAGTACAGCAGATGGGTCTAGCCTTTATGACCTTCGGAATCCTTCAGATTCTACCCTACATTATGTTACTTGGAAGAAATCTGATTTCTTAAAATGTAGTTAAAGTGCAACAAAGAGTACAAAATCACATAGCGTGTTGGAACCTACATTTGTCATCCAAGTGCTGATTTTGTGTTTTGTTTTTTAAATAGAAAGTAGTGTCCATTACAATAGCACATAATGGAATATAATATAGAGAGTAAATAAGAAACTTGAAAGTTTGAACAAACATCTGTTTTTTGGTAGTATATTTCTATTTACATTCCATTTAGACACAACTCTCTTTCCTTCTTACTCAATAATAAAAATGTAAGCTATAAAAGTTTCAGGGACAAGGCAAAGAGCCTTGGTAGGCTAAAGAGTGAAATGAGGGTCCGTGACTGGTGCTAAGCACACCATCCTAGTCGGGCATCTCTCAGTAAAACAAGCACAGTAACAAAGAGGGACAACTGTAATGTAATTTCCAAATTACGTTGCCAGTGGAGTTGAACCCTGAAGTGAGGGTTAGAACAGGTAAGAGTGTTATGGATCTTCTTAGCTGAAATTGCTGATGCGAGAAGGCCTCTGTTCAAAATAAGTAAATAAATACAACTCTCTTAAAATTATCTTTGCACAATTTTTTCAGCTGTTTCTTGCCTTTCCTTGTAATATTTTTTTAAATATATATTTTTTAATTTTGTGTGTGTGGAGAAAATATCACTCTTGTTTAAATCAGTTACCAGTTATGTTAGAGTTACACTGCATGAAAAATCTCTATGAGGCATGCAACAGGTTCCAGTTCTGTTTTGATTTATACACATGGTTTCATTTCACTGGATTAATCATGTGGTAACCAGTTCACCACATCATATATTGTTTTTTAATATAATAGATTCATACAAGATTTCAGAAACTTCCTTGCGAAATTACTTGGTTTAGTTTTGTACTATCATTTAGGAACTGAAACTTCTTCAGTGGTTACCTGTGAAGTTCCAGGTGAAAGTATTAACTCTTAGAATGCTTAATCTGAAAAAATGGAACTTTCTTTTGAACTGTCCAGGTCCCTAAAAAGTATAGGCACTGTGTATGTGTTTAAGATACCAGTTAAAGACTGCCAATTAAGTTATAGTTTAATAAAATAAAAGAAGGTACCAAGTCATGGTATATGGTATCTAAGAGTTTAAGAAATTATGTGGCATCTTTTTAGAATTTTCAGTGGATTATTTTCATACTTCTTTTCTCTTGCAATTTAATGAGTCTTTCAATTCAGATTATTTTTTCTTTCCATTTGGTAAACGTTTTTCAACTATATCCCTGTTAGACTATATTCTGCTGCTGCTCCTTCTTCTTCTCCTTCATCATTTTAGTCAGCAGTTTCTGTATAAGTTTGACTCTGTGCAAAAACATATGGTCTTGTTCTGAAGGGAGATCTGGAGATCTACCAGATTTGGGATGGACTCTTTTGACCTTTCAAGGCAGGAGGTCAAAATCAGAGCCATTCCCAAATTTTATGTGGGACCTCTGCAAGGTGCTTCTCAGATTCCTTTCCTTAGAGCAACCTTCTGCATATTTTACCACGAGAAGGATGATCAGGATTCAGAAATGTTTTTTTTTTACTTTTTTATGGAGTACAACATTCTTAAATTCACTTAGAACCCAAGTGCATAAAAGCACACTGAGCCAAAATCATCAAGCTTTGCCTGACTTTGGGTTTAAACCATACAAACCCCACAGTTTCATGTGGTTTTAAGTGGAAAACATAAGTCAGCCCAAGTTGGTTGGAAACTTGGCCCAAGCTTGCTTAGAATGCATCCCAGGTTAAAACCGGGCAACTTTTCAAGTTTAATACAAAAACTGAAACTTGCAACTTTTAAGTTGACTGCAGGTGGTATTAAGAGAGTTCCGCAGAGCTCTAACATACAGAGGTCAACATAAAAAATATGGCTGGAATTACGTACAAAAATAACTCTATATTTAAAAGAACATTAAGGTAGCAAAGTCAAGTACTCAACGGTTAAGAAACATCTGATGTTTGAAACAGGTCCTATGTGCATGTGAATTACTTTAACGATTGCATACTGTTTTTTATTACTTTTCCCATTTCTTCCATGCCAGCCTATTTTGTGCTTCTCTCAACCTAGCATTCCATTACTCTTTCTCTTATTCCTCCTCACTGCATGTACACCATCTGAGGCCATGTTCTGGGCTTATGTGCTAATTTTTGGTAATCAGTGCACACCTGCGTGCAGGCTTTGGTCAGAACTTGATTCTGAGAACTGGTTGTCTCAGTTCATGTTCATGTCTCAGTTCCATGCAAAATTGTTTCAGTATTGAGGTGAGATGATTGATTTAAGTGGAAATGACCATTTGAATAAATACTGTTTATATGAAAGAATGCAAGACGAGTTCATGCTTCTAAAGAAAATTATCCAAATTTCTGTGTTGCCTGAGCATGGCAAAAGGGCTGGAAAGCAACTGGATCAGATCCATGTAGCTAAGAATTCTTGCAGCATGGGAGAGAAGTCCCCACATCACCTTTCCCTATATAACCCAGAGTAGGAGCATGGTCTGTAAGAAACTGCATTTCACCTATATTCAGTTGTTGTGTAGTACCTCTGGCATCCCCAAATGCATTTGGTATCACCAGATAAAACTGATCAGCTGTGCTGGGATGTGTCCACTTCTTTGGGCGAAACATATCACCTGTTGTCTTGCCTGTTGGTGATGCAACTCTGCTAGCATTTCTGCAAATGGGAAAACCCGGCTTTCCTCATGTAGAGGAGGAAAGCTGTGGAAAAGCTGCACAGGCACTCCAGAGGTTTGAGGGGCCTGATCCTGAGTGAGAATTTTTTGGTGTGCAGGGCTGGGCTCCTCAAGCCCCTGAGCTACTCTGTAGGGAGGTTGGTGAGTGTGGGCAGCTCTGGCCTCCCTAAGCTCTCTTGGCACAAAGAAAATAGACATCCATCACTAAATAGCAGCACAAATTAATACCCGCTTTGTTGCAGCCACATATTTTGGGCATTTGCACTGCAACAAGTGGCATGGACATCTCCTTACTTGGCGTCCGTGCCTCAATAAAAATGTTAAGTATAAGAGTAGCTTCTAGACTGCTTTACTCTGCTTTAGGGTTTAGCATGGTAGAGGACTGGAACATACAGGAAAGTCAACATTGTGTATGATCCACCTGTTTTAAACAGACCGGCTGTAAGTGCTCCGCAGCCACAAGTGTTCCATTGCTGACAGTTTTGGACAATTGCAATGCATTATTAAATCTGAACTTTATACTAACTGAGTGTAATGCCTTTCTTTAGAAAAAAAATCTCTTAAACCCTTATATACAAATATTTAGTTGATTGATCAATTGATTTCCTCTTTGAACAGATATTGATGAATGCAGCATCATTCCAGGAATTTGCGAAGGTGGCGAGTGTTCTAACACTGTTGGAAGTTATTTCTGTATCTGTCCACGTGGCTATGTCTCATCTACAGATGGCTCCCGCTGCATTGGTAAGTGTACCATTCTATGGGATTTTGGGACATTTTCAAGACAGGTTGTGTCATTACTGCAGTCTGTAAGCTTGCTACATACCCACCTTAAAAGTTAACTTTTTTTTCCAGGAACCCACAGATGTGCACAGACTTACTGGTTTTTGTGTCACAACTCCAGTGTCCATTCAGTTATTCCGCTCTGCTGTTCCTTTTAGAGTACCATAGCTGAACATAGTTTTTGGGGGTACAGATTCCTCCTTATGGGCTGTATTATAGTATTCCTCTTCCTAGTGCATTAAATATATCATATTTACTCAAATAGAAGATGAGATTTTCTCTCCTCAGTTAGCATGGGGCAAAAGCCACTTATCTTATAATCACATATAAAGAAACCTCATTAAGCAGATTGTCTATCTTTAAACTGCTGCCAAAGGCAGCATGTGCCCAGTAATGGAAACCAACTACAAAGCTGATTAAATATAGCCAGCACTGAGCATGACTGTAAAACATATTGTCCACATGGGGTAAGCATACTAATGTATATGACAAGGATAGGTTAGCATAATCCTTTTAAATAAGATATATGGTAATGCCCATAGCATGCTGTCCTCCACTGCACCAACTCTTTTTCAAGTCATGGTGAACCACTACATAAATACATTTCAACTTCTTCACTCCCACAGCTGAGCTGCACCTTTCTTTCCCATTTCCACTGATTCCTGTGCTTTACCAGCCTTAAATGGCTGGAAAACATCACCAAATGGGGCCTGAAATGATTCGCCCGGAACCTCTCTGTCACCCCTTGAGCCCGGCACATATGATTAGTATAGCCCCACCCTCCATGAGGTGAGGCTGGACCAGGTTGCCCTTTGCCTCATCTGCATATACATTTTTGGAGCATCCCAGGGCTTCTGGCAAAAACACCCAGTTCCAGTTCTGAGTGGGGGCTAATTGGCACAAGGGTCTTTGTGGGGGGGGGGGGGGGGGTGTATCTGGAGTATACACAAACATACAGAGCAGTGAAAAGCTGTGTGGTCACCATGGCTTGAAATGGTGACCACAGAGGATGTCTACCTACAGTTGCCTGAGGGCCATTTCAGTGTTGTCCCATTTCTCCTTCCTAAGCAGGCTTCTCACATTCACTGAAGCTATAAGGATCCCCATGAGCAAAAATGTGCTGGGGGAGTTGGACCTGTAGCTTTCTCATTTCTCTTGTTTAAGTTTAGGGGTTTTCAGGCTCTCTCCCCTCTCCTGACCCATCTGTTCCATCTGTTGATGGGCCCCTTTCTGGGATCATGGCCGCTCCTGCTGTCTGGTCTATGTTTGAGGGGACCTGGTTTTCTTCCAGTAGCTTTTGTTGAACCCAAAGGCAAAGCTCACATTGATTACAAAGAAGCAAGATTGTATTCTTACTTAATATTTCAAGATTTATCTTAGGTAGGCATAATTAACTTCTAAATGCAAGTATTAGAAAGGCAGTCATAAACTTAGAAGATCTCTAGAGGAAATGTAATTAATTAGTATTTAATTTAGCTGGAGTGGGTTTTTCCCACTCCAGCTAGCATAGGATGTGGGCTTCCTGGGACCTTGCATCTTCAAGAGCTTTGCCCTGCAACCCCCCAAAATTCCCAGCTACATGCACCCATTTAAAGAGGTGCCCAATGCAAGAAGCTGAGGATGGAGCAGTTGCTCCATCCCCTGCTGTTCGTGCCAGGTGTTTCTTTAATCTGGTGCATGCAAAAGGGGATGGAGGAGATTCCCCGCCCCTATTCCTAGCGGCACCATGAACCCAATGCTTCTCCCTGCTGTCCAGTTTATGGCACCCAGATCAAGTTAAGTCAGTCCCGAGACTGCTGTGACTGTTGGGGCATCTTAGATGCTGTGCATCATTTGGGATTCTTTGGGCAAAGTGACCTGGTGGTGCCCATCTCCACTCTAGGTTTGGATAGTTGTTGGCTTATTTGACATGTCATGTTTTTAGTCCCGCTGGGTATCCAGACACCCTCCTCACCCAGGCTAGCCCAGGTGGGGGTGCAAGTTTAGTTGCCAGCAACCCAACTATGGAACAGGCTGTACTGGTTTACATGGTACCAGATAACAGACCAAGAAAGGCCTGGCCTGACAGAATACAGTGCCCAAGGAACTTAAAAAAGAAGTTGGTCATTCAGCCAGGGCTTCCAGCTGCACAGCTACTTTTTTAACTTCCCAGGAACCTGTGGAAGCAACACTAGGGAGTTGAGAGCTTCCAGGCCCCCAGCTGCTGTTTCCACCTCTGCAGTAGGTTGCAGCTGCAGAAGGATGCAGGGCTCTACTTGCTGGCAACTGGTAGTCATATGATTGGAGTTATGCCCCATTCCCAGAACTGTGCAACCTGCCAAGCATGTTTGGCATGGCTGGTTCATGCAGCTGTCTCAGTGCCTGCCAGAAGTCTCAGGCAGAGCCCTATGCCCAAACATGGTCCCATTGACTTAAATTAATAAAGTATGCATAGGTCAGAGCATGAATGCCATGTGCCAGTGGAGGCTAGGGGGGGCACAGCGAGCTCCCACAGGCAGTGGTGTTATCAGTGGTGGGAGCGTGGTGGAGGCAAGTGGGGAGCTGCCACAGGCAGGCGCACCCCCGGCCGTGGGGC
>NW_005842169.1:75725-93749 GCF_000455745.1 Alligator sinensis | reverse complement strand
AGGGTCCACCACCCCCCCACAGATGCTACTGGCAGCAGCGGTGGCGGCAGCCACCGGCGATTGCTGACCACCTGCAGACGCCAGCGGGGGTGGGGTGGCGAGTGCCAACCTCCTGCAGACACCACCAACAGTGTTGGTGCACCCCTTATGCATCACCAATAGGTAAGAGCTGGTGAAACTCAGTGAAGGGATATCAGTTTGTAATATTTCTTCAGATTTGTTGTTAAAGATCTATATTCAGGACCCTAGATTCTTGTGCAAACATGAGAAAACAGACTAATCACTTAATCAATGAAACTGTTCTGCTGTACAATACCTTTCACCTTTTCATTTTTTGCCTAGTACATAGTGGAAGAAGTTCTGAATAGTGCTTGGTGTTGCATATTAAAATTCTAGTGCTGCAACCATATAACATATGGATATAAAGCATTCATGTAATCCCACAAATGCAATTTTTTTCACATTCTTCAGGGTTTACAGAATTGGGGCATGATTTACTTGCAATATCCAGGTACAAAATAAATTGAAGGCAAAATGGCTGCCTTCTAAATTAAATTTTCCATTTTCTTGTCAATTTAAAATGAACATTTAATGCTACACAAACAATTTGGGTGATTAAGTTCCATGATGTTTGTATTAATTGAAGTACCAAGATAGTTAGCATTGTAGTTAGTCCTTCCAGTCAATTAGCTCAGTAATTCTGTAGAATCAATATTTGGGAGTGTCATAGAAAAGGAACCGAGATCTACTTTTTGAAGTAACGTAAACACTGGTACATCGCTTGCTAACATACAATTTTGTTTAGGTTTCAGGTTTTGTTTAGGTTTCAGGTTGTCTAATGCTCCATGCATTCATCATTTCCTATGCATTCATTTCTTTGGTTTTCATGCCAAGTCTGATTAAAAAAACTCCAAAAGTTATAATGGCTAGTTCACTTGCCCTTACTCGTAGTGAATAGTACTTTTCACTGCAAATAGTCCTATTGGGCTGCTCATAGAATAGAGCAGGGACAGGCAAAACATGGCCCACGGGCCAGATTCAGCCTGCCAGGCCATTCTGTCTAGCCTGTGGGGCCCCTAAAAATTTGATCTGGCCCCCAACTGGAAGGCCAGTTGGGGTTCTGGCCACAACCCTTCTTCGCTCTGTTGGAGAGGAAATGCAGATAAGATCAGATGGAGCCAGGTGGGAAAATCGCTGCAATCAGCCCAGCAGCCAGGAGCTGTGTGGTGCTGGCCCAGCTGGGCTGGAGCCAGAGCGGGAAACAGTGGCGGTGCAGGGAGTGGTGGGGCGGGTGTGCAGGAGGGAAAGCAAGGAAACAGCAGGGGAGTGGTGGCTGCGGGCAAGTCTGGAGCCCATGCCAGTGCCCTGGGGTGGGCAGAGACCCAGGGTGGGGTGGCAGGAGTGGAGCCTGGGTGCGGGGTCACGTGAGACTCGCACATAATCTGTGAGAGCTGCACGCGATGGAGTCAGCAGCCTGGCCCCATCTCTCCCTTTCTCTCCCACTCACCATAACCCCACACCCTCCCACATCCCCCACCCCAGCCACATAGTCCACACCCACCCACCATACCCACACACTACACACCCTCCCACACCTTACCACATACCCCCACACACTCCCCAAACATACCCCGCACATACATTCCCAGTAGGACTGTATTTTGAGCTATTTTGCACTCACCTTTAGATATACTTTGCAAGCATATAAATCGGTACAAAAATATTTTTAAATAAAATTAAATTACAGTAGATTTTTTTTTTTTTTTTGGTATGTGATTTGAGTTTTTCCTGGTTTCAAGATTGCAGCACCCTCCCTCCCAAAAGAAGCACTTCCAGGGCAAGGAAAGAGACTTCCAGTGGCAAAGGTCAGGGGTTAGGGGGTGGGACTTCCAGTCTAATATGGTGACTGGGGGCGGCAGGGCTACCCTTGCGGCCCTCAACAGCTCGCCAAAGCTTGGTAAGTGGCCTTTCACACAAAATATTTGCCTGCCCCTGGAATAGAGACTGCTCAGGAAGGGTATAAGTGGCAGATATTGAATTATTATATAAGTGTCCTATATTGTGTAATAAAGGCCACATTTTTTTAAGTTATACTATAAACCATTTGGCACAAAAAGCTTAAGTGTCTAATGTCTAAGCTAAAGTGCCTCATGTCTAATTATTGGAACACACCAACTCTTAGGTAGGGTTGATCCTACCCAGTCCATGCACAGGATTTGTTAACCAAACATTTTGGTATGAGTAAAGCAAGAAGGGTTGGATAAGTCTATTGTATATAATTTAGATGCTTAGTCTTGAAAATTTTCTGTAAACATCTTGATCTTCAAACCAAAATAGCTTAATGGGAAAATAATATAATGATGTTAATATTACAAATCAGTTGATTCAGCTTAATTCCTTAAAACACTGAGCAGGAAATATATCTATTTTTGTCTTTTTTAAAAAGGAAATATTTTTCTACTTACATTAAAATAAATTGTCTATCCACTTACTGATAGTATAATACCAAAGTAGACCATCTCAAATTTTTAGTAGCTCATAACAGATTTTGGTTTTATTCATTTTTTTCCTGTGGTCCTGTCCTGCTGCTCTTACCCAAAGTTGAGTAATACCTTCCTTTGATTTCAGTCCCACTGATTTCAGCAGCATTATTGGGCAGAAGCATAATTGGTCAGTATTATATTCTGAGCAGCAGTGGCACATGCTGCAATGGCAGAGATCCTCTGCTGCTGGGGGTGAAAGGTCTTCCCTTTTTGCCACCAACATGCACATCAAGCAACCAAAACTCATCAGTTTTCAGCGGCAAAAAAGGAGGCATCATCTCTCCCAGCAGCAGCAAATCTCCTACTGTACACCTCAGTCACTTCTCTGCCCTCTCACTGCTCAAGCTGAGGAGAGAATCACTTCAGGGAAGGTGCAGGTACAGGAGGAAAGGGAAGTAGGGGCAGGGGACAGGAGGGTGAGCTGATCCCTTAGCTCCATTTTGTACATACCCCGATTTAGGCAGCACATAAGGCTTGTGCTATGCTACCCCACCTGGTAAGTGCATCTGCATATGTGCTTTAATGTGCAGTAGCTTATTTTACTGCACATTAAAGCATCATGTAAAAAAAGTGATTATGCTAATGCTCAGTAAAATAGGCTACTGTGCATTAAGCATCACTTAAAAACCATGGGCATTCATTACTGCATATTAAAGCAGCCTCATGTGGATTTGTTTAGTGCCTCACATTGTAGTTACTACATTTAATGTGCATTAGGAAAAGCACCTTAATGTACTTGTAGATGCTCCCATTGTTACATAGGCCTGATATTGGGCTCGATTATGCATCTGCAGTTTTCATCTCTTTGTAAAGGACAGCAGTTTAGTTGTCCCAGGAGCAGCATAGCAAGGAATCCAGCTTTGGAGACTCCAAAATATGGTATACTATTACTTCCTATCCAGGACTTCTAGAGAATGAATCCAAGGCTGTACCATTCTACATATATGTTATAGTAGGGGAATGGCATGCGTACAGCATATGCTTACCCTAACAACCCAGACCCATGGTCTGAGGAGGCTGTGCAGGTGTATATGTGGGAGAGTAGGAGGTTCTTCACTCTTCCTTATGTTCCAGTGTTGGCCTCACAGTCTTTGTCACATTTTGGCTAATAGAGGTTAAATACAAGTACCTATAAAGGGTTTTATCGTTTTCAAAGCTATGAGAAAAAAAGATGAGTTTGATGATTACATTTTGAATTAATGCAAGATTAGTGTACTTGAAACAGTAGTAGAGCTGACTGCATTTCAATTTGTTTTTAATAATCTTTTTGGTGTTTCTTTGCTAATATTCCTAACATCTGTATGATAGAGAGAACTATTCCTGACCTTCAGTTTATGTTAGTGGTTTTGGTCTTTTTTTTTTTTTAAATTGATGTCCAGATCAGAGAGCAGGCACATGTTTCTCCAGCTTGGTGAATGGTCGCTGTGCACAAGAGCTTCCTGGTAGGTTTACCAAAATGCAGTGCTGCTGTGAATCTGGTCGATGCTGGGCCGTTGGATCTGTTCCAGAGATGTGTCCTGTTAGAGGATCTGGTAAGTGTTTTTTTTTTCCTGCCCATCCTGAATGGCCTAAGAGGTCATTGGACATGTTTTAAATTGCTTTATAATTCAGGTGAAGGAGAAAAGTCAAGTTTTATATAATTATTCATTCTTATGTTTTTAATCTGGATGCTTTCATCTGTGAACCATTTTTTCTGGTCCATTATTATTTAGAACCAGTTTCTATAACTTCTTGTTGTTGATATTGGAAGTAGCTCTTGGGAACTGGGGCAGATTTTGTGGTCAAGCTCAAAGAGGAAATGATTCTGAGGGTCTATAGTTCATTTCAGTTTAAAGGAACAGCTGCTTTCTCTTTCCATAGCTTTTCATGTTACTTTGAACTAGCAAAACACACCACATCAGTAGTTCATTTAGTCTCTCTGTATTATACTCACATAGTGACTTTCCCCATCCATAGCAAAAAAATATTTTCAGTTTACCTATCCCAAGATCTCTGAAGGATACAGGAGTTAAAATATATTTTTTAAACTTTGGCATTTCCTCAGCAGCAGGCAGCTCTTGGGGACAGGGAGCAGTGTCCTAGCCCCAACTCTGATCGCAGAGCTGGGGCCAGGAGTTGCCTGCTGCTGGGACAGGGGGACATTGTCCCAGCCCAGGCTTCATGCTCGGAGCCTGCCCTAGCAGCAGGAAGCTCCTGGGCTCGAGCAGAGGGTAATGTCCCAGCCCCTGCTCTGATCATGAAACTGGGGCCAGGAACTCCCTGCATGAGGAGAGTTCCCCATCCAGCCTGGAGCTGACTGGGACCTGCCCCAGAACAGAATAGTTCCCAGCCAGTCCCGAGCTGTGTGGTGAAGTCTGCACATACAGCCCAGAGCTAGCTGGTAACTGTCACTCCTGTCCTGTTTTTTGCCTTTGTTGTAGCACTCACCCATTCGCCCCCATACAATAGGGGCAACTAGTTAGGCGAGTGGGCCTTGGGACCCATGGTATTTGAATGTTTCAAATAGACAGGACATCTGATGTGTGTGGGGCCAGGAGACAGCTGCCGCTGCAGCAAGCAGAGCTCTCCTGGGCCCATATTCCCTGTCGTTCCCATGGCCAACACCCAGGGGAGCAGCCCTGTACCAGACTACTCCCATTGGGAGCAGACATGCTCCCTCTTAGGAGCGGATTATAGATGTACTCCCTAGTAGGCTTATAGCATAGTATTTTTACTGCACCATAGAGCGCACTTCAAATTAACAGCACATGTAGACATGCCCAGTAGTTTTTGAAAAAATGAAGGATTGTTACTTTGTTTTTTCCAGAGGAAACAGAGATCTGTATTTCTCTACATGTTATTTTTCATAAAAGTTTGGTTAACTCTGTGTCTTTTGTGCGTTTTTGGTAGATGAATACCGCAGACTTTGCATAGATGGAATTCCAGTTGGAGGTGGTTCCAGAGCTGGTGGAATAGGAGGAAATGGATTCCTTCCTGGTGGAAATGGGAATGGCTATGGCGCAGGAGGAACTGGATTCATTCCTATTCCTGGTGGCAATGGCTTCTCACCTGGCATAGGAGGAGCAGGAGTAGGGACTGGTGGCCAGAGTCCCACAGGGAATGGCCCAATCATTACTGGACTAAGTAAGTTTCTTAATTTTTTTAAATATTTCCCTCTGTTTTTGATAAAGGATTAAATATCTTTGGTGCTTGCTCATGTGATTCTTGCATTTTAGTCTGAACATGGAAAATCTTATCTAAATATAGCTGACCATGGCCCAGCAGGCCTCTTCCAGTCTGTGTTCCTGTGTTTGTTAATGCAAGTGCATATAAGGTATTTGCATGCTATTATGAAAGAGTTGACTTAAGTATAACAGATTGCAGAACAGGTATGGTTTTTTTTTTCTTGCTTTGGATTACAGATAAGCTTTCTCATTAGTCCTTTTTCCACTTTCACTATCTATGTATTCCTTGGAATGTCAGTTATAATACTTGTTTGTTGTTCAATGATATTCCCATAAGTTATGTACCTTTGATGGCTTTAGCCTCAGAGGACTGTATTATAGCCAGTAACCCTCTGCATTTGGCAAAAAAAAAATGTAAGTTAAGGTAAAATTCTTATAACAGATGGTAGAGGGGTGGAACATATTTATTTCTGACAATTTTGGGAAGCAGGATTTGTTTGGCAATATCTTACAGTGGACCACATTACTGGATCTGTCCATTCTGTACCAGAGGATTTATTCCAAACCTATAAGTAGCTTCTGCTACCTACCACACAAAAAAGTAACACTCCAGAGAAATGCTTATATTGCTAAAAGTGGGTTCCCAGTACCACCACTGAATATTCTACCTGCTGAAGTCATTTTTGTTCCTGGGCCTCTTACAGTTTTCTATAAATAAGTCTTTGTTTTGTTCATAGCTTTCAGGTAATTTTACAACTCTGCAGGGTTCAAAGTTTCACTTCATTAGGAAAAGAAAATTCCTAGTCTCCTAAAGGATCAGACACAGCAGATTTTAAAACCACTATCTCTTTTTTATATAATTGAAATCTATTTTAAATTATTTTAAATATGTCTTCGATTTATTAGATTAGATTTTTCTCTCCCTCTCAGCCCTGCAAAATTGGACTTATGATGATTAAAACTTTACAGAAAGATGCACAATATTATTCCAGGAAATGTTTTTGAAAGGCTCTTCTGTCCTTAGAATAGTGTTAGTGATTATGCTTATATTAGTCATGGTAATCACGCTCATATTTGCCACATGTGAACATTACAGTCATCACAAATTTGTAATGATAAAACCTTTATGTTGCCCTGTCATATATTGCTTTTACATACATAATCAAATAGTGAAAATATCTGTGCTTGCACTATAGTCTTACTTTGTGCCTTTGAACATCTTTCTTGCACTCTTATTGCTAGTCCATCTCAGTCAGCACTACATGTAGCATTCCAAACCTCTGAGCTACTTCAGACAACCACCAGTGTTTTTAAAACAAACTGCTAGATATATTTTCCTTATTTTAAATGTGGAACTCCCCCTAAAAATATTACCTTGGCTCACTGCTCAAAATGAACAATATTTAGTAGGACTACGTAGATGCGTAAAGTTACTAAGGACATGTCAGTGTCTGTAGGATGAATGCCATATTCAGTTAAACAGATGAAATATTAGGATAGCTGTACCCTAAATATTAAAATAATGGGAGTAAATTTCCTAGTTCGGGGGGGGGGGGTCAAGTGGCATTGTTTGCACCACTGACAAAAAAAAAAGGTGGGAATATTTTCCGTTGGTGGGGGGGGGGGGGGTCAAGTGGCATTGTTTGCACCACTGACCTGCATATAGTGCTTAGGGATCGTTAAAACACAATTAACCCTTAAATGGAACGTGAAATACGAACACAGACAACTCAGTGTCCTAAAATCAGTCTAACTTTATTAATACAACAAGTATTATCTCAGCATTTTCTATATTCAGAGAGAGAAAAAACACTTAGTGCAATGATCTCACCCAATCCCAGATGTTACTTTGCCTCACAGAAAAGACAGCCACTCAGTTCCTGAAGCGAAGGGTGTGTTGTTGGCTGGGATGATCCAGACAGGTGTTGAAAGCTGGATTCATGATGTAAATGATGATGACGACGACAACTAACTTTTTTGCTTCCCCCTCTTATGCTTTTCTTTAACTTGACTCCTTTGACGACTTCTTGCTTTTAGATTGGTCTATCTGCAGTCAGCATATTGTGCATATTTTATCCTGTCAGCATATTCCTTTGTTCATCATCCCCATTACGAGCACACGTCTTAATTTGGCCTTTTCTGGTGTCTTTCTTTAAGCATTGTCCATTGGTCTCCTTTATCACCTTTCATTAACATATCATAATCATTTCATCCCTCTGATTCATCTGATTAGTGCCAAGTTCAGTTAATTTGGGCTAGTAACAAAACTGTTACTATGTTGTGTTAGAAAACCTTCTCACAGTGATAGAAAAAGGAAAGAAATATCATGCGAGCAAACTCAAGGCCATAAGCTGCTTGCAAGAAACAAGGCCAGTTGATATTGCAAACACCAACAAAATGAAAAGTTCAGATAATAATGAGGCTATACAGAACCTTAGGCTAAATATAAAAGAAAACTTTAAACAATGCTATAATTCAACACTCTATAAACAGGTGCAACTTTAAAGCATAAAGTATGACAATCTACCCTAACAGCATGGCTCTGTGTGTGGCATATGGCAGATCAGGAAGGGGACACACGGAACAGCAGTAGACAGAGCGGAAAGCAGAGTATCAAATTGGGCAGGGAGCAGAAAACAAAGCAGCAGATCAGCCAAAGGAAGGGGATTGGAGTGGCACATGGAGAAGGTGCCGAGATAATCAGTGACATGACTGCCAAAATGTTGACCCCAGTTGGCATAGATCCAAACCCAGTGGTTTCTTTCTCATGAGATCTTTGATATAAATGCTGAATCATAATGCAGACCATTTGTCTAATATATTTGTGTTGTTTTTTAAGTATCTTCACAACCACATCAATCAATCGTTCTTTGAAATACTTTCTCTTTAAAGCTTGAAAAAATAGCTAAACTTACACATTTGATTATAGAACTGATAAAATAACTTAACATGACCTCTCAACTCCATTTGTATGTCAAAATTGTCTCATGTTCTGTAATTTCTTTCAGCAATACTCAATCAGACAATAGATGTCTGTAAGCATCACCCCAACCTTTGCTTAAATGGGCGATGCATACCAACCATTTCTAGTTATCGGTGTGAATGCAACATGGGATATAAGCAGGATGCAAATGGAGATTGTATAGGTAAGTGCATATTTCTACCTTGTCATATTCACATTCTGATTGTTTTTATATTTTTCACTTTCAGACATATGTCCTTAAAACATGAGATTTTAAATCTTTTTTTACCTCTCTTCAACAGAATATTTTTAGGTCAGGAATTGGAGTCAGATTTTTTTTTTATGATGCTGTAATATTGAAGTATTTAAAACAAGCTTTTGATCCATAATTGCTATAAAGAGTACAACTTTTAATTTTTAAAGTTGTGTGTTATATATACATGTGCTTGTTGAATAGTAAGCTTGTACCCAACAGCAATTGTCCTGATTGGCAAGGTGCTTTTAGAGCAACCTTGATGGTATCATTAGGATTTAGAAATAAAGGTCCAGGGAAGTATATAGTGGGAGGCTCATGGAACTTCCCACTTACCACACTTGGCTGAGAAATTTGTAAGAATACATTCTCTTCCAGTGGAAGTTAAATCTAGGCATGATTTGTAGGCCTTTGGATCTTAGGACTCTACTTGTAGCAACTAACAATATAAACACATTTTTGTTCTCATACTCTTGTGGATCATCTGGGTGGGGGGGTGGGAGTCATTTAGCACTTGATCCTGCACAGTTGAAAACATAGTGCAGTTCTTTCTAAATATTTCCTATATATAGGATATATTATATATATTTCTATATTTATAAATGTTTTTTGCTTACTCTTAAAAGTAAAACACAGTTTCATAGTTACAAAAAATCTAAAAGCACAGCTGTTTCAGAGTTGAATAGAATTAAAGGGCTTATTTAGGCTGCAGTATACATCAACACAAACTAATCACACGATTAGTTTCTGAGAAATTTCCATCACTAGACATCTTTCCTGGAGAGGGATTTTACAGGCATTTGGCCTGCAGCCACCCGTCCTTCCCTGCTCTCCATACATTCACCAGACCAGTGTGATCCCAGTCCAGGGGAAGTGTGGGGAGCAGTGAGCGCTTTACACTTTCTGATCCTGGAGGAAGTGGAGTAATGGAGAAAGATTCCTTGTGCTTCCCCAGACTAGGATCTAGTCAGGGGAGGAGCCTCCTCTGCTCTACTCCTGGTCTCCAGGAGCAGAGCAGAAGGAGCAGTGTGGCATGACCAGTCCAAGAGGTAAGGGAAACAGCTATTGCTGTTCCCTGTCTCTTCCCCAAACCTTGGGATCACATGGCTTAAGAAATGCGGGGAGAACATTTTTGTGCTCCACTCCCAGGCTGGTCTGTTTTGGAGGAAGAGCAGTGGGGCAAAGCCCTCTGCCCATTCCTCAGAGTGGGGACCACTGGTCTAGGGAACAGTGGGGAAGCCCCCTCATCCCCTACTCAGATGTGGGATCTCAGTCTGGGGATCAGGCAGGGAGCAGTGAGCAGCTGCTCCTCCCCTCCCAGGAACAGAGGGGTAGTGCCTGCTACACCTTCCCTAGACAGGGAAGACCACCACTCAACTCCTCCTGGTCCCCAGGAGGAAGCAAATGATAGGTATTCTTTCCTGTTGGAGAAATCTTCCTCTTTGAAAGGGGAAGAACTTTCTCCTTCAGGAAGCATTTTTCCTGTGGGACAGACTTGATGAATGTCTATATGCTTGTAGTTTCTATCTAGGAGAATGTTGATTCTCCCGGTGGAAATATAATGTCTGTACATAATCAGAATCTCTCTCGCAATCAGAAAGTGAAAAATTAAGAAAGATTAGGTTGCTAAAAGGAACTTCTATGGGATCAGTCCTCTCTCTTGTGGGTGTTGAATATCTACCATTACTAAATTAGGCTTCATATCTACTGGGTGCATCTACATGTGCATATTAATGTGCATGAGTTTATTGCTCCTAGGCATGCCTTCTACATATGCACCCAGGACCATAGCTAGTTGAGCTGGGACAGAGCAGCCCCAGCTGGCAGGGGCCTGGGGAATCAGCCTGCCATCCCAGGACTGCTCCAGCCCAGCTCAGCGTGCTGTGAAGGTACTGGCTGGGGCATTAGGGTGCTTCAATGTGAGGTTACCCTTGTGCCTCAGCCAGCCAGGGCAGTGTCTACATGTGTGCTGCTGCGAAGTAAAAAAAAACTCCATAGCTGGATAACACTTGTGTTTACAAGTACTGTCCTCCTTTGGAGTAAATTAGTTTACTGCTGCCTAATAGCACTGCAGTGCAGGTATAAACATGTGACATTTTTACTGGGCAGCTAATTAATTTACCACGCAGTAAATGTCTTGTGTAGACATGTGCTCTGGTTTGTACTTTGAACCACCCTGTTTTACAGCATGTATTGCAATTGCTATAAGAACTTAGCACTTAGCAAGGCGAGTTCTGAGATCTCACTATAATTTTCTCTTTGAAGTATAGAGAAATAATCACAGTATCTTAAGTGCCATATTAGCGTGTGTGCTGTGAATGGCAATTTTTGTAGATCAGTGATGCACAATCTCTGGCCCACAGACCAGATTCAACCTGTGGGACTGTGGGGCCTCCCCATAGGTCTGTAAATTTGGCAGCTCTGGAAGCCATGGCAATTAATGCTACCCTGCTGTTAAATTTCTGGACCCATGGGGGGCCCCACAGGTCAGATGATATGTTGCTGTGCTCAGGGTTGTGCCAGTGTGTGGGACTGGCTCTGGTGGGTGCCCAGTCGCTGCAGTGCGTGGGATCAGATGTGGCATGAATGAGGCTGCTCCATAGCCAACAGACTAGCCCCACTCCACTTACCTGGCCTTTAGGGCTTGAAGGTTGAGCATCAGTAACATTGATCAGAACGGAATCTGACCTTGGAAAACTTAACTGTATAAAATATCTGTATATGATATATTAAATTAAATTAAGCTAAAGGACTAATTTTAATCCAATTTGGATTCTGTTCTGGTTAGTGAAAGAACAGGCTTGCGGCATTGGGAACAGTCACATTTCACCATACGGGGTAGGGTTAATAACATATAAATGAACAATGCAGACTGTTGTATCTCTTTGGTTCCATACTGAGAGAAAACCCCAAAGGATATTTTAAGAATTCAGAAATAATTAAAGAATTTTTATGGGTAGGGCAAAAAAAGAAAGTGACTTATTCCAAATGGTCCTTTCAGACCAAAAGTAGGATTATACACTGTTTCCCAGAAACACTTCCCGATGATGGACAGATATAAACCACTGCTGTCCTAAGGGTTTTAATACTGAGCTGTTTTGTAAGTCATCAGTTCCTCTTCCTGAAGTGATAGGAGGCCTGTATACTATCTACCCTTCCTTATTACCACTGTTTTTGTGAAAAAAGATTTTGGATAAAAGGTGGAAAAAAATGTAATACTAAGGAGGACCAGCAGCAGTGTGATATTGTGATTGTATCAAGATTTGTATTTAAAAGGGGCGTAAGTGTCCTCTAACCTTTTGAATTTTGTTTTCAGACTTAAAGTAGTAAGTCTTAATAGAACAGTTGAACTTTCCATGCCAAGTTTCGTCAAGTTTATGCTAACTATGATGAGTAAAACACTGAAAAATGGAGATAGTTGAGCCTGAAAAAGGGAATGGATAGATTAAGTGCTTCTCTTTCTTTGGATGGGACATGCACCCTAGCAATCTAAAGTCAAGGTTAACAACTATTTTTATTGGAATATGTTTATCTTTATTCTCTTTTATCGCCAACCTATAATAATGTGGTGGAAGCCAAGATTCACATGCAAATACAGGGAATCTTCTGGCACACCTGGATTATAACGCATTTTCTAAATCCTATATCAGTTATTTGATATAGAGGGACATCGCATTCTTCTTTAGAGTTCATAAATTCATTTCCAGTGAGAGCCCCTAGCAGAATAGACTTATTTCCTTCATGGTTAAGCAGCTATGAATTTACCTAGAAGTGTATCCTAGAGCATAATTATCACTTTGCTCTACTGGAAACCTTAACAAGTTAGAGAAGTATAGGGTCTATTATTTATAAATTCCTTCTGTTCTCTAATGCTTAGGCAAGAAAAATATATAATAGAAGTCTTTGGGATTAGGATGTTAGACACAACATTCTTGAGAAAATATGATTTAGAGTTTGATACACTATCAGTAGATCTACTTGATGGGCTTTGTTCTGAAGAAATTATGTACAGCCCTTTTGGGCACGCCATACTGACTGAGCATGCAGCCAAAATATCCGGAGGATTGATCTGCTGTTCATAAGAATAAAATATTCTCTATGGCCAAGAATTGTCGAGCTGCTTGGGAATATGGAGCTAATATAAATGCATAAAATTCTGTTAAAGGATAACAAATGGCTTTATGAACATATACAAGTAGCCACGCTAAAAAATAAATACTATTTCTGCATTCTTTTTAACTCTTTCAATTTCTCTTTTCTTCATTTTTGCTTCATACTTTTGGCTTTATTGAAGTGATGCTATGAACTGCACATTCAACTGTGAGTGTTTCTTAAAGAACTAAATAGCTTTTGCATAAGAAGCGCTGTTTGATTCTTCCATTTTTTTCTTTTTATTTGCTTCACTCTTTACCAGAGAACCGTCACTGAATCTAGCTCCTAGTTCTCTTACAGATCAGCTTGCTACAGTGTCATACTGAATATCTCAAAATCTGTAAGAAACATATTTAAACATTATTTGTATTGTTTGTAACAATGACTTCATTCACCTGTATATCCCATTATATGAGGGATCTTACTTGTAATATATCTCATAGCAAAACCAGTGTTTGCCATTTTCCAGTCTCAGGCCATTTGTATTTTCATATTGTGGAAGAGTAGTAGCATATGCAGCTACAAAGTGGAATTGAAGAAACATGATTGTGGACTGCATTTCTCAGGCCAGCCAGTTACTTCCAAAGTATAAAGAACTGAATTGAACTGAACTTTTAAATCAGACCTTAAATTAAAAAAAGTTTGAAAATCTTTGGAAAGAAAACTACATTTCAGGTTGCTTCTGGCCCCATAAAGGTGCCAGTTGGTCTCTGGCCACATAGGACAGGTACAGACATTACACTTTTACTGGTGTAAGTGATTGGAAACTGGTCTATGCCCATAACAAAATAGAAGTTCAGCACACATAGTGCATGTCTGTATGTGCATTTATACCCACTTAAATTTACTGCGCAGTAAGCTACTGTACAGTAAGTGGGAATAGGCTGGCATCTACACATGCAGGTGTTAAAGAGCATTAACTCTGTATGTGGACTGACTTGGGACTAAAGTTAGTCCCAAGTTAGCCCACACATACAGTGTTACTGCACAGTAAGGCGTCTACAAGTGCATTACTGTGCAGTAACTAATCAGTCATAAATTTGATACCATAATGCAGGTATCAAATTTACCCTAACGTTGGCATAAGTCACCATATTTACTGTACAGTACAGTATTGGTGTACATGTTTATACGCATGCCCGAATTGTGTAGTACTTTCGCTTACTGCGCAGTCAAGATGCATGTGTAAATGTGCCTATAGACTGGTTTAAAAATGATGGAACCTGGTCTAAGATTTGCCCCCCCACCCCACCAAAGGGCAAATGTGTGTTCTACGAATCTAAACTACACTGCTTGTAGAAAACTGTGTAACTTAGATCAGTTCTGCCTTGGGTTTTGAATGTCTGTACTGAGCCATAAAGATGTGAAAGTGGGTGTAAAAGATGCACCAAGACCAGTCCGAGGGGGAAGGGAGTCTAGAAGAGCTGGTCGTATTTTAAAGAAACCTTACTGAAGGTGAAGGAACAAACAACCCTGACATGCGGGAAGACTAGCTAGTATGGCATAAGACCAGCTGGGCTTAGCAGGTAACTATTCAGTAAGCTTAAACACAAAAAGGAAGCTTACACGAAGTGAAAAATTGGGCAAATGACTAGTGAGGAGTATAAGAATATTGCTCAGGCATGCAAGGATGAAATCAGGAAGGCCAAAGTGCAGTTGGAGTTGCAGCTAGCAAGGGATCTGAAGGGTTTCAAGAAGGCTTTCTATAAGTATGACAGAAACAAGAGGAAGATCAGGGAAAGTGCAGGTTCCTTACTGACTGCGGAAGGCAGCCTAGTGACAGATGATGTGTAAAAGGCTGAAGTACTTGATGCCATTTTTGCCTCAGTCTTCACAGGCAAGGTCAGCTCTCAGACTACTGCACCTGGTAGCATGGTTTTGGGAGAAGGTGAGCAGCTGACAGTGGCGAAAGAACAGATTAGGGACTATTTAGAAAAGCTGGCCATGTGTAAGTCTATGGTGCTGGACTCAATACACCCAAGGGTGCTGAGGGGGTTGGCTGATGGTAATGCAGTTCCACTGGCCATTATCTTTGAAAACACATGGTGATTGGGAGAGGTCCTCAACAATTGGAAAAGGGCAAATATAGTGCCATCTTTAAGAAAGGGAAGAAGGAGTTTCCAGGGAACTACAGACTGGTCAGCTTCACTTCAGTCCTTGGAAAGATCATGGAGCAAGTCTTCAAGGAATTAATTTCTAAGCACTTGGAGGAGAAAAAGGTGATTAGGAACAGTCAGCATGGATTCACCAAGGGCAAGTAATTTCTGACCAAACTGATCGCCTTTTGACAAATAGACTGGCTCTGTGGATGCAGGGAGACCAGGGGACATGATATTCCTTGACTATAGCAAAAGTAGTCAGGACTTATGGTAGAGGTAATATTTTTTTTATTAGACCAACTAGTTTTTTGCAAAAAAATTGCTTTAATTGCAAATATCACTTCTTCCATGAGTCCTGATTGCTTTTGCCTCTAAACCAATGTGACTACAATCTGAATACTTGACTTTGATACGATGTCCAACAACATTTTTCCAAGCAAGCTAAGGAAGCATAGATCGGATGAATGAACTATAAGGTGGATAGAACAGTGACTGGATCGTCGCGCTCAAAGGGTAGTAATTAATGACTTGACATCTAGTTGGCAGCCCCAGGAGTTGGGCCTGGGGCTGGTTTTGTTCAATATCTTCATCAGTAACCTGGAAGATGGGATGGAGTGAACCCTCAGCAAGTTTGTAGATGACAACAATCTGGGGGGTAAGTAGATACACTGGAGGTTAAGTCTAGGATTCAGAGAGACCTAGATAAATTGGAGGATGGATCAAAAGAAATCTCATGAAGTTCAATGAGGACAAGTGCAAAGTCCTGAATTTAGGACAGAACAATCCCATGGACTGCTACAGGTTGGGGACTGACTAGCTAAGCAGCAGTTCTACAGCAAAGGACCTGAGGGTTACAGTGGACTGTAAGCTGAATATGAGCCAACAGTGTGCCCTTGTTGTGAAGAAGGCTAATGGGATACTGGGCTGCATTAGTAGGAGTATTGCCAGGAGATCGAGGGAAGTGATTCTTCCCCTCTATTCAGCACTGGTGACGCCACATCTGAAGTTTAGTTTTGGGCTCCCCACTACAGAAATGATGTGGACCAATAGTGGAGGGCAACAGAAATGGGGAGGAGGCTGGGGCACATGACTTCTGAGGAGAAGCTGAAGGAACTGGGTTTATTTAGTTTGGAGAAGAGAAGACTGAGTGGGGATTTAATACTCAGTCCCTGAGGGATTTAATACTCAGTACCCTAAATGGGGATCCAAAGCAGATGGAACTAGACTGTTCTCAGTGGTGGCTGATCACAGAACAGGGAATGGTGGTCTTAAGTTGCTGCAGGGGATGTTTAGGATAGATATTAGGAAAAAAACTTTGTCATGAGGAGAGTAGTAAAGCACTGGAACAGGTTACCCAGTGAGGTTGTGCAACTTCCATCTTTGGAGGTTTTTAAGACCTGGCTAGACAAAACCTTCTCTGAGATATAATTAGGGATGGTCCTGCATTGAGCAGGGGGTTGGGCTATATGACTTCCTGAGGTCCCTTCTAACCCTAATTTTCTATGATTCCATGATAAATAACTGGGGTATGGTATACATAAGGCAGGGTAGATATGCACCGTTATAGACTAAATAAATTACATAGAGAGCACAAGATTTTGTTAACCCAAGTTCACTTCATCATATGTAGAAAAACTTCTTTACAGTCTGAGTGTCCAGGGTCTGGAATAGACTCCCTCACAGGTGGTACAAGCACCTATTCTGGATTCATTCGAAAGGTGTTTGAATGTTTATCTTGCTGAGATCACTTGACCCCAGCAGACTTCCTGCCTATGGCAGGGGGGCTGGACTCGATCTTGCAAGGTCCAAGGTCTTCCAGCCCCTAATGTCTATGAAATCTATGAAGTCTATAAGGCACTGCAGTCTCCGTAGAGGAATTTCAAGTAATTCCTCTTGCTGTGTGACACCCCCTGCAAACCCCCGTCTGACACTTTCACAATACAGTCATTGTTTTAAAGCTATAATCTGAATTTCGTTTTATAGGCACTGTGGTAAGCTGTGCTTTTAAGTGTTTAAAACTTGCTTGTTGCCCTGTAGATTTGTTTTGTAGATTCTGATTATTCTGAAGAAAGAGAACAGGTGATTGTTCTGTTTAATAAGTGAATACAAAACTAAACAAAGGATTTTTCACGTCTGTTAACTAGTGGTCAGATCCCTTGTCTCAAATTCCTCAGCTTTTTTTCCCTTCTCTTTCAAAAAACATGTTATCTGTATTCTTTTGTTTTTTGAAAATGGAGTTTCATAATTACAGTTAGTATAGGTTTGTGTGTTTGGGGAAATAATTTGGTAATGAACATAGGTTTCAAGCTTAAGCATTTCACTGTTAATTACCTTATTTCTTCAATCATGAAATGGTATACCTGAAAGAAGAATTACTGAATATATAATAGTGTGAAGTCTCTAATGGGCATCTCCTCTGCTGCCAACAGATGTTGATGAGTGCACATCAAACCCATGTACTAATGGTGATTGTGTCAACACACCTGGATCCTATTATTGCAAATGTCATGCAGGTTTCCAAAGAACTCCTACCAAGCAAGCTTGCATTGGTAAGAAAATTTACTTGCACATGGTGTAGGATGTTATGCCTGACCTGCTATGTCAGATTATCTTGGAGTTTAGCAAGCAATTACTAGTAAAGTCTTTTCAGTAAATTATGACACTGATGTAATTGCCTTTAATTAAAGTTTTAAGCCTGGGTTACCCTTGCATTTTTTCTATAGAAAAAAATATAATGATTTATTTTTCCCCTTTGTCATTTATCACTTCCTTCCAATATCTTAGTTATTTGTCTAGCTGGTTCACATTGAAGAATCCACAGAAAGAAAGGCTGTATTTAGACAATAGATGA
>NW_005842169.1:68766-75694 GCF_000455745.1 Alligator sinensis | reverse complement strand
GTAGGGAAATTATTGACTCTAATTATGAAATGATATTTTCATAGTCTTATATTAACACAATAAAAGTTTATGACAATAAGAAGCTGAAAGTATGATAATTACTTCAAGAGAATGAATTTTTACCACCTTCAAAAAGTTTCTAGGAAATATTTTCTGACAGGGTCTTTTAAAACCATATTTATTACTTTGCCACCCTTAATTCATTGACTAGTAAATCATCTGATTGCATTTCTTACTTAGATATTGATGAATGCATCCAAAATGGTGTTCTTTGTAAAAATGGCCGGTGTGTCAATACTGATGGCAGCTTCCAGTGTATTTGCAATGCTGGCTTTGAACTAACTACAGATGGAAAAAACTGTGTCGGTAAGGAAAACTCTTCTTTGTTTTTGAACAGACTCTGCTTTCACATTTCTAGAAATTGCCCTTAGCATAATATTCCTGATGTTTCAAGTTCAGGTTTCACAAAGTAACTTCTGATGTGAGGGATAGCCTCACTGGGGTCAAGTAGACAGTACATAAAGCTTCCCCATTCCCAAGAGACTGCAGAATGATGCTTCAAAAACTAAATTCTCTCCTTGAGTTAGCCAGTGCACAGCTGCATTTCACCAGCCATAGCCTGCTGTCATTGGTGTGGCTGATGTAGAAGATGGTGAGATAGTCAAAACCACAATCCCACATTCTTCAGATGCCTTTTAAAATGGTTTGGAGTTTACATTTGGAAGAGTGTAATGAGACTAACCCATGTAGTTTCATGAGTAAACATATTGCAATTGTGACAATAAGTGACAATAAATGTTTAATAAAAGATATCACAAAAAAACGTTGCCTCGTATATTTTCTGAATGATCATGTCTACAACAACCCCCCTACCCTATTGTGACTGCTGTCATTTGTGAGGTTTAAACAAAGTTAAAGTTGTTCTCACTCTTGCCCTACTCTCTACATTGCACCTACTTGGGCATGCTTACCCATTCATGAATGTGCCATAATTATGGCGCATTAAATTTAATATTTATAATAACAGGTTCTAAACTTAGTGTGCCATCATCGATGCTACTGCGCATTAGCACAAACAAAACTTTTTTGTAGCATTAATGTGCATTAAATTAAGTCTGCTGCGCATTAGCACATTAGCCTGGTTTTTGCCAGCCATGCTAATGTGCAGTAGAATTAGTCTCCTGTGCATTAAGTGCCTCGTGTAGATGCTACCCTTTTGTCACGTTTTGGCCCCTGAAAAATCTGTCTTTGTAGGTGTTAGTTTTATCCATTTAGGCTGTAAAAGCTTTGCTGCAAGGGCTGTGGTTTGCCATGTGTTTGTATCAGCTATTGTTTTAGTATAAATAATAAAACAGATTTAATATTAAATGTCCTTAGATGAAAAAATGTTATATTTATTTATATTTTTAATGACTTAAGAAAACATAAAACATATTTATTCTTCCTGCTTAAAGGCAAGGATTTCATTAGAGTAATAAACTTTATCTTAACTACATAGTTGGTCCAATAAAAGATATCACCCTAAGAAATCTTTGCCCCTCACATAATTTCTGGAGCATCATGGCTTCAGCATCACTCTTACACTACCTTCCTGCTTAAATGCGTTAGGTAAGGTTTTGCTTTTTTGATATGTCTTTATATTGATGCACTATTATATAGTATATGATGTGCCCTCTCCTTTGATAGTACAAAACAGAACATTTACCACTAATGCAGTTCACAGGTGGTTAATTGTTTCAGGGAAACGGCATGTCCCATCCAGTCTCCATAGAATGTCTTCTCCCTCCGTGGTGTTAAAGATAAGAATTTTAATTTTGATTATGAAGTGTCATGAGAAACTTCTAAGAAAAATATCTTAGAAGTGTGGCTGCACCACACTTTGAATTCCTCAGGATGGCTAATTCTCATCCTGCCTCCTCCTAAAAGAGGAGGAGGCACCATTTACCTGAGGATATACTCTGCTGAAATATTCTAGGCTAGTGGTTGTCAACCAGGGGTACGTGTACCCATAGGGATACTTAAAAAAGTCCTAGGGGGTACGCAGAACTAATGTGGCTGATAAATGCCACGTGCATGCACACAGCTGCAGTGCAGCACACAGGCAGCCAGGAGAGCAGCTGGGTCCAGCTGGTAAGTGTGTGGTGAGGGAAGGGTCCTGTGGGGGGAAGATTGAGGCCCCAGCGGTGGGGGAGGGAGTGGGGCTGCGGCAGGGGTTGCCCAGTCAGGCCAGGGCACTGGACTGAGCTACGTGAGGGGTGGCTTCTGCTGCTGCACACACCCTGAGATATATGGGGGCATGGGGGGTGTATGCCCCCAGATATGTGTGGGGTGGAGTGGGCTGATGCTGTGGGCTAGGGGCCAGGGCTGCACTGGACTCTTCCCGGCAGGGGCAGGGCCGGGCAGGCTGCGCTTGGGGCGGGCAGTGGTGGCACCGGGAGGGGGCTACAGGAGGGGTTGCAGCCACTCCAGAATTTGCTGTAGTTTGCCCAACACTCTCAGCACCGCCACTGCCACCCGCCCCAAGCACAGCCTGGCCCAGCCCCCAGCCGGGAAGAACCCAGTGCAGGCCCCAGCTCACAGCAGGAGCCTGCCCTCACCCCATGTGCAGATCCGGGGCACACACCCCCCATGCACTCCTGGGGGTGCACGTAACAGCGGGAGCTGCCCCCCATGTGGCTCAGTCCCTCACACTGCCCTGGCTGGGCAGCCCCTGCCGCAGCCCTACCCCGACTGAGCCACTTGCGGCTCCATCCTGCGCTCTGCCTCAGTTGTTCAGCCCCAGCCCCACCCCTGCTCCCTCCCTCACTGCAGGGGCCTTGATCTGTCCTCCCGCTCCTTAAAAACAAGAAAAAAATATAAAGGGGTACATGAGCTGAAACTTCGAGAGAGATGGGGTACACTTGTTAAAAAAGGTTGAAAACCCATAGGGAAATGACATTTTTCACTCTGCTGAAGGTGATTGCTGCTTCTATGTGTAGTCTGCAGACTTTTCAGACAATTTTTGCAAATTTTACTTGTAGAGTTTAAACTGGGGAGGAAGAAATTCTCTGCCACATAGTCACAGAGAGTTTACTTTATTTACACTAAGCAACACTTACCCAGTGAGATCCAGAAGTTAATTCCTCAAGGATGTAGGAACATAAGTAATTTTCTCTGTTCTGTTTCTGCAGACCATGATGAATGCACTACTACAAATATGTGTTTAAATGGGATGTGTATAAATGAGGATGGTAGCTTCAAATGCATCTGCAAACCAGGGTTTGTTTTAGCTCCAAATGGGCGTTATTGTACTGGTATGTATGACTGTGAGAACACATTAAGACAATCTTATTGAAACCATCTTTTCCTATCTAGTGAACCATGTAAGAATGACAAATCTTTTTATCACATGGAATTAATAATCTTCAGTATTTTACTAATTTGATACAATAGGTGATGAAGCTGCCTAAAAATACTAATTGGAATTCTAGAAGGAAATTATTGAACCACTTTCAGTTACAGTAGCTAGATGACAAGTTAGATTTTGAAAGCTAGTGCTAGATGACAAGTTAGATTTGGAAAATCATTGTAGCTGTAATGCAATCTGTGCACACTGCAAGAATAGTTATGGGGGTGCAGTGCTTCAAATATTGATAATTACGAAACATTCAAATGTAAATTTTTCATTTGGGTTTTTTTTCTTAATTACGTAACGTTTCTTAAAATATCAGCACTACTACATTGGGCTAAGTACAAACTTCTTCGGTGAAGTTATTTAAAAGATGACATTAAACATTTTAATAATGAAGCCCAATTTGTTTTCCACTGAAACCAACAAAAGGTTTCTGTTGACTTCACTGGGTGCTGGATTGGGTGTAAGTGTTTTCCAATACAAAATGATTTCATGGGTCAAGTTTATTTTAAAACATTTTTTCTGTATTAATATTGGACCTCTTCTGTGAATCTCCTTCCCTTTAATAAGCGTACAGTTTGTTGTCTATATTTAAAGGTTATTTTGGAGCTGTTCACATAGATGAAAATGAATAAATTAAACCTGCTTTTCTCTCCAGTTGTACAGACATACAGTGTCTGCAAATTAAAGAAAAAAATCCAAGAGAAATCTTGGAATTTAAATCAAATTCTGGAATGAGGAGGAAGAGAAATTCCAACTCTTTCTCATGTTTTTGAAATACAAATTACTAGTAAACTTGCTGAGCATGAGGAAAAGAAGGGAAAAGAAAAATACTAGAGCTCCGCTGCTTGAACTAATATATGGGATTAATGAGCAGAGGTTACCTAGCTTTGATTTAACTCATGTGTCATGTAAGATAAATTACAAAGTGCTAGTTCATTAGGGGAGCAGACTCCCTTTCACTACTTCTTAAGTATCATGAATAAACTCAGATTTCAGAGAGCAGCAGATCAAAAGTCTCACCACTTTTTGAGATTCCCACGGTATGTGCAGAAGCGGGGCGCAGTGCAGACAGCTCTCCTAAGCACTTGGCTGGCCTTGGGAACTTGTGGAAGCTGAGGCATGCAGGGAGTCCACCTCTCCAGCCAGAAGGCCACTTCATGCTTTCATAGCCATTTTGAAACACTCCAGGGGGAGCTGTGTGGTGCTGAAGTGCAGTGGTGTAACTAGGGTGGGGGGAATGGAGTAATTGCCACAGGCGCCATCTTGTTGGTGGGGGCTGTTGCCGGCAGCCACGTGGTAGTGATCACAATTATAATAGCAGTGGCAATTAGAAGATGTTGTGCTCTGGGTACCTGCTACTATGCTGCTGCTGTAGTACATCAATTTGCACATCTGTCCTGCACCTAACTTCATTTTTTAGACTGCTGTATTACTGTGAAATAGCTGGCAGAAAAATAAAGGGGAAATCTGCCATTAATGTTCTAAATATATAGTCCTGAGTTGCCTCTAGACTCGGTTTATATTCCTGAAAATTTATTTTAGGCAAATTTGTTTATATTCCTGAAAATTTGTTTTAGGCATGTGCCCCACACTGTACCACCCTCCTGCCCCAGCCAACCCCTCTGCAGCATATGGAGCCGGTGTGGAGCAGTTTAAGTTTATTTCTTGGCCCTAATTGTACATGTAGATGTACCCAGTGTGGAAAACTATAGTTTAATCCCAATGTGGAAACAAAACAAGGCAATACTAATAATTCCTGTGCTATCATAATGCCAAGGAGCAATGTGTAAATTAAATTGAAATCTACTTAATCTAGATTAATTACGTTAATCTACTTGAAAATGGTAATGAGTTACTGAGTTATGTCTTCCTCTGATCAGATATTGATGAATGCCAGACATCAGGGATTTGCATGAATGGTCATTGTATCAATACTGAAGGATCATTTCGATGTGAATGTCCACCTGGCCTGGCTGTTGGAGTTGATGGTCGTGTTTGTGTAGGTAAGTGAAACTTTCTTAATGGGAAGCAATGAGAATTTAACAGTTAATGTCAGTATTAGCTGTAGAATTAAAATGTTTCTTAGTGGATTTTTTCTCCCACACTGCTGATGTGGGAGCTGTGTTGGGGTCCTTTAGTCATATGATCTTCTACTGCTTTACTTGTATGCATCTATTCAGGGTGGATGGCTTCACTTATACGTTTTAGCCCCCCTTCCACTGCTAATTACCCATCTCAAATCACTAGACAAGAAAATCACTTTAGTCAAGAGGATTTTTTTTTTATATTCTTTTGTTTCTTACTCTTGTCCCTGCTCTCATTGCACATTCCTTTTGTGCTATGAAGGCCAGGTGAAATAGAAAAAACTCCCATCAGGAGATATACAACAAATGCAACCTAAAGAATAATTATTTTATGTGGACTCAAAATTGAACTCACTGTATTATGTAGCATGCAATTGTGCTGCACTGTAAACTAGTTAGATGATAAAATGCTTAGGCAAAAACTGAACTCTTACTAACTTAACATTAGCATATATACATTTTAGCTTCACATAATGAAAAATACTGGGCTTATGAACAACCTCTGAGAAAGGTGAACTTAAATTCATTATTTTTACTTCAGAAAAGTCTGAAAATCATGTTGTCATAAAAATTAGAGGAGAAAAAGCTGTGAAAAGGCATGTGCATTTCTGGATAGTTCCAGACAGTGAAAATGATTCGTCCAGTCCAGTTTATATTAAACTAACTTTTTTCTTAGGAATCTCTGGAGTCTTAAAAGAATAATCAACTAAGGAACATAACAAAGGCTCAACCTTCCCTAATCTATTGTGACAGGAAACCTGCCCAGCTGCCTTCCTGGGGCACTGTGCTTTTTCCTTTCCCCACTAGACTGCTCCCCACATCTGGGGTGCTCATTTTAATCTGTGCCCTTGGACTGGCCTCCAAAATCCGTAACTGTCCTGGGAAAAATAGGATAGGTGGTCACCATACCTAGGATGCACTGCTCCCAATCCCCTACCCAAAGCAAGGATAGAGTCCAGGTGCCAGAGCTTGTAGACACATTCCTACTCACCAGTAAGAGCTGTGCAGGCAAGAAACGGTATTAACCATTTATGTGCAACTGCTCATAACTGTTTAATATCCCATAGATTTAGTGTGGTCTAAGTGTAATGTAGTTAGTTATTTCACAGTATTATGGCACAGGAGCAGAACCACTGAATCATCCAGTAGCTTTTTGTGGCTGAGTGGAGCTGATTGTACCCTCTGTCTAGGAGATAGCAGTAAGAAGCAGTTTGGTGCTTGGTTTTCTGTGTTCTCTTTATCTTCTGTTTCCACAGTTCCAACAGCTTAGGGCTTTACAGGTTGTAAGGACAACTCTACGTAGTATTTTACAGTAGTGTACTGATGGCAGGTTGAGGGGAGGGTTGATCAGGGCAGCAGCCCTTGGTGCTGCCTTTGCTGGGAGGATGAAAAAATAGCTGCCGCTGCAGTGGTGGCTGGTTGTGGCACCCCGATCAGCACAGTGGGAGGC
>NW_005842169.1:61230-68756 GCF_000455745.1 Alligator sinensis | reverse complement strand
AAATTCCCTTGAGATGACACGAAATTATGAGGCAGAATCATGATTCATTTGGGAAATTCAGTTTTACAGAAAAGATGTTGTAATTATTCCAGAGATGCAATAATGTAGGTAATTTCAAATATGGCACAACAAAAATTTCCTTTATACATAACCATCTGAATAAGACTTCTATTCAGCTTATTTTGGTGAATGATCTGGATAATATTCAGACAATCTGGGCCCCAGGAAAATATTCTTAATCTGAAACCTAATGCATTACATAGGACTGTCCATTTTTAATCATGCTCACAGGTGGGTTAGGCACTTCCCAGGAAAATAAAATTAAAGAACTTACAGTCAGATGACCACATTCTGCCACCCATAACCTGTACATTGAATATATATATGTTTCCTCCATGAGCACTGTCACTGACTCTTGTGGGACTATTCACAGAGTAAATTACTGTATTATTAAACATAAATAAGCATGCAGTTAGCTCCAAAGTAACAGGTTTGGATAGAATGAATGTATACTATAAAGGGGAATGGACAGTTGAAAATATAATACAGACAAGTTTTTAGACCCAAGGTTTGCTGTACATGCCCTTGGCTCTCAATAGCTTCTGAGAAGGAGTCATCCTCTTCCAGGACACAGTGATATCCCTTTCACTAAGTAAGATTATAGCCTTTACTCCTTTTTGAGAGGGTACTGATTTGTGTCTCATGCAGTCACAGTTGCTTCTCTGTTTGACCCTTTTAGACACTCATATGCGTAGCACATGCTATGGAGGAATTAAAAAGGGGGTATGTGTCCGTCCTTTCCCTGGGGCTGTGACAAAATCTGAATGTTGCTGTGCCAATCCAGACTATGGCTTTGGAGAACCTTGTCACCCGTGTCCTGCCAAGAACTCAGGTAAAGTTGCATGTTTCATCTGATCGCATGGCTTGCACAGACGGAAAAGTGTTATTCAAAGTAGATTAATAAATTATTTTATAATTATAATGTGAAGAGGACTAGAAATTGTACAGGTTGTCTCTGAAAATAGTATCTCATAAAAATACCTGATAACATGGCAAAACTGTACACAGGGATTATTATTCACAAATTATTTATTTCATGGTACTTGTTATTTTATTCATGTATAGATATTTAATTTTATTAGATAAGATCCTGGGAACATTCTTTTTGAAGATTTCAGTTCGTTTGTTTTAGGACAAAGGAGATAGAATAATAAGAGACCTAACATTCTTTATTTTGGAACATCTTTTGTTTCCTTCAAACAGCTGAATTCCATGGTCTGTGTAGCAGTGGAGTAGGCATTACTGTGGATGGGCGAGGTGAGATTTTAGATTTTCTTTTTTAAGTATATGACTTAAATAAAATGGGTTCTAAAGAAGATCCAGAATGTTCTCCATGAAACTTTGAAGGTAAGAGGGTTTTGTCTGGCCTTCCAAGGTTCATTCATCCTACAGTGGGAAGGATGAATACAATCGGATCCCTCCAAAACAGATCTTTCTCCTTCTTTTTGAGAGAGCATTAATTTGTGTCACCTGCAGTGACGAGTCCAGTGCCAGTACTCATTCCACAAGTTGGGGTGGGCAGGCTATCTCCCCTGATAAATCAAAGCTGGAAGTGAAGTTGAGGGAAGGGATTCCCATATAGAAGCTGAGCAACAGAAGTTAGAAACCCTGAATATTTGGTACAGTGAAGTAAAAACTCCTTTGTTTGGCCTACATTGCCTTCATTTAAGAGGTTGGACCAGGTTTGGAGAGCTGGGAGGGCTGATGGCAGCCCTTAAGTAAGTAGAAGCAACTGAAGAAGGAATGATGACACACACTGTTATGATTTACTGCCAGAGCATTCCCAGATGAGTTAATAAAGTTGCAGCCCAATTAAACCACATCCCTTTCATTTTGTCTTTCTTCCTGTGTGGTCAGTGCAATTGTTCCAATCCAAATCAATGGAAAACTCCCATCTATTTCAGTGGGAACAGGATGAGAACTTAGGAAAGTACTTTCAGCCATAACATAGTAAGCATTTAAAAGCAACATTGAACTATAAAGGAAAAGGTCATTGCTGTACAGCACTGTAAGTGCCTAATCCTACTCTTTATCTTTTTATGGGCTCATTTTAGTGCCTTGCAAAATCTATAGATAATGTACAAGCCAAGTTTGTAAACTCTGAGCTGTCAGTTCATTGACTATACAAGATCTACTGGGTTCTTTTGGAGAGGCTGTTACTCTCACAAGAGAAATAATGGTGGTCTACAATGCTGTCAGTTCCAGACAATGGGAATTTGCATGAAGTTCTGTTTGGAGGTTATGGTCTCTGCTCGATATATAGAAGCTTAACTACTTACTAGGGAAGTAAGGCAAATTGTATTCTCCAGTCTTCACCAGGTATTTGACTAACATTGTAATGTTACCCAGGGATCAAATATAAATTAAAATCCTCTTTGGGTACCTTAAGGAAATGTTAGCATTTGCTATGCATCTCACACAACAGGATCCTGCTGCCAGGGAATCCTGCTACTGCTTATACTGAGAAATTCTGCTCATTTACTTAACCATTCCTTAAAGCAGAAGAAAACTGATCCTTACATTGGAACATAAAATGGCCCACTACTATGTTATTCTCCTCGTTCACTCCTCACACAAACACACCGATCTCCTTCTAGATAATCTCCATTAAAAGTCATACTTAACTCTTTATCTTAATCACAGTATCTTAATCTCACTGCAGTGACAGTCACCAAACCCCATTCCCATCATTCAGTTTTTGACCAGCGAGTTTAGCCCAGGGAGCTTGCTCCCTGAGGATATTAGCAGAGTTGGGAAGTAGCTGAGCCTACTCTCTCTACTTTACCACAAAAAAAAAAAGAAAAAAAAACCTTAAGAGGGCTTAGCATGCCTTCTGCTTTAGAAAGAATGTGTACTAGAGGGAGGTAGGATATAGAAGGTATAGCATGACATTTTCCCAGATATTCCAATCTCTCGTGAAGATGTTGGAAAATTCTGACATCTTCACATGAGATACAGACGGAGGAGTGGAATTTTCCAATAGGATTATAACACAATCCTTTTTATCATGTCTTATGTGTTTGAGATGCTTGGATTTCAGTTGATTACTGTAATTCTAAAGCCTTGGATTAAATCTGTTGTAAGCCTCTTAAATGCTTTAGGATCAACATATTAGTATATATGTCAGTCATGAACCTGTATTTTCAAAGTATTTCACTCAAAAATCATAACTTCTTACATAGGCCTTAAACCTACTGACAGACTTTGTGTTTTGGGTTAATGGTATTTTTATGTGTCCACCCACTCCTTAGACTTGTCATAGCTCTGAATACATGGAATAGCTACAATATTCTGTTTTGTATTAATATAGATATTAATGAATGTGCATTGGACCCTGATATTTGCTCCAATGGAATTTGTGAAAACCTACGTGGTAGCTACCGTTGTAATTGTAACAGTGGCTATGAACCTGATCCTTCTGGAAGGAACTGTGTTGGTAAGTTGCTTCATGTATTGAATTCTCAATAATTTCCATAAAAGCAGGACTAGAGTGTGAGAGGAATGGCTAGGACCTTTGGCTCCAAAGAAAAAGCACAACTTCTTTTTGAGAAAATCTTCCTCTTTAGCCCTTGCATGGCCACTACTCCTACAGTTGCTAGTATTGTTTTTGTTTGTATGTTTGTTTGTTTTTTGAAGGTTTTTCTGCTTCTTTTTAAAATTCCCATTGGTCTAGCTATCTAGGAAGTAATGGGAGAAGAGATCACTGCAGTTTCACAGGAATTAGAATAAATGTTTCTATATACCAGAATCTGTGCATTCATACTGCTGCACACTCTGTGTCAAGGGTCCCCAAACCATTTTCATCTGAGGACTGTATAGTAATTCACCAGAAGGTAATTTGCCAAAGGCCAAAATTTTCACATAATAAAATGGAGCAGATGACAGCCACTCTCATAATTAATGTAGACCTGTGGACCACTGAGACCCTCTGTTGCAGTATGCAGTGCTTCATTTTGGCTTAAGTAGTTCACAGTGGCTGCGTCTACATGAGATATTACTGCACAGTGGTTACTGAATATTCATTTTGTACATAAACAAGTACTAAATAAATGTTCAGTAACCTGAGTTACTGCAAAGTATCACCAGCTAGCAACTTTTTTGAGAAGCTGTTGCACAGCAGCCTACTACTACTGTGAAGTAGCACTGCATCACAGCTTTGCCACACAATGCTACTGCACAGTAGTATCAGGCTACTGTGTAGTCAGTGTCTTGTGTAGATGCACCCAGGTTGTAACAGTTGGAAACACTGCATCTAAGTCATTGGGTCTCCAGAGGCTGCAGCTCATTAATGAAAATGGAAGTGGCTGTGAGTGACATGACCTAATGATACTAGTTACAGGGCACGTCTGCATGAAGACACTTTACTGTGTAGTAGACTAATCTACTGTACAATAAAGTATCCCTGCCTACATGTGCGCAACACTTACTGTGCAGTAAATTGGTCTACTGCGCGGTTAGCTAGTAACTGTAGATGCAAGGTACTAGATTAACCGTACAGTAGCTACTATGCAGTAGAGCACATATAGACGCTGACCAAATTCACTCCTGGTCAGCCACACCAGGAAGGAGTACAGCCTCCTGCCTGGGGCAGAGCCACATGGCTAGGACACTTCTCTGTAGTTGGCCCAGAATGGCTTCCAGAGCCCTGGCCTGACCCCTGGGGCTTGTGCTTTCAGCTGCCTGGCCCCTAGGCACCATACCCCTAGGCTGCCGGGATGTGGCAAGCCCTAACAAAACCCAGAATTTCTGCCTGACTCCCCAGACAGCACCTGGGATAGCAAGCATCCCTGATGCCAGAGCCATCAGCCTGGGTCCCCAACTGGACAGAGAAAGAGACCGGCAACCTCATAGTGGTCTGGGGTGAGGCAAACATGCAGTGGTAGCTTGGCTGGGACACCTGGGCAAACACCCACATCTATGAGGCCATGGCGGTCTGCACGTGGGGGCACAACTGTGAGCAGTCTGGGTGGTTGTGCTGCATCAGGATCAAGGCCCTGCAGGCCTAGTGGGTCCATGTCACGAATCAGAACTGGCTGTCCAGGGCTACCTGCAGGACCACGGCCTTCATGGGGCAGCTGGACCGCATCCTAGCTTTGAGGGCCACCATGTGGACTCCAGCACAAATGGGCTGCCAAAACCAGCGCTGTGGGCCAGTGTTGACAAGGACTTTCTGAGGAAGGGCCGCTCAGGGAACCAGTGGCAGGGCCCAGCCTTCACCCTCAGCTAGCAGTGCAGGCAGCCTGAGCTGACACCTGCCCCACCAACTCTGGTTGTGCACCCCAAGTGGGGAGGCCAAGCTGGGGATTGCCCCTGTGATGAGCAGCTCCAGCTCCTCCCTGTAGGGGGCCACTGCCCAGGAGGCCAGGCGCCGTGCTGCCACTCCCTGGGACACTGCAGGCAGCCAGACCATCTTGCTGCCACCAGGGGCAGAGTCAGACCACCAGGACAACCTTCCACACATATCTGGTAAGCCCCACATAGGGAAGAGGGGGGCGGGGGTGGTAAAGGGGTGCTGTAGCCACTTGTACCCATGACAGCTCACCTGCCTGCCCCCAAGCCTGGAGCAAGGGGCCCTTCAGCGGGGGATCGTGTCCCCCTTTCCCCTCTCCTCCCTGCTCCTTCTCCTCCTAACCCTGCCTGGCTGAGCTCCCTCCTGCCGTCCTGACTTTCCCACTCCAACGTACAGGGAGGCAGGAGGCAGTTCAGAACTTTGAGTGGCCAGTAGCCTCCCAGCTAGGCAGCCAGGAGCCTGTAATCGATAGCAGTGGTGATCTCCTCAGCCACAGAGGTCAGGTACTTGTAGCATAGGCAGAGATACCCTCCAAGTGGTGGTGCACATTTCAGGGAAGCACAGGCTTTCCTGGGATGCCATCAAAACTGAGGGCCCTGAGCCAGGTTCTCAGGTGAGCCCAGGGCACCATGGCAATTAGCAACAGAAGGGCATAGTGGGTTGGGCACCCTTCGGTGCACTCACACAGCTCTTTGTGGCATGCCTGGCGGAGTCTCAGCAGGGGCATGCTTGGGGTGCAGGCCATGTGTGGCATGAGCCCTGGCTCAGGATGCGTCTCCAGAGAGCTGCCGGGGAGAGAGAGGAGGTGTCACCAGCTCCCTGTCCCAGACAGCCAGGAGCCCATCATCCCCTGACATTGGGCACTGCAGGCCTGGCAGCATGGGAGAAAATTGCCTGGCCTGTAGGGAGGAGAAAGTGGGGAGCTGGTCCAGAGCTGCTATGGCAACTGCCAGCTCTGTCTTAGCCTGGGTAGGGGATGGGGAAGGTAGGCTGCCTGCTGCAGGCAGCAAGCATCCTTCATGCCCCCATGGAGGAAGCAGGGAGGGCTCAGCCAGCGGCAGCCTATGGCAGCACCCACCTGGCCAATTTACCATAGTCCTTGGGCATCTGTGTGCACGTAACCCTTGATCTGAGGCTGGATGGCACATAGCCTCTTGGTACAGTGCTTGTTATCTCTGAAATGTTGCAAACTCTCAGAAAGAGCATCGTTGTCCTTGCTCTGCAGGTCCAGCAGCTGCACATGGGGAAGAAGCATCAGCCACTGGCAGGGATGTGCCTGTGAGGACACTGCCACCATCAGCTGGTGCCCTTCATAGGCACCACCTCCTCCAGTGTTGCACACAGGACTGCATCCTCTTGCTGGACCATCTGGTCACAGTGGCAGAGGAGCGGCTTGCGAATTTGTAGTCCTGTTGAGCCCGGGACCTGGCATGAAGCAGGAGTGGAAAAGGGACCAAGAGGACCGTGCCTTCCAGGAGAGGCTCCTCATCTTTGAGGAAAGGTACAACTCCTTCCTTGAGAGAATGTTCAAGGCCAAGGAGCAGCAGGCCACCATGGTGGCTCAGGCAGTGAAGGCAATGGAGGAGGACTACTGGGTGCTGGACGCCATCCTGGCCGTGGCAGGCAGCTTTGTACCACCTGGCACCCAGTCCCCGGCCCTAGACCCACCTGGCCCCCGGCAGCCACTTGCAGCCTGGCCCCAGCTGTGCCTGTTCCCTGGCAGCTGCCCGCAGCCGAGCGCCACACCCTGCAGTGAGCTTGGGATGAGGTTCAGTGCTGGCTGCAGCAGCCAGGGCCCCTGGTCCCTGCTCCCGAGCCGGGTCTCCAAGCAGCCTTGTCCTTCACCTAGGCTGCCAGCCATCACGTGCCTGGCCCTGAGGAAGAGCTGGCTGCAGCTGGGCTCTACTGACCCCAGCCCTGTAATGGACAGTGCCTGCCCTCACCCCTGGGTGAGCCCCAAGCCTGCCAACCTCACCACAGCATTTGCACCTGCGGTGGTGCTGCTAAAGGCTGGGGTGCTGGGCACCTCTACATGAGATCCATGCCATGGGTATCTCCACCCCACTGTTCCCCCCCTTACAGTTCAGAAAGCACATTGTACATAGTTGCATGGGGAACAGGCCCTTTATTGTTGGTGCACATTGGAGTTATGGAGGGGCGTATTGCTGGGGAAGGA
>NW_005842169.1:60782-61214 GCF_000455745.1 Alligator sinensis | reverse complement strand
CTTGGGGAGGGCTGGAGGTCTGTTGTTGTGTGGTGAAGGAAAATAAAGTTTAATGTTTGTTGCAGACTGCCTGTAGTGTGCATGTTCTTGGGGTGGGCCTGGGGTGCCCAGACGCCCTACTGTGGGGGTGGAGGGGAAGCACCTTGTGGACACGGTGCCCTGTCTGCCGCTGCCGGGGGGGAAGAGGGGGAGCATCTATGGCGTGCTGGCCACAGGATCCCAGGATGTGGCCCTTGCCAGCCTACTCTCAGAGTCCCCTGCCCCCTGGAATCCCCTAACAGCCTGAGCCTGCCTGCCCAGAGTTCCCTGCCAGCTTGAGGCTGCCCCCCCAGAATCCCCTGCCAGGCGGAGCTTGCTTACCTGGAGCCCTCTAGCAACCTAAGCCTGCTTCCAGCTCCAGAGCCCCCTGCCAGGCTGCGCCACCCTCCCCCC
>NW_005842169.1:45636-60225 GCF_000455745.1 Alligator sinensis | reverse complement strand
TTGCTGCCAGGCTGAGCCTGTCCCCTGGCACCCAGGCAGTTGTGGTCAGAGCCTGCCGCTTCCCTTGGCTCCTGCAGGGAGGTGTAGCAGGGGAGAAGCAAGCCTGGATCTGCCTACTCTCTTAAGGAGTAAATCTGCCCTCAGCAGGCCACATCTATGCAAGATATTAAAAGCACAGTAGACTAATTCTACTGCACATTAGTGCATCATGGCAAAACTGTGCTAATGTGCTAATGCACAGTAGAATTAGTCTACTGCACATTAGTGTCACTTAAAAGATGTGCGCTGACGCTACTGTGTAGTAGCACTGATTATGGTGTGTTTAAGTTACTACCTGTTTATCAGGTGTGTGTGCTATAAGGCTGGCATCCCTGTTTGCCTGATGCTTTACTGGACTAAGCCATGGGGAGAACCAGATGGTCCTGTCACTATAAAGCTCTGATGTCTTTCTTTCTCCCACCATGCCTTGATGTATGGGTTTGTTTATTTGAAACCTTGGGAGTTGGAGAGAGGCTGGGATAGGTCTCTGTGATGGGCTTTCTTCATGAGGCTCCTCCTTCCCTTACACCCCAACCTAACCATGTCCAGGATGACACATGTCTGGGCCTGGATCTTGTATTGGCTTGTCACACTTCAAACCTCACCAGGATTTAAAGAAAGAAAACCTCCCAGGTGAAGCACTATCCCTGTCTCTCCTGCCACGTCTTGGTGTAAGATATAAAGTAGAGGTTCAGTGTGAAATCATATAGGTGCCTGTCCGGGTTTTACTCACGGTACCACCAAAGCTGACATGGGGTTCCACCTCCCCTACACCCAGCCACTCACCAACCACTGCTGACAGTGTTTCGTGATCTCCAACCACTGACACAGACTGCCAGATACTTCGTCCTAGTCCCTGTGGTGTTCTCAGGATTAATCCCACTAATCAGGATGGTACTTCTTCTCCTAGCAAACCTGTTAGGATCACCGTGTCCCTTTAGCTAGCCTAATCCTTGGCTATTGTTTCTCTTCTTTTTCAATTGTATAATAAATAAAGAAAAATATTGAAACTCAAAACAAAATTCTCTTGTCATAATGCTCTCTGACTCTGGCGTCCTCTAACTTTCCCTATTCTATAGCGAGCCCTTTTCTTTCTTATTTCATCAAAATAGACCCCCATTGGGGTCTGCCCTCCCCGACACTCCTGGCTCCTGCTCCGGGACCTTAGCTGCCCAGAGCCAGCTTCCCTCCTGACTTCCTCTCTGGCACTCCTGGTGCCATTTAAATCTCTTGCAGTGGCGCATTTGGCTGATGTCATCAGCTGTGCACTGCCCATACAAGCCTATAGCAAGCTCATAAAGCGATGCGGCTGCTCCACACGCAGTTCCAATACAGGTTCCTGTTCCAGTAAGTGTTGAGCACTTCCTGATCCAGGTCCCTTCTGGACCAGATTGGAATGGGCACCGAGGTTTTGGGGGTTGGGTGGCAGGTCGGGCTGCAGTCCTGAGCCACCACATGGCTGAAGATGCTGCTGGCTGTTACTTGCTGTTCACTAAATAAGGTTTATGTGTTAAGCTCCTTCATTCGAGATTTCTGAGTCCATCCTTAAATAAATTCATTACAGGCTCCAAGGCCCATAAATTAATAAGCCTGTTTAGAGTTTGAGAGACATCTACCTCACCAAATTCATCCTCATTTCCCAGGCTAATTAATCCCAATCGGTGTATTCAAGGTTATTGGACAATCCATCAGAATCAGTTCATCTCAGGCTCCTGGGTCAATCAAATTAAATCAGCCCACAAAAAGACCATCAATAAATCTGAAAAAAGTAAGAAATCAATTCCTTGCTGGTTCCTGGGTCAATGAAATCACCTCAGTCCTTCAAGTGTTCATGGGGCAATCAAACGAAATTAATACCTCCCCTGTTTTGGGGTCAGTCAGCTTGAAATCAGTTTTACTGGGATTCCTACCCTGCCTTAGCTCCTCAGGTTCTGGATCAGTGCTTTCAGAGGGAAAGGATCTTTCCCTCCTGCTGCCTTCCCAGCACTTCGAGAAGGGAACACAACTCCTCCCAAAACAAAAAGAAACAAAGGAAGAGAGAGAAAAATCAAAGGCTCATTGCCCCTTTAAATTCACAGACCCACATGTGCCAGCTGCTCTCCCATTCTCCCTCAGTTCCGATTCCTGTATCTGCCACTTTAGTCTTTGCCTGGCTGTCTTGGAGCAGCTCCTCAGTGTGGCACATCCTGGGTTCTTTTGGTGGTCCTCTGACCACCTTGGCCAGTGGGCTGGCTTGCTTCCTCCGCGATTGTCTACGGGATGCTGTAAATGGAGAATACCTCGTGTCCCTCTGCTCTGCGAGCTGCAGTCCTCTCCTGGCTGCCTCTCTCCAGGGCCAGAAATACCAGTCCTTGTGCTCCCTCTGCCAATACGGAGGGAGCACATGCTATGAAAACGCAGTAGCATGCTCACTGCTCCAGTTTGACTTCTCTCAGTAACAGAGGTAAGTACTTCTTGGTCAAGTTTCTCAGGACTTTTCTCCTGCCCCATTCTCTTCCCCTCACATTATTATTACAGGTACTAAACTTAATGCACTGTACTTAGGGCACATTATTGCACATGTAGACTTGCCCACAGGGTGCACATGTAGATGTGTACCTGGGGCAAGTTTACTGTACCTTTTTACTGCACAGTAAGCCTAAATTGCATTAATTGCACATGTAGATGTGTCTGCAGTTGGACAGAAAGGTCAAGTTCAATTATCTTTTGTTCACACCATCTCCCAGCTTGTTGGCATATCCAAATCTTTCATTTCACAAATATTTCATTTAAGAGGCATTATTAAATGGTTTCTGTCAAACTATTTGCATGATTTGTGCTGTTACCAGACTGTACTATTTTAAAATATTTTTATAAATATACTATATACAGAAGGCCTATTATTATACAGTTCTCTGTCTTAGTTATTTTTATCATCCATTTCAGTATACAGAATTCAGTCATTTGCTTTGGTTATTTTTATATAAAAAATCAGAAATGCATAAATAATATAGTTTGTAGAGTATTAGTTTAAATACAAAAATAGCAAAAAGAACAGAAAACTCTGTGTGTAAATAACCAATGAGGTTGTCAGAATGCTTCAGAAAATGATTAAGTACCATTCTACCATGTGACCTGTTTAGTATTGTTAAAAATTGCTCTCGACACCTCAAGTTTCACTGACCTGTCATTGGTCTTTGTGTTTAACAAAACCTCAGCATTTTTGGTAGTGGGAAACCTGGACTTTTAAGTGTAGTATAATTTTAATTCCAAACATTCCTACAGAGTGATGTGAAGTAAGATTGCACTAACTGGAGATTTTCTTTGCATCTCTGATTCCTTGGCAGGACTTACATTAATACAAAACAATGTCAAATGGCATTTTTTCATATTCTACACATAATTTTCCTTTTCCAAATGGATTGTATAGTGATATGCTATATTTATCCAGTCACATTTTATGTAAGTGCTCTGTGTGTTTGTGGTGAGGTGGGGAGGGGTTATATGTGTGTATGTGCACATACACTGTATGAGTGGATGGATGGTCTTGTTCAGGCATTGGACTACAGTGCAGGAAAGCTGAATTTTTAGTATACTTCTGATATAAAGTTCCCCCATGAGCCTTGGTAGCTTATTTAGCACCTGCTCCAAAGCCACTTGACATTTCCAGTGATCTGCTCATTAATATTTCTGAAATCTAAATTAAAAGCTTGATTTCTCTTTTGTTTTTAGCCTCATCTTTAAAATGGAGAGGACAGTCCTTTCATTCCTCGCAAGAATCTTGTGAGGATGAAGTTTTTGGGAGGAAAGTTGGAACCTGGAGGGGCTGGGGGGAGGAAGGGGGAGGGAGAAGACTTTATATTGTTAAATAAAAGCAATTTAGCAATAGAGCATTACTTTTTGTTAATGTATATCTGCAGAAGGTTTTCATTATGTCTAAATTAATTAAAGTTCAGTAGTTCCCTGCTTGATATTCTGCTTACTTCCATGTGCTCTCTGCCTCATATGCTGCTTTGCTTTCTTCTTCCTGTCCTGTCTGCTGCTGTGCTGCCTTTCCCATCCCCAACCTGCCATATACTACACATGCAGGCTACTCATGTCACTTATGGCATCCCTACCTCGGATTGCCCACCCCGGTGTAGATGTTCCCTCCCGTACCTTTGCTGATAGCAAATATGCATGCAGGCGATAAGGTAAGTGCTGTGCACGTAGTTAATATCACTGCTTCTGGCCAGACAGGCAGATATCATTGAAATAGTCGTGACATTTTTCATAGAGATCCCAAAGCTATTACGTTCTAATGATAACTATTTTAGAATATACTATTTTATTGAAAAACTAATGTGATAAATATAAAATAGGATTTAGGGTAAGAGATTAACCTCTTGAAGCCAAGAATTGGCACTTTTCCATGTTCAGACGCAGAAAGCTAAGTATCAGGCAGACCTGATTGCTTCTTGTGAAGGTACAGGTGAAGGACTATGTGGGTAAAATATTGTGGAAAATTGTTCTATGACCTTTGTTTTCATTAATATGTCTCTCTGACATTTTTTAGACATTGATGAATGTTCAGTGAACAGACTGTTGTGTGACAATGGGCTGTGTCGAAACACACCTGGAAGCTACAGCTGCACTTGTCCAAAGGGTTATGTATTCAGCACTGAGACTGACACATGTGAAGGTAAGAAAACTTCCAATACAAGCATTCAGATTGTGTTGGGCTTATCACAGTTGGAGTTTGTTAGATAGTCAGAAAAGACTCAGAAACAGTGCCAAAAGTTACCCGGGAGGAAAGGACTAAATTGTAGCATAAGTTATATGATATATCTTATGTATTATGGTACATTAGTATAATGGACTATGACATTGGATTTCAACCAATAAAGCCAGTTCATTTTCTATGTGACGGTAAGTTTTGTTAAGAAAACAGTTTGAAGTGAAATTAAAAGAACTTGGGATCTGTTCCTATGCAGACCCTAAGTTTATGGACCAGGTCTACTAATCTATTTTTTTGTCAAAAAAGTTTGATATCCCTCATCTCCCTCTGACCATGAATAGGATTGTGAGAGCTTGTTAGAAAGCTTAAAACAATTTATCTTGACTGATTCTTGGTACTTTTGAGGTCAGCAGCAAAATGTCCTGGACCTTACTGCACATTAATATTAAGCTATTTCTTTTCTTGCAGCAAAACATGAATATTTGTAAAGTTGTTGTTGTATTGTGGACCTAAATGATACAGATGGCATATCAATGAAAAATAAACACAAATTAATGAGACATTTTTGCTTCTAAAGTTACTTTTATGGTGGGGGAGGGGGACTAGGACAGCAAATGAGGTTGAAGTGCATGGAGTTTTCAGTCTTGTTCTGTTTCCAAGGAAATTATTTATAATATTCAGGAACAATACAGTTTTAATAATTCTTTTCTTTTGGCTCAGTATTATCATTTTATGAGACTCGGTATTATCATGCTAAGCAAGTCTACACAATACAATGCCCTTGTTAGAGCAAACACTTAGAAGTTGTAAGCTTTAGCTTTTTAATACTTCAGCTTTCATGAATCAGTAGTTCAAATTCTGTCAGGATCAACGTAAACCCTTTTCCTTCTGTTCCAATCAATGGGAATTGTGTTAAGTGAAGTTAATATATGGCAGTCTTTCAGATGCAACCTTTAAAAACTGAGATCCTGTCTTTTTTTTTTTACATTACAGATCCAATAGAATTTTTAAAGAATAGAATCTTTCTTATACATTATACTTTTGGATTTCTATTGCTGCCCCATTGTCTATGCATTGTGTACTCCTAACCTTTATTCATGAATTTTAGCTATTGTTTTTAGCTGGGAAAATGGTTTCCTCGGCTTGTATTTTAATGTCATAGTATGTTGGGGAGCCTGCTGCAAACCAACAATCTGAAATAATGTTACTCACAGAGATGTTACGTTTGCACTGTTCATTTCGATACTTAATTTCAAAGCATAACTTTGACCATAAATATGTTAACACTGTTGAACAAGATGCCAGAACACAAACAACTGAGCTTAAATCATAGAATCATAAAAAATTAGAGTAGTATAATTATAAGGACATCTCCTTCCTATATTGATATTGACTCTAAGAACATAATTGAACAATATAATGTATCACTAACAGGGTTCAAAACAAAACCTTAGCTTAGGCTCTTTGTTGTCAAAATAAAATTTGGGTTACATTTTCAAGAATTCATGCCTTAGAAGTTTAAAAGCAAATATGATTTTATTTATACAGCAATGCCTCTAACCATTTTTTCTTGACTTTCTTGGAGTGACTTCTCAATACAATAGGTGCCTAGGATCTACAGAGATAGTTGATAATTAGAGTTGACAAGGGCCAGGAGAAAAAAAATGGATAAAATGGAAGCCCACATAGTTAGGTGTTATGTAAACTGCCAGTAAAAGAAAAATTACACTACACACTGCCAGTAAAAGAAAATTTATTTAAATGATTATCTAGGATTCTTTGATGGTATCACAGATTAAGGGTAGGGGTTTTTTAAAATTTGTTTTGGGGATTCTAATGAATAAATTAAATTCATTGTTTACCTTACTGTGACTTTGCACATTCCTAAGAAAACTTTTTTGTATGTCCCCAAGAGCACTGTATATCATCGGGCTGACAATAATTGTCATTTTTCCACCTCCTTAAGTGAAACACTGAATGACGCTAATGATATATGGTATCCCAGAAGCAGCTAGAGCAAGAGAAACATCTTCTCTGTTCATAGCAGCTACAATGGCTGGCTAACTGCTAAAGGAAGAACATCGTACCCTCCCCATACCTCTTATGGAGAGTAGCAGTGACCGTGCTGCCTTTGTGCATCTTACTGGGGTTCATTCACTCCCATTCGTGTGCTGTACTGGCCTTAACTGTAAACAAAGAGTATTTGTATAACCTGTGGCACAGTATTTACTGCTACTATAACAGCAGTGCTATTTTTAAAGAATAGAATAGAATATATATCTTTAGAAACGGATCAATCATAAATAGTAAAGCAGTTCCTCGGTTATTTTTTATAAAGAAAATCCTACCCATTTTCTACCTTAATGAAATTGGTTTAGTACATTGTTACCCAAAACTTAAGATTGTATAAGTCATTCTGAGCATAATTATTTTAAAAGACGTTTCATAAAAGACATTTCAACCATGGATTCTCTTTACAGTGTTGGGAGCAGAATCCTGTCAGCTATCGTTAATATTGTTTTGTATACGTAACATACACACATAATATCTGAAGTATCTGTTGTATCCATCTAGAATCCAGGAGTTAGACTAAAGTTTAGATTTAGCTGATCAGGCAAAAATGATCCAGAAATGGTTTGGCATAAAGCTGTCTATACAACTATAAAATCCTACATATTTTCTAACATTGAATAGCTTGCCTATTTGAAGAATAAACTTCCTGTTTCTCTTTTTTTTTTGCTTTCCAATTCTGTTTTCAAAGAAATACTTAGCAATTCAGTTTGGAGCTCTAGCACACTAGCTGTAAAATTTTGCTTTAGCTAGTAACTTTCTACCATGCATTGACATTAGATGATTGCTATTCAAAAATGTATTTTTAATTTAAATTAAGTGTCAACATTCATCATAGACTCCTGTGTTGTTGTTTACTCAAAATGAAGATGCAAGAAAACCCATTTTCAGGTTTTTAATCTTATTTTATTTTACTTTTTAAGCCTTGAGAGTCTGTGAAAGTTGAAATTTTTACAACAAGCTCTGTGGTTTAGATTGTGTTTCCAGTGACATAACTAGTTAAATGTAAACCAGATGTGCTTTGAAGTTTATTTCCAGGAATGTACAGTGAACTGTTTCAATTCTTGGTTCTATGACATTTACAACGTACATTTACCACACTTAAAGGAACATATCCACAAGGAAAAAAATCCTCTAGCAATTTTTTCTACTTAAAATCACATTTCTAGCTAAGACTATCTTGCCCACTATTGTTGCAATTAATACCCAAGATTATTTTAATGAAGAATAGAAAAATCATTTATTTTTCCATTTTGTTTGCTTTGTACACATGATACTCTTTGGCCCTGATTCAGCAAAGCAGTGAATGTGGAGTTGCACTTATTCTTTCCTGAATGGGGGCTTTTGTGAATTGTCAATATCAGCATTTATGATCACCAGGGACCCAATCCTGCAAACATTTGTGCCTATGCTTAAATTCAGGCATATCACTGCTTTCATTGAATTCAGTGGGATTTAAGCCTATGCTTAAGTGTTTTTCTGAATTGGAGCCAAAAATCTATCGAATGCACAAAAAGAATGAACAAAAGAAAAAGAGGAAACTTTGCAGGATCAGGTTCCTGTGTGTTTGTGTGGCTTCTTAACACTGCAGACTGAAGGGGAAATATTTTTTAAAACCAAACAATCACATTGGAAAAAACTACCAAAGGTGGCAAAGAGAATTAGACATAGGCTGAGGACCATAGCATAGATGATGCATAAGTGTTGACAGTGGGGGACACACAAATCTGCGCTGTCATTACCTCCTCCACTGCTGCCAGGCTCTGGCTCCTGCCAGGTTGCAGCCCCACAACCTGCCATTGATGCAGAAATTGTGGGGGGGAGCATGTTCCCCACCCCTGTGCCCTCCCCATGTGTTGTCTCTGGACCATAGGATACTTTGAATGGACTTTTTGGGGTGGAAATATTACACTACAAGTTGATTGTGTCTCTTTAAATACAAAATAAGGGTTGTTTTAAATTTTATCAGTACATATTTACTGAGTTGCATTCAAATTGTGTATGTGTAGTCGGGGTGGAGAGCACTATCTGTTATGGTTGCTTGACACTTCCTATTAAACAACCTATTTCATTTGGTTATAACTTTTCCAAACTTTGAACATTTAAACCAAATTTCTTTGCTGGCTACCTGCCTCTAGGTGACCTCCCCACTCCTCCCTCCCCCACCTCCTTTTTTATTTATTTACTTATTTATTACAGAAATTCAGCCAAAACCGTTTTTTGTTTTTTGGTTTGGTTTGCAAGATTAAGGCTAGTAAAAAATATTGGTTTGCCCATTAAAAAAAATTCTTATGACCTTTTTTTTGGTAGCACCCCGGGCTTTAATGCAGGCATTTGAACTTCCTTACGGAATAGTTTCTGGGTCAAGAATGTGCCTTTTCTCCCCTTTGAAAATCTGCCAAATTATAAATCCTTAGAAAATCTCAGTTCACAGTAGCAGCTTCTTAGATTTTCACACCTAAATTCCTCAAAGATTCTGATGGCATTGAATATGCTTCAGCCTGGGACCCAAGCAGGGATTTCCCTGGAACAGCAGCTCAGGACTCAGGAGTGCTGTTCGGTTGAGGCTGGATGCCTGAACTGATGGCAGAAAGCCTATTTCTCTTGTGCACTCAGGGACCCCGCTTGTGTACTCTGGCAGCATGGAGGAAGAATGTGGCTCCTGATTCCAATGCAGAAGGATTAGACCTGCAGAGAAAGGGCAAAGAAAGTAGAAGTAGATTAGGAAAAGAAGTTGGAGGGGCAGCAGAAACCAGGAAAGGGAAGGAAGGATCTGGGACAGTGGAGGAAATTGGGACTGGTTAGCTAAGCTGATGGGTGGGATGAAGGAAGTAAGGTAGAGGATGTGACATCTGGTGTAGGACCACACAGTGGATAGAACTAGGCTCAAGAAGGATATGGGAATGTGGAGCTGACTACATTGAGGTTTCCTGAGGTGTGCAGGGAGGATGATTGTGACTGGGAGCCAGAAGGGGCAGGGAACATGAGCAAATGGAAGCTAGTGTTGGGGAGAGTGACAAATGATTACTAGTATCAGAGGTGAGGAAACTGGGACTTATAGTTTGGAGAGGCTGAGACTAGGACTTGATAGGTAAAGAGACTGAGTGAACCCTTTACTGCTATCAGTTACTCAGTTGGCTACAGTACTAGAGGTCTATACAATAGATCTGTAGGCTGTTCTATTGATGAGCCATGTGGATATCATTGTGATACCACCTGATGGAATTCCTAGGTTTGGGTTTTGTTTTGTTTTGTTTTCATTTTGTTTTTAAATAAATTTAGGAAATTATACACAGTCCTGCCTCCCCCTCTCCCCCCATCCCCTGCTACATTAACAGACATTAAGACTGCAAAGTTAAGCAGTCAAACCTTAGCTAGTGCCAGAGCTCATTGGTTTTCTAACTTAATTTAGCCTCCTTATACGTATTGTGATACAATCCCATGACATACATATCACATACCATATTTCACAATACCTCTGCTTTGTGTAGGGCATGGGTTAAACCTTCTGCAGGGATGAATCAAGGCTGCATAATAAAGGAGATTGACATGTACAGGGCCCTACTTCATTTGTTGCAGAAGTTGGAAGGGAGACCCAAGTTTTAATCCCTCTTTTCCAAAGGGTGTTTGAACCTGTATCCTACCAAAGTGCTCTTAAACACCAGACCATATTCTTAGCATTTTTCAAACCCCTCTACAGCCTCCTTCTTGAAGCTGGCGTACTGCACCTTGCATTTTATATTTGTTGGGATGGTTTTTTGACGTGGTGGGAACGGGAGTCCAGGCTAGAGCTCAGAGATGCCCCTTTGCTTCCAAGGCAGCATCCACATCACTGAACTTGCTTTCCTCCTGGCTGTATGTTGGCTAGCTTCAACTGGAAGGTGTTCTAGGAAATACAGAGCATGTGGCTTGTGGAAGTGGATGTAGTTTACTTGCATCCTGTGGTTCCTGGACAGTAGGAGCCACAGGATATAACCAATTCCCCCAAGGAAGTGCTTGGTTGGGACTCGCCAAGTAACCATTGAACTTGCCAAGGCATGAATTCTAGATTGAGTTGAGCCCCTGGATCCTTCTGCCTGTGAAACCTGACCATTCAGTCCCTGATCTGGGATAGAGGTTTTACCTTTTTAAAGAGGAAAGGGATGCACCTGAAAGCTCCATTCAGTAAAGCATACAGCTCCTCTTCAACAAAAAACTGTTGTTGGGCAATAGCAGTAGAACAAGACAAAATCCATACCTCCCTCAAATTTGAACATTTCCTGTGTTCCCTATTCAGCCTGCAAAGCCACATGCATCACAAAGTTAGCTCAGCTGTTTGCTTCCTAGTCTTCCTACTCTCACGCTAACACCATTCTTTTCAGATCTTCCCCTCCATAGCTCCATTGTTTCATACTAATCTATCTCTTTCACTTGAGACCCTTGGGTGTCCTCTGTCAAGAAATGTTTGTCATTCAAATCTGCAGGGCTGAATGTATTTCATCCCAGGATACTAAAGGAACTGGTAGAGGAGATCTTGGAGCCCTTGGCAATCATCTTCATGAAGTTGTAGGAGATAGATCAGGTACCAGAGGACTGGAAAAGTGCCAGCGTAGTGCCCCTCTTCAAGAAAGGCAAGAAGGAGGACCTGGGAAACTACAGACTGGTTAGCCTCACCTCAATACCTGGGAAATTACTGGGGCATATCTTAAGCATGGCCATTTGCAAGCGTCTGGAGGAGGAAGGACTGATCACAAGCAAAATCATGTGAAACAAAATTGATCTCCTCCTTTGACAAAGTAACATCTTGGGTGGATGAGGGGAATGCTGTGAATATGGTGTATCTGGACTTCAGCAAGACTTTTGACAAGGTCTCATACATCCTTCTCAAACAAATTGGAGAAATGTGGGGTAGGTAAAACTACTACAAGGTGGATAGATAATTGGCTCAATAGCCACAAGCAAAGGGTAATTATTAATGGATCCATATCAGAGTAGCAGGAGGTTTCGAGTGGAGTTCCACAGAGATCTGACAGGGTTCAGTGCTGTTTAGTGTGTTTATTACTGACATGCTTGGTGGCATAAAAGCTTCTTGAGCAAGTCTGCAAACATCACAAAACTGGGAAAGATTGTGAACACACTGGAAAATGGGAGTGCAATGCAGAAAGTTCTTGACAGATTGTAAAGTTGGGCTAGAGCTAATAGGATGAAGTTCAATGCAGACAAATGCAAGGTGCCACACTTCAGGAGGAATAATAAAAAAAACAAATATAAAATGGGTGACAGCTGACTGGATGGCAGCAGTATGGAAAAGAACTTGGGAATCTTGGTAGATCACAGACTCGGTATGAGTCTGCAGTGTAATGCAGCTGCACAAAAGGCAAAAGTAGTTTTGAAATGCATCAATAGAAGCATTAGGTGCCAGATGCAGGAGGTAAATAGTGCCTCTATTCAGCACTGGTTAGATCTCATCTGTGTGCAGTTCTGGACTTCACATGTTAAAAAGGACATGGAGAAGCTCATGAGAGACTGGTGCCTGCTGAATCTGGGGGGGCATCCGCAGAAGCCGCCGATGGCAGCAGCCGTGTCAGGGGGGGCACTAGCCCTGCTGACAGCATCAGTGTTAGCAGTCGGGGGGGCACTGGCCCTGTGCACCCCCTACCAGTTGTCTATGGAGAAGTTAGAGAGGGTTCAGAGGTGAGCAACAAAGATGATCAAGGACATGGAAAGCAAGTAATATGAGGAGAGGGAACATGATAGCAATCTTCAAAGACTTGAAGGGCTGCCATAAAGAAGAGGAGGACACGGACAATTTTCGTGAAGTTGCAGCAAAGTAAGTTTAGATTGTATATCCACAAAAATGTATTCACTGTTAGAACAGTGAGGTAGTATAAAAAACTGCCTAGGGATGTTGTAGACTCTCCATCACTGGAGGTGTTCAAGAAGAGGTTGGATGGCCACTGATTGGGGATGATCTAGACATAGCTATGTTCTGCTACTGGTATTTCCCATGCCTCTGTGCTTTGTTGGTTCTCCCCCCACCTTTCTGCTACATGTATCAGGATGTTCTTAAGCCTCCCTCAGAGGCATTCAGTGTTAGCTGCAGCCAAGGCTGGAGTCTTTGACTGGGGTGTGCCAATGCTTCTGCTGGGACCAAAGTCAGAGGTTCCTTGCTAGACGGCCTTACCCTTCCACTCAGGGTCAGACTGATCACCATATTTAAGGTCAGGAAGGAATTTTGTCCCATGTCGGCTTGGAATGGACTATAGGGATTTTTGCCTTCTTCTGTAGCTGGGGCCCTTTACCTGGGATGTCTTAAACATGTATTGACAACATTGCATAGAAGCAGGACGATGACTTTCTGCTTTACCTGTGGTAGGCTAGGGTGCTAGGTCTGTGTTGTGTTAGGGTTGACAGTAGTCTTAGAGTTTAGATTATGTTTTGTATAGGATGGTTTGGATGGGGCTGGTCCTGCCTCAGGCAGAGGGCTGGATTAGATGATTTCTGGAGGTCCCTTCTAGCCCTACTTTTCTATGACTCTATAAGCCCACCTGAGGGGTCAACAGAGGCTATTCAGTTCTTTGTTGCTGTGTACAAGCTAGTCAGGGAAACGGAGGCATCTAACTTTATAATAATATGAACAAATTCAAACCGGAAATAATACAATAAAGAGAGAGGCAAAGGTTTTTGTGACATCTTTTACTGTACCAACTATATAGCTGAAGGAGACATTTGGCAAGCTTTCATTTTTGTCAAAATTCTCTCCAAAATATACAGTTGGTCCAATGAAAGGCATCTCCAAAAAACAAACAAACAACCCTTGCCTCATACATTTCCTGGACCATCACTGTTACAACAAGACTCCAACCGAACTATGACAAAACCAAAATCTGACTCACAGGGTTCTCTGGGTGAAGGGGGCCTAAAACTCAAATCTTCTTGGGTAAGAAGTTGCGCCCACAACTACAGCCCAGCCCAGACAGACAAGCATAGCAGATAAACAGGTAAGAGATGGGGACCAGGGGAATGCTGGGACTAGGGGGTCAGTATACACATCTACTGAAGGCCTGAAATGCCTCTACACTAATGCCCGTAGCATGGGGAACAAGCAGGAGGAACTCGCCCTCCTGCTGGCTGACACCAGCCCGGACATTGTGGGGATTACGGAAACATGGTGGGACTCCAAGCATGATTGGGTGGTGAATGTCAAGGGCTATAGGCTGTACAGGAGGGACAGGATAGGAAAGAGAGTGGGGGGAGTGGCACTCTATATCAAGGAGGAATACACATCCTCACTAATTAGTAAAGAGTCAGGGGAGAAGCACTCTGAAGTGCTTTGGGTTAGGGTTCAAGGCAAAAGAGGGGAAAGGGACCTAACGGTGGGAGTTTACTATAGACCACCCGACCAAGGAGAGGAGCTTGACCAGGAATTCTTGGGTCAGCTCACCGAGGTAGCGAAGGCCAAGGATGTGGTAGTCATGGGGGACCTGAACTTCCCAGACATCTGCTGGGAGGAGCAGTCAGCCAGGTCTGAGTGCTCCCGTAGGTTCTTAGACAGAGTCCAGGACCTTCATCTAACCCAGGAGGTGCACAGCCCCACCAGGGGGGATGCCTTGTTGGACTTGGTTTTGGCCACGGGCGACGACCTGGTGAGGGGGCTGCGGGTGCTTGACCCCCTGGGCGACAGTGACCACTGCCTGCTGGAATTCACCATTCAGCGCAAGGTGGCAAAGGCAAGCAGTCAGGCTGTGGCCCTAGATTTTAGAAGGGCGAACTTCAATGAGCTAAGGAGGATAGTTGGAGAAGCG
>NW_005842169.1:23997-43784 GCF_000455745.1 Alligator sinensis | reverse complement strand
CGCCATGGCAGGGGGTCGGACTAAATGATCTGCCCAGGTCCCTTCGGACCCTAGAAACTATGAAACTATGAAACTATGAAGTGGGAAACTGCTCCCCCTTCCCACCCTCTGCCCCCCAGCTCCCTCCAGTATCTGACACCCAATAATTTTGATTCTTCTGCAACTAACATTTTGGAACTTACACTTATGCCTAGGTGATTTTCTTCCCCTATAAGCATCTAGCAGGCCATGATGAAGCCTGTTGAGCATGCTAAGTTGAGAAGCATTGAGTGAGCTATGCCAAATCCGAAACCATGTGAAGTGCCAAAAACTGCAATTATATAGCTACATAAGTATCATTTAGGTGTGGGAAAGGGAAATAGGTTATGGCCCTAAATGTATGTTCTTCCCTTCCTGGGTACTTGACTTTAGTCCCTGTGGTTGTATTTGTAGAACTGCTAAGCATGCACAGCTGCACTTGAAATCAGTAGAAACTGTGCTTATGTTTGGGCTTATATAATTCTTTGTATCCTGAAAAATTAAGCTGTAATCTTACCACATTGTGCATTAACCATTAGAGACAATTTTTTACGTTAACCTCTCTTTCTCTATACATTAGTTCTCTTTCTGTACAATGGAGGAAATTATTTCCCACTGGGGAAAATGCTTATGAAACACTCAGTTAAAATAATGTTGAACACGACACAAAGTCCATTCAGAAAATTAATATTTCTGTCTCCAGAGCAATGCAGTACATAAGGTTGAGGATGCCACATTGAGAAAGAAACAAAAATACAGGGTTTTTTTTCCAGTGAATTCCATCCATCTTGTACACTGAATGATATTTGGAAAAATATTGCCTTTGATCACATTATTAAAGATTTTATCATAATGCATGTGCATAAAGGAAACAAATTAAAGTTGCAATGGCAGGCATAATGTTTTTTTCCTAACTTGTCAGTGGCTGACTTTACAATGTAGATGTCCTTTAATATAATTTTATATATGAATTTTTTATATAACAGTTCTGTTGATCACTCATATGCCTTTGAAAAGAAGGTGGTACATTTCCTAAGCCTAAGAAGGTGGCTCAGATATGATATCTGCTCATTTTTAAATAATGCCTTGCAATGTAATGTAAGATGGCAGAAGGCACTGGATATGCAGATTCTTCCCAAGTCAGTTGTATCCTGAGGATCATTTAGCATTTAATTTAATGTTTAAGAATTCAGTGGCATCACAACAGGGAACAGGAAGCTTGCATTTATTCTCAGAAGCAACAGTTCTGTATGGTAGCAGGAAGGAATGCTGCTATTCCCTAAAAATTGACAAGGACCAAGTCCTACTCGATGTATTTAGGTGAACAGTCCCATCGTAGATTTGTGAGATTTGACCCTTAAAAACTGCACTTTCTTTTGAGGGTAATAGGAGATATCAAAGTCTCTGAAGGTTTATGTTTTCTAGGTATTTTCTATCATTTTAATATAATACATATGCAATTTGGTCAATGGTTTATGTGCATATTTGTTCTTACAACTTCAGAAGCCCATACAAGTCAAGAGCACTGAAGATTTGATATGACGTAATGCATGAAGTGGGAAATGGTACCTTTGGTACTACTTCTGCAAAATAAATTAAATAGTTTGTGTTATCTTTAAAAGCAGCCATTGATGCTATTACTGCTTTAATAGATCCTGCATTTCATTTTTAATTAATTTGTGCCAGACTATTTAAGTTTATGAGCTTGGCCTTAGTCACTACTTGAGAACATAAGTACACTCTAAAACTTTCATAACTGACCCACAACAGGAACTATCTAGTTGAATTAGGATTTCTAATTTGATTTAGGATCCAAATAAAAAATGAAATTGGTGAACTGCAGGAAGACATGGGTATGTACCCATGAGTGTTCTTCAGAAGAATTTGCTAGGGTTTGTTTTTTTTTAACTAATTTTTTTTCCCTAAAAATGCTAATATTATCAGCAGGGGCTCTATTTCTACATTTAGTCAGACTTAAAAAGCAAACAAACCTCAAAGAGTGAAAGGAAGAAAGAGTAAGGGATGAAGAGGAATACCATTTGCAGCATTACAGTTTTAGTCTGATTTCTTGAGCACTTTCCAGGACTATGGCCAGCATTGTAATATTTTGTTTCTGAGAGGGTTTTCTTAATACTTCCAAAGCCTCATGGAGCCATAAATGACAGAAACAATAAAACCTATGTTTGTGCACAGTACATTGTGGCTCGGAATGTGTTGTTTTCCATAAAAAAGGGATTCTGATTTCTCGCAGGACAATCATAATTGATTCTGGAAAACCTTTTAGTCCAAGTTCGTGGAAGTCTTTTGTCTTTATAGGAAAGAGCCATTTAATTAGCACTTTGAATATATGTACATATACATGCATATGGCCGTCCCTTACATGTGCTGTACCTCACGTTCTATAAAAGCAAAAAAAAAAAGGGCAGGGGGGGGGAGGGAAAAATGAACCAAGTTAAGCATGCATGCTGGTATATCATGGTTCACAGCAGCATTTCTACAACGTAATATTTTCCAGAAACAGCAGTCCTAACAGCATCTCTCCCTTCTGGATTATAGATATAAATGAATGTGAAAGCAGCCCGTGTGTCAATGGCGCCTGCAGAAACAATCTTGGTTCTTTCAACTGTGAGTGTTCACCTGGCAGCAAGCTGGATTCTACTGGACTGATCTGCATTGGTAGGTTTTTTTTATGTGTTTTCTTTTTCTTTTTTTTAATTAGCACTAATCAAATTGATAGCATTGATTTTTAAATGTAACATCAAAACAAACAAACAAAAAGAGTCCTAGTAATTTGCACTTAGTAATAGACTGTCACGGGGTTGGCTGTGAAGCCTTTTTTACTTGCTTTGTGGATTAGATTGATCGAATGCAGACTAGTTTGCCTGTTTCCTTGGAAGCAGTAACAAACTAAGAGCTAGATATGCCGCTTTCTTTGACAGTATTTAAGCTATTTTCATGTATACAAGCCCTGAGTAGGCTGAAGGAGGTACAGGCTATGCCCCTTATCCGTGAGAGAGAGTTAGGGAGAAGTGTGAATAGGTATCAGTTCCATTATTAACACTGGTGGTTATTTTCTCCCAGACGATAAGATATCAGTTTAACTATGGCTGTTGTCCAAGAAGCTATCATAACAAAGTTAATACCACATCGTACCTTTCCTTTGCTCAGGCCGTGGAAGGTTTCCTCTGAATTCATCTGGAATCTTCCTGAATCTTACCTGGTTACAAGTGTTGGCATGATTTGTGGAATACACGTTGTTACACGTATCCTTAGTTGATGATGATCTGGTAAATCAGGTGTTGATTGGATTTGGTTAGAACTAGCAGCATGCTTTGAAAGAGTTGATTGCAGGGTGACCTCACCATACCTACTGGAGTTTTCAAGGCATATTTATCAGTGGATTTGTTCCTACATTTTTAAAGGCTTTGGAAGATGATAGACCCTTATTTACCTCAAGTGCCCACAAATTTCCACTATCATCTTAATAGTGCAGTGCGGTTAAGGATATTGTGAGATGGGTTGAGGTGGAACATTTTTAATGTTTTGAATTGAAACTTTTAGTTTTCTTTGATTCTCATGGGGTGCATCTGTACATGTGCTTTACTGCAAACTTGACTAATTAGCTCCACAGTAACATATCACTGTCAACATGGGCACCCATATTAGCATCCAGAACAGGTACTATCCTATGGCAGAGTAATTTACGCTGCCACAGTGCACGTGTAGACAGTGACCGGGGCTGGCTGGGGCACAAGGGTGCTACAGTGCGGGGACTGCCTACAGGCTAGCCCCACACTGTAGCACCCTTGTGCCCCAGCGAGCCCCTCTGCCACCTGACGCTGCCACCCAGAGCCCAGGGCTGACTGCTTGACCTACTGCCAGCCAGAGGCTGCTTCGCCACTCCAAATTGCTGGGAGCTCGGGCACAAGGTTGGCAAAGGCCTTCAGCAAGGCAGCAGCCCTGGGCTTCAGGAGGGTGGATTTCAATGAGGTAAGAAGAATAGTTGGGGAGGCACTGAGGTCCCGGAGGGGAGAGGAGTCGGGTGTCCAAGAAGAGTGGTTGTTCCTTAAGGAGACGATCCTCCAAGCCCAAAGGGAGGTAATCCCAACATGGATCAAAGGGGGCAAGACAATAGCACCCTTGTGCCCCAGCGAGCCCCTCTGCCACCTGACGCTGCCACCCAGAGCCCAGGGCTGACTGCTTGACCTACTGCCAGCCAGAGGCTGCTTCGCCACTCCAAATTGCTGGGAGCTCGGGCACAAGGTTAGCTAAAAAGGAGGCATACACCCCATGGAAGGGAGGGGCCATCACCAGGGAGGACTATACCTCGGTTGCTCGGGGCTGTAGGGGGGTGTTCAGGAAGGCCAAGGTAGAGATGGAACTGGGACTAGCTACCCAGATCAAGGACAACAAGAAGTTCTTTTTTAAATACATAGGGGGTAAAAAGAAGGTACCGGGTAATGCGGGGCCTCTGCAGGACATGCTAGGAAATCTGATTGTCACACCAGACAGCAAAGCTAACCTATTTAACAATTTCTTTGCCTCCATTTTTCTGAGCAGGGACCGGGGCACCCCCCCGCACTGGGACCCCCATAGGCCCCAAGGGAGGCGCACCCAGGCCTAGGGTCGGTGAGGACCTAGTCAGGGAACTTCTGGAGGGACTGGACGTATTTAAATCAGCAGGTCCTGACGATCTCCACCCCAGAGTGCTGAGGAAATTAGCAGAGATCATTGTGGAACCCTTGGCACGGCTCTACAAGAACTCATGGTGCTCTGGCGTGGTGCCAGAGGACTGGAAAAGGGACAATGTGGTTCCTATTTTCAAAAAAGGGAGGAAGGAGGACCCAGGAAACTATAGGCCAGTCAGTCTTACCTCAATCCTAGGTAAGCTTTTTGAGAGAATTATCCTGACGCATGTCCGCGAGGGGCCAGCAGGGGAGATTATGCTTAGGGGCAATCAACATGGGTTTATTAGAGGCAGGTCCTGTCAGACCAACCTGGTGGCCTTTTGTGACTAGGTCACAAAATCCTTAGACACAGGTGTAGCAGTGGATGTAGTCTTTCTGGACTTTAGGAAGGCCTTCGACACTGTCTCTCACCCCATTCTCATTAAAAAACTAGGAGACTGTTTTTTCGACACCTACACAGTCAAATGGGTCACTAGTTGGCTGGAGGGCCACACCCAGAGAGTGGTGGTGGACGGGTCTTATTCGACCCATCCCTGGAGGGATGTGGGCAGTGGGGTTCCGCAGGGCTCGGTCCTCAGACCCACACTGTTCAACATCTTCATCAGCGACTTGGACGGGGTTGTAAAAAGCACCCTGTTCAAATTTGCAGATGACACTAAGATGTGGGGAGAAGTGGGCACTCTAGAAGGGAGAAATAGGCTGCAATCGGATCTAGACAGGTTACAGGAGTGGGCAGATGAGAACAGGAAATGTTTCAACACTGACAAGTACAAGGTACTGCACCTGGGGAGGAAGAACCAGCAGCATACCTACAGGCTGGGGAACTCCCTTCTCGTCAGTGCAGAGGCAGAAAAGGACCTTGGAGTCATTATTGATGCCAAAATGAAATGGGTCGACAGTGTGGGGACACGGTCAGGAAGGCCAACCGTACCTTGTCATGCTATCTTGTCATGCATCCACAGATGCATCTCAAGCAGGTCCAAGGAGATGATCCTCCCCCTCTATGTGACACTGGTCAGGCCGCAGTTGGAGTACTGCATCCAGTTCTGGGTGCCGCACTTCAGGAGGGATGTGGACAACATGGAAAGGGTCCAGAGGAGGGCCACCTGCATGATCAGGGGGCAGCAGGGCAGGTCCTACGAGGAGAGGCTATGGGACCTGAACCTGTTCAGTCTCCACAAGAGAAGGCTGAGAGGGGATCTACTGGCTGTTTACAAACTAGTCAGGGGAGACCAGCAGGCATTGGGGGAGTCCCTGTTCCCCCGAGCACTACCAGAAGTGACAAGGAATAATGGTCACAAGCTGGCAGAGGGTAGATTCAGGCTAAATATCAGGAGGTGCTACTTCACAGTCAGGGCGGCTAGGATCTGGAACCAAATTCCATGAGAAGTGGTGCTGGCTCCTACCCTGGGGGTCTTTAAGAGGAGGCTAGATGAACACCTTGCCGGGGTCATTTAACTCCAGTACTCTTTCCTGCCATGGCAGGGGGTCAGACTTGATCTGCTCAGGTCCCTTCCGACCCTGCCAACTATGAAACAACATATAAATGCTGTACCCAGGAGCAGCTTACTCTGGTGTGAGCTATGCCAGAGCTTATTGTATACGGGTAATTGTACACATAGATGCTCTAAAGATCAGGGGTGAGCAATTATTTGGGCCCATGAGCCACATAACCAGTTTTGGGGAGCTGTTACAGGCTGGTCAGCACCCCCTACCTTGCGACAGCTCATCAAATGTGGAGTCCACGGGCCTAAAGCTCCTCCCTGCCACTGCTGCCACCACCAGTGCCCAGAAACAGCTTTAGCGCACAGTGGCCCCTGGCCCCAGCCCACCCCATGCCTGCTCTAGACTCACCCCAGCCAGAGTGGACCAGCTTTGGACCAGCCGGGACCCAAACACACAGCCCCATTCCCAGCCTCAGCCTGCCCTATACCTGTTCCCCACCTGCCCTGGCCAAAGCGAACCAGCTCCAGACCAGCCCAGAACCCATGTACACAACCCCAGCCCTGGCCTGCTCTGCACCTGCTTTGGACCAGCCTGCCGACAGTGAACGGTGGCGGCCAGGCAGAAGCTGCTGCTGGGTGCAGGGGAAAGGTGACTGCCTCCTCCTCACCGCTGCTTGGCCCTTCTCGCTGCAGTTGCCTGCACCTGGGCTGCCCTATGGCTTGTCCCCACTACCATCACTGCCTTGCTGGGTGGCCCGGAGGCAACCGTGACGGTGGTGGAGAGGAGTTGCACAGCAGCTTGGGCACAGGCTCTGGGTGGCCACAGCAAGAAGGGCCCGCCCATGATGAGGGAGAACAGCCACTTTTCCCCCATGCCCAGCAGCAGCTTCTGCCTGGCTGGTGCTGCTACCACCGCTGCTTGTCATGGGCGGGCCGGTCTGGAGCGGGTGCAGGGTAGGCTGGGGTTTGGGTTCTGAATGGTCTGGAGCTGATTCACTCTAACCAGGGGAGGTCCGAAGCGGGTGTGGGGCAGGCCAGGGCTGGGGTTGTGCATGTGGGTCCCCACCAGTCTCCATAGGGCTGGGGCTGGGGCCAAGGCTGGCAGCAACAATCAGAAGAAGCCACCCCAGCTCCACTGCATACCTGGGCCAGGCAGGACCTAGAGACCTGCGATTGGCCAGTCAAAGTTCTTCTGTGGGCCATATTTTCCCCACCCCTGCTATAGAGGGAGAGCACTGAACCAGACATCTCTAGAGTGATATATCCCCTGTTTAGTATCCTCTCTGGCATCCACCATTGTTGAGTTAGGGATTCCAGAGGAAACATCTCCAACCATTCTGTTCAATAGCCATTAACCAAGCTATCATCCATGAATTTATCCAGTCCCTTTTTTTTAACCTGGCTATGCCATCTGCCTCCTTCACTTCCTGTGGCATTGCATTCTACATGTTAACTATGCATTGCATAAAAAGTACTTCCTCTTGTTAGTTGTAAACCTGTCGCCTACTGATTTTCACTGAGCGTCTCCTAGTTCTAGTATTCTGAGAAGAAAGAGAAGACTTCAGTCACTAAGGAATCTAAATTCATCACCTTTCATAAACATTCTATCTAACAGTGGGCGTGTCTACATGTGCATTAGTTAATGCACATTAGATCTAGCACCTCCATTGTGAGGTACTAGGAAAATGCTCATTAGCCTGTTTTAATGCACATTAACTAAGGAGCATGGCTGTTAAGTGACACTTAATGTGCATTAGCCTGTTTTAATATGCATTAACTAAATAACATGTTTTTTTCCGTGACACTTTAGTAAGCATTAAAATAAGTTAATTTGCATTAAAGATCACATGTAGATGTGGCCACTATGTTTTAAACTACTGCTTTTAAATATTTAAATATTGTTTCATTTCCCTTCACCATAATAATTTTTACAAACGAGTGCAACTTAAGAGAACTGTAGTGCTTACTGGAATGCTATTGAATAACCTAATGAGTCAAGAGAATAGTGAAATTGTTTGTAAAATGGAATAAGATATATTGTCTGATAAGATATATTCTTTTGGGGAATTATACTGCAGTAGGAAAACTTCCATTTTTTCTGTGAAATACTAGTTATACCGTTCTGAGTTACAGTTTGTAAAATTCTCATAGAGTACACAAAGCAGGAAGTTGCCATCTGCCTGTAGCATGTACATATTCTTATTCAGGTCAGAATCAAAGAAATGCAAGTGGCAGAAGAATGCTTTGATGCTCAGTAATAAATAACTTTCTCACCAGTCACAGTGACTGCCCTTTTGCGAATTTTGTCTGAACAACAAAGACTATAGAAAATAAAGGAAATTAACTCATAGTCTGAAATAAGATAAGACTAACAGACTTTGGCAGGAAGATTCAAATACAGCCGATGTGAAGAAAATCACCTGATAATCGTATACTTGAAATCATTTTGCACTGTATTACTTTGACATGTTGGCTTCATAAAATTAAAATTAGCCACAGGAAAAGCTAGCTTTATTCACAAAGAATTTCTAATAAAGCAGGAAGTAAATTCACTCTTGGTATAAAGGATACATTTTCTCTGTTTTAGCATTTTAGCAATGAGTTAAAACTGGATGGCAATTTGTGTGTGTGTGTGTGTGTGTGTGTGTGTGTGTGTGTGTGTGTCTAGATATGATAAACTAAAATTAGTGGATCAGATGAATTCCTGATGCAATTCTAAGGCAATGAGATTACATCAGGGAACAATTTGACCTATTTATTCCAAGGATAAATTCCAAGGAGTGTTTTGTCTCAGGCAGAAGCAATGCCTATCGGCAGTCCACAGAACACAAGAGGAGCATGGTTGCTGGCCTCCCCAACCTCCACACCTGTTGTCTAATGCAGAATCCCTATGTCTCACTGGCATGCCCATGAGGCATCAGCTGGAGATACCCTCTCTGCCTTGGGGCAGGTGGGGAAGGGTGAAGGAAAGGAGTCTCCTATTGCCCCATGGCTGGAGAACCTGCCTTTGCGGTGACTTTATAACTAGAGCGCATCCTTGTAATGCTGCGTTTTTGTAGCACTGCAGAGTACTGAGACACTGACTGCCCAGTCCCTAAAACAACTTCATTGCTTATTATCAAAAGTTGGCACGCACAGAATGGAGGCTCTTTTATGGTAGCATGGCATTGAGACATGCCCTAAGTCTCTCTGACTTTCCGTGAGAGTTCAACTCTTTCAAATCTATATGACTAAGTAGCATTTGGTCTTTTAATCTTACTCAACAAATTTATTTCTAGTGTAATTCTAATGAAATCACTGGGCTTACACCAAGTGGTATCTTTTCCATAGCACATTTTCATTTTCTGAATGCTGTTTTAAAATTGACTTTACCTTTCAGTGCAGTTTGAAATGATTAGTTAGTATATGTTACAGTGTTTGTGAAGTAGTGTAGAAAGAATACATATGAACATGTAGACCTATTCACAAAACTTAATGCCAGATACTGTACATTTTGATCCTAGTCAGCTTAGAACTCCTGCTTTGGCTGGAGCTACTCCGAGTTTACATGAGCACAGCAGAATTTGCAGTTTGGCCTTATAGCAATTTTTATGAACATTTTTTGGATTATTTAAGTTATATTTGTGCTAATAATAATAAACCCATAATCCTAATTAAACATAGCACGTAAATACCTGAGAGCTCCCTGTTCTTTTTCTAATCCACTGCAGATAGTCTTAAGGGAACATGCTGGCTGAACATCCAAGACGGTCGTTGTGAAGTGAACATCAATGGTGCTACGCTGAAATCTGAATGCTGTGCAACATTAGGAGCTGCGTGGGGTAGCCCTTGTGAACGATGTGAATTAGGTATGGTTCTGTGCTGTTTTAGGGGGGAAGGGCAGAAATGTCATCAGATAAAATAATTCTTCCTTAAACAAAGCATCTTCCTTAACAGAGTATTTTCAGTAAAAAGATGATAATATGAGGACTTAATGACTTCTGTGCTTCACTGTGTGAATCCCTTTATAACCCACAAAGCCCACCAATTGTTTATATTTTTAATGGATTTCTACAAGGGTAGATTCTTGTCATCTGTGGTGCAGATGTAGGCAGAGAGATGCGTAGGCAGGGAGATGGTATGGTGAAAAGAGGCTGGTGAAAAGTCTATAAGGGGACTGTATCTAGAAGGCTGCTGACACTCAGGGTGCCTGCACACAAGCATGGGGGCTGCTCTATGTGCTGTAATTATGTGTCAGAGCATACTTAATTAATTGTCAAACAAGCTTTAGTTCAAGCTCCCCTACCACCATTTTGAAGGTGGGGGGGGACACAGATACACGAGATGCTGCAGCACTTTATTTGGAGCGGCTCTTAAAGCACAGCCCCCTCCCACCCCACCCTCCCGCACTCCTGAAGTACATGTAAAAGTGTCCTCTGTTCCCAGGTGGTTTAAAACACAAAACATCTGCGTTAATGCTGTTATTAGCTGTAGGGTAGCAGCTGTTATTAGCTGTAGGGTAGATAGAATTCACCTAACAAGTTAATAATGCTACTCATCACTAAGTCCATGTTAGGCAATTTCAGCTCTTGCTTTTTAAATAGGACCTTAATACATTCCACTTAACATCTTTCTTTTTTTACTATAAGGTTGGATGGGACTGGGGAGAAAGGTCACAACATTTCTGGTTCTAACTAAGAGTATCTAAGCCCTACATCTTCATGGAACCTGCTTTTCTCTCCCCACTGCTTCCTGCATTCAGATGTTTTGAGAACCCTAAAAAGTCAAGTACTTGCTTGTCTGAGTTCACTGGGCATTGATTTACAGTGCAGAAGCCTTCAGTAGTTGCACTGCTTACTGAGATGGCGTTGTTATTTCTGCAGGAAGGTATACTAAAAATAATCTCAGGAAGCTAGGATGAAGAGAGAGAACATAAGTAGCTTGTATATGTATGTGATATGTGTATAAAATAAAGAAGTTATGATTACCTCTTATCTCTAGTAGGGTTTGATCTTGTAAGGGACTGAGCATTCTACCTGCAACATAGCAAGGCTCTTAAGAGAGAGCATGACTTAATTCCTGAGACTACTTACTAGCTTATAGCTACACATGTGCTTCAGTGCATTTCTGGATTAGAGTCAAAGCACGCAGCACCTCACAAGCTATTAGGGATCCAGTGGAGAAAAGTTACAAAGAAAAAGTACCTTTCCCCCTTATTAACTGTTACGATTCTATAATATTGTGCAGCTCTATCATTCCAAATCAATGATGTATTGGTTTTGTTTCCAGACACTGCTTGCCCAAGAGGATTTGCCAGAGTTAAGGGTGTTACCTGTGAAGGTGAAGTTATTTTTTCTTATTCAATACCTGCACTTTTTTGCTAAAAATGGGATAAAGGGAATTTCTTGCTTTTTTGTTATTGGAGGTTTTAAGCACATTAACATGTCATGATTGCCATCACAGGCAGTAAAGGCATTTAGAAAGCACCACCCTACTCTAAGACATTGTAGGAAATCAAGGAAATCTCTATAATAAAGACACAGAGCAACTTAGAAATCTGATATATCCATGTCCTTCAAGGTTCCTTCTATATATAAGTAGAATACTCATGCCTTTACTCACCCCTGCTTAGTGCAGTGGATCATCCCTGGAAAAGGGACTATGGCTTGGCTATCTCTATACAAGGTAAGGATTGGGGCTATTATCAGCCAAATGTAACCCAGAAGAGTCTTCAGATCCTAATACTGTATACATGAAAATCTTCTGATTACCTTCACATAACTTTAAAATCTCAGTAAGGTCTTACAAACCAGTAAAGGCATGGATATCTTGAAAAACAAGTATACTCCCTTAAATGTCTCTCTGTATTTTATTTCACAACAGATGTAAATGAATGCGATGTTTTCCCGGGGGTTTGTCCTAATGGACGGTGTGTTAACAGCAGAGGGTCATTTCACTGTGAGTGTCCTGAAGGCCTGACACTGGATGGAACAGGTCGAGTGTGTTTAGGTAAGAGCAAGGTCGTCTCCTCCTCTAGCAATATAGCTGCCTTCATGTTTTTGTACACTTTAAAATAATGGCAGAAGGAGTGTGAAAGGGTGTTGTACCTGTGAGTTCTGGGCTGCATCCAGAGAAACGTGGATATTTGGTTCCCTGGGAACAACTAGTGATGGCGCACCTTGTGCGCCTGTGCCACGCGTGCTTTGGTGCGCACCAAGTTACCCCGGGTGGGGTAAGGGAGGCTAGGGCAGCACTGGGCTGGCCCCAGCAACCTGACCTGGGGTCCTGGAGGCCTCCCAGGGCTGCAACAGCAATGATCTTGCCACTTGGAGCCTGGCTGGCAGCTGCAGTGCAGCTCCAACCAGCCATGCTCTGGTTTTGAGCGGCACACGCTGCCGGTGGTCAACCCGCCTTTCCCTCCTGTGCTGCTCCCTTGCAGCATGGAGAATAGCTGAAGGTGTGGTATGTGGTGCTGCAGATGAGTCTGTAGCACCACATACCACACAGCCATGCTTGTCTGGATGCAGCCCTCAAGTGCTTTGTGTCTTGAAAGGTATTTTTTAGTCCATGATGTCTAGTACAAAACAGTGTGTGCTGGTTTAGGGAAGAGTTAACCCCTACTTCAAAAATGGACACCTGTAAGGCTTTTTTTTGTTGCCGTTTTGGCTGAAGTATGTGTAGCTCCTAAGCTTACTCTTATCCATTTACAAAAATCTCTATCTTATATTAACCAATGATTTAAACTGAGGATAAGTTGGGAGTGTAGAGTAGTAATGCAACGGGAAGTTAACAACTTTGTGATTCTAGTCAGATCATTCTGTGAAGATTGTCTCTGCTTGACTGTTCCCCCCTCAAGCTAAGCTAGCACAATTCTTGTGTAGATAACTTGAGCTGAAACTGCAGTGAAGGCAAGTACTTGGACTTCAGTTTTTTGTCAGTGGAGGAAACTAATGTTCTGAGCAAAGAAGAAAAACTTTAAAATACTTGAACCTCTATGACTGAAAAACATTAATTTGCACTGACCGGTTTCATTATTAATGTTTCTACTAACCTTTCTTGAATTGGTTTCTGAGAGACAAGAAAAAATGTCTTGTATGTGGCTTGGAAAAGCTGAGGGTTTCATGTTCAAGCATAGTAACTCAGTACTTTCAGAGAAAGGAGCACATTATTCTTCCTGCTAGCACGTAATGCAGCAATTACAGGTGTGTGAGGGGAGGTTTTTGATCCCTCAGTTAGGGTTAACTTTACATTTTATAGTTTTCTGCCAAATCCTGGCGAATCTTGTGGCAAAGTCCTCTGTCCCTCAGAATTGTCAAAGACTTGGGAATTGTCTTTCTTGCTCCCAGCCTGGAAGTACAGCATGGGATGCTTTTGCATCAAGGCCAGTACTTGTGTGTCAGTGGAAGAGCAGTGGACACAGTCTCTCCATGCCTCATAGTCTATTTATTCCACACAGACCTGTGTTGGTTTAGGCCTGTTTTAGATTTTCTCTAAAGGAGTTGGCATCATTTTACTGTGCTGGGCCAGAACTTGTAAGCTGGATTCCTGCCACAGGCCACAAATCCACCCTTCCACCTACCCTGAGATCTCTAGCTGCCTGTGCTTACACTCACTGTAGATATCTAGGCCCTCTGCAGCAAAGTAAGCATAGGCAGGTGAGGGGAGTAGCAGGGAGATCTGCTGAGGAGAGTGCTATGGAGGGGACTGGCAGTTTGTCACAGCTGTGCGCCACTCAATTCGTGAGTTGCCCCAGGCTGGATAGACCTTTTTGGACCAGATCCAAGCTCTTTTTGGGCCAGATCCGGCCTGTGGGCTGTAGGTTGCCCACCCTTGTTCTACAAGTTTATTACTTTCTATCTGAAGTTGAAGCTGGTCCAAGTTACATCTGGCAGCTTCAGGAAGTATCCTGTAATCTGATTGGGACATCTGCTGTTTTCCAAGTGTAGTTTCATGGTTTGGATACATAAAACCTGGCCTGGGGTCCACCTGTCTAGGAGATTCTCACTCCCTATGATGCACTACTACAGTTAGGATCAGAAAAAGACTTTGAGTTTCATCTACCCCTTGTAAAAGCATTCTCCATGCAGTTCTTTCTTTTGCAGCTCTTTCCCCCCTAGGATCTGAAATAGTCTATTTGTTGACCTGTGGGACATACTACAAAGCCCCTCTCTTTGTATGGATGTTGGAGAAGGGCTATGAAGCAGAAGTTGAGAGTGGGGCTTGATTAGTGCAGTGGTTCTCAAACTTGTCAGACCCCAGGCACCCCTAGTTAGACTCAAGGCACCCTTCAGAAAATGCTAGCTCTTAGTTTTCATTTTTTTTTTTGTCTGCTGCAAAGAAATCAGGAACATCATGACAGATTGGAATGATTTTAACACTATGGATTCTTATTTGAAATCTCTGGGTTTATCTTATGAATCATTTTTGCACACTTAATAGTGCTAATGTTGCATGGTACTCTGCAGCACCCTTGAAAAGATCTCAACGCACCCCACTTTGCTGCAGCACTCTGGGTGAGAATTGCTGGTTTAGAGGGTGTGTTAGGGCCTTTGTACACACCACAAAATTGGCCTTTAAAGCAGCTTAAATGCCTTTTAGCACCTCTTTAATGGTGTTGCTGTTTGGACGCTTGGTGGTGTATTCCACTCTAAATGACTTTGTAATGTAGCAAGATAAAATACCTCCGAGGTGTTTTAGTTTACTTCCTAACAGAGTGCTACCCACTGGCACCCGGCCCGGGGGATGCCGCAGCCGCAGAGGGAAACACCGGGCCCTGCACACCTCAGGAGCTGTGCAACCCAGCGGCAGCCCATGCAGGCAGGCTTGACTGACCAAACAAACAAACAAACAAACAAAAAAAGCAGCAAGCAGCTTGCTCCTTTTTTTTTTTCCTTCCCGGAGCCTGCCTGCCTGAGCTGCACATGGGCCTGGTGCTTCCCTCTGTGGCTGTGGGGTGGCCAGTGCTTCCCTCTGCAGCTTTGGTGCCCCCAGGTTGGGTGCCAACGGGCAGGTGCCACCTGTGGGGGTGCTGCCACCGCAGAGGGAAGCACTGGGCCCCGGTGCAGCTCAGGAACTACTCAGCCCACTGGCAGCTCCCCCCTACCACCAGGGAGACAGGTAAGCTCTAAGGATCAGGCCCCTGCCTTTGTGTACACACCACAGGGGTTTAGTTCAGTTTAATTCTCTCTAAATTGAAACGGTGGGTTTTTAAAAACCCACCGTTTCATTTTAGGGAGAACTAAACCAAATTAAACCCCTGTGGCATGTACAAGCACCCTTAGACTGCAAGAATCCCAGGACTGATGTTACCTGCTGACACAAGAAGAGTAGGAGGGAAAAATTCTGTTGCTTTCACTTACCTGTTTTTAAATATGCATCACCCAGAGCTCCCTTTGGTGTGGAGCTTGTAGTAGAGCAAAATCTAAATAAACAAAGAAATATAAAAAAAAATAAAATTTTCCTATAAAGCCACATATGTTCAGTCCTCTTTCAAGAAAATACCTTTTAAAATGGAGGATATTGTAGAAAGTGGCTAATAAGCCTTTTTAAACTGTTGGTTAAGTGTGAAAAGAGCATTTTGCTAAACAGAAAATCAGGTTTTGGACAGGTGCCAGGTAGAATAATCTAAAATTGTTTGTTTGATTTCAGTTTTAGAATGGTTCAGCTTGGATGACTGATGCTGTCTGAGAAATCAAGTGATATGATTTACTCCAGTAGCTTTAAATCTTCCTAGTTCCTCATCCATTTTCAAATTTGTGAGCCTATAAAACTTTTGGAGAGATCTACTGTTTTTTACTATTTTATTGTTGTAACCATCACAGTTATACTTTCATTGTATTTCTCCTAGGAAACATGCATTCAGCTTGGAAATATGACAACCAGAATATTATAATAGCAGCTGAAAACATATTGAATGCATTTAAAAAAGTAATATCCAAAAATAAAGAATTAGAAACAAAGCCTCCAGAAAGTGAGGGGGGAGAGAGGGATGGCAGGGAATCCTTAATTAAGGGAAAAAATCCCACCTGTCAGATCCCAGAAAAAACAAAGTAAGCCTGTGCTGGGCCAGACAATAGTAATAAAGAAAAGGTCAGATGAGTTCAAGCAAATGAAATGTTCCTTAAAGGTTTTTTTGCACTAGGGTCCTTAGAAGATGTGAACTGTAGAGGAGGGCATAGCAAGCTAGCCTTTTTCTTCATACATTGTATTTCCTTTTACAGATTGAACTTGAAAGTGAGTATATTTCATGGTTATCCTTACTTTTGTCCTTTACTTTTTTTTTTATGGTGATGGCACTCCGCATGGTCTAGCCACTTATTTAAGTACCTGATCTCTTTTGAAAATCTGGCACTTAGGGCTTGCTTTTACATGGAACATCTATACATGCTCAAGGACATTGAGGAAATGCATTCTTAACTGATTTTGCACTAATAAGAGCACCAGTCTTCAGTGTTCAACTGCCATGTCACAGAGGCAGATACAAGGCCAAGGAAAGGAGTAATACTCTTATTAATTTGATGAGTATCATTCTTAAGACTTTCTGACATACCCAGAGTCTACACCCCATTCATTTCTGCTTTGCCTGTTTGACAGTAATTGGGCAGCAGAACATATGTCTGACATCTAATTTCAGATGTGCTTAAGCATATGTTTACTCTGCAGACAGCGGCTTTCCACTCCTTGTTCCACATTACACAAAGATCAGCAGAACCAAGGCCTTAGTAATTTCCTTTATTTTCAGAGCAGTTTCATTCTTCATACATTTTTCTAAGCAAGAAAGATGGCAATTTGTTCATTCCATGTTGGCTGTATTTCTAGTTATGCCATATAAATCAGTTGCTATTTGCTTTCTGGGGAGTAGGTGATGCTAATGTTGATGATGTAACGGTGAATAATTTCTGGAAGAAAATTTGAGCTTTTATGTTGCCTGGCTTGCTGGTAATAGTTTATTCTGAACTCCATTGCTGAACTTCAGTACTGGTTTGGCATTAATTTTTCTTATATATATATATATATATTAATTTCTGATGGGTGAAATAAAGGAAAGACAGCGCTCTTCCCTTCCACCCCCAACAACAGCATACTGTTGATTAGCATTCCGTTTGCAGTCTGCTATACCCCTCTGGTCCTGTTCTGTAGTATTGCAAACCAGCTACTCATTCCTTGATTTGTATTTGTGCATTTAATAGCTCCATTTTATGTATAGTATTGGATTGTCTTTGTCCTTCTATAATTTCAACCTATTAAATTCAAACTGTTTTGAGACTACTACTTCAGTTTAGCAAGGTCATTTTCGATCCTAGCTCTACTCTCCAGTTTATCTGCAGCTCCACACAACTTGGTGTCATCTGCAAAATTTCTAAGTGATCACTTAATCCCATCCTCAAAATCATTAAAAAAGATATTAAACAATACTAGGCCCAGGACAGGCCCCTGGGAAATCCCATTTGAGACCTCATCTTAGTTGGACATCAGGCCACTGATGACTATGAGCCATGATGATTCAACCATTCATGCACCCACTTTAAAGTAGCTTTATTTACATTGTATTCCCTTATCTTATTTATAGGGAGACTGTATCAAAAGCCTAGCTAAAATAGAGACGTATCAAATTCATTACTCTCCTCCACCCAAAAACCCCATTACCTTGTCTTAGAAGGAAATCAGGTTAGGCAAGAGCAACTTGTTCTTGACAAATCCATGTTTCATAGATTTCATAGACATTAGGGCTGGAAGGGACCTCGGAAGATCATCGAGTCCAGCCCTCTGCCCAAAGGGCAGGAAGTCAGCTGGGGTCATAGGATCCCAGCAAGATAAGCATCCAGTTTGCTCTTGAAGGTGTTCAATGTAGGCGCTTGAACCACCTCCGGTGGCAGGCTGGTCCAGACCTTGGGGGCTCGGACAGTAAAGAAATTCTTCCTTATGTCCAGCCTGAAACGGTCTTGTAGTAGTTTATGACCATTCGACCTAGTCATCATCCCTTGGGGCGCTCTGGTGAACAAACGTTCCCCCAGATACTGGTGGTCACCCATGATAAACTTATAGGGGCCCATCAGATCACCCCTGAGCCTGCGCTTTTCCAGGCTAAAGAGCCCCAGGGCTCTCAGCCTGTCATCGTAGGGTCGGCTTCCCTGACCTCTGATCATGTTGGTTTTTCCATATTACCTTCCTATTCTCTAAAGTGCTTAGAAATCAATTAATTGGTGATATACATGCGTAGTGTTAACATCTCATAGAAAAAGAGAAAGAACTCAAAATTTGGACTAGCAAATGTTGGTATGTATGCATCTCCACCTGGCTATATGCACCTTTTTATATAGTTTTGCTTAATAGGTTTTATTCAGTCTTTTTTTTTTTTTTACATACTTGATAATGCTATTCCTAATCTCCCCTTTTCTACTATTAATTTTGTACTAACTCCCAAAGAGAAATTTGACAAGGAGCAGTTTGCAGCTCACAGCAGATAGATGGAGGTGATGCTGGCTGGCGTAAGGAAGTTTTATTTTAAGCAATACTACAACTTTACTTTAAGTATGCCACTTCTGCCTGCCAGACTTTATTCAATAAATGTTAGTTTAAATTACAAGGCGTAATTCCTGTTTTATACTACTCAAGCATTTGGACCATGTGATACATTCCTGAACTAAGTGTACTTTCTGCAAACTGTTTAACATACTGGAGTCATTTTAATGGGAGCAAATATATACTGGATTTACTCAAATCTAAGATGACTCTGAATTTAAGATGACCTACCCACAATTAGATCCACGTAAGGGGAAAAAAATTATTTTTATATACAGACCTACTGATAAAAACTACAGCAATACCAGTAAGTCATAAATTTGATATTAGCTTTAATTCAATTCAAGCATTAACTTTACCTATATTAGGTTCTGTCTAGAAAGTGCTACTCCTTTCTTAGATCCTGCAGCTTAGGACTGGTCCCTTCACATGCATCCTCACTCTCACACTCTTCACTGTTCTCATTTTCTTCCTCATCTTCCCACAGAACATCATCTTCTGTTACATCCATGGCATTGGATATACAGCAGTTCTTGAAGCCTTTAATAATGGATTCTGAAGATATCTTTTCCCAAGAAGTCAGAATTCATTGGCAAAGCAGTGCTATGGCTGGCTTCTTAATCTTCCCACCAGGTGTAAGCACTTGGTTCCCTGCCAAGAGCCAGTCTGAGAACTGACACTCTAAATGGTCCTTAAAGGGCTTATTCACCATGACATCTGGTACTTGAAATTGAGGTGTCATACTAGGAGGTATCACTACAAGTTCACAATTTAGTGATAGAATTTTTGATTTAACATCTGGTGAACATACTTGAGAACTTGCTTATCAATTTTAGCACAACAGCCTTGTTTTGGATTTCCAGATATTTTCCATGTGAACTTACCATTTTCTAGTTTCCTTTTAATTGTCTCCATCAATGCACATTTGCTTCAGTAACATTAAACTTCCTTCCCACGTCACAATTATTTGCTTTTCAGCATAATTAATAACCTTCATTTTGAAGTTAGTATCATACATGCACCTCATTTCTTTTGGTATCTTCACATTTTCATAGATTCATAGATTCATAGATGTTAGGGTCGGAAGGGACCTCAATAGATCATCGAGTCTGACCCCCTGCATAAGCAGGAAAGA
>NW_005842169.1:16892-23116 GCF_000455745.1 Alligator sinensis | reverse complement strand
ATGTAGTTATTTAAGTCACAGCCTTTAACTTGTTCACCAGTATGCGGTGGGATACTGTATCGAAGGCCTTTCTGAAGTCTAAGTATACGACATCCACCCCTCCTCCTGTGTCCAGGCGTTTCGTAACCTGGTCATAAAAAGAGACTAGATTGGTCAGGCACGATCTGCCTGCCACGAACCCGTGCTGGTTTCCCCTCAGCATAATTTGTCCTGCTGAGCTCTCACAAATGTGAGCCTGGATAATTTTTTCAAAGACTTTGCCAAGGATGGAGGTGAGGTGATTTGTACTGCTACTTCCTCTTTTCTTTATGGGGGTTTCCCTGACACCGCTCATCCCACAGAATGTACTGTGGGTGATTATGGCTTTAAATTTTGGCCAGTCAGTGTTGATCAGGCCCTACATTCTGCCGCTTTTCCTGCTACTCCACCATGTGTTCCCTTGCCACCTGCCCCTCCACTGGATGCCTTGCTTCCCCCTGCCTCACTACTGTAAGGCACCTCATTGTATGCTGGTTCCCTTGCTGCTGCTGACTAGAGCCTCACTGTGTGCTAAATCCCTCATTGGCATGCTCATGCTGGGTCCCTCATCACCATTTCTGGGTCTCTTGTTGTGTGCTGAATCCCTCATCACCATGTGCATTCTGGGTCCTTTGTCACTGCTGCCAGGTCCCTCACCACTGCATGCTGTGGGCTTTGCCTCATGCCGGGTCCCTTGCTGCCACTGCTGGGAGCCTTGCATAGGTGGTGCATAGTAGGAGAATAGGGAGGCGTGTACCCCCACAGATTTTTGCACCAGTGGCAGGGTGTGGGGCTGCAGCCTAGCCAGAACCAGGGCCTGGCAACAGTGGGAGCAGCAGCGGCATGATTTCTGCATTGATGGTGGGGCACGGGGCATGGAGCTGCAGCCCAGCTGGAGCCACTGCCCAGCCACAGCTGAGGCAGCAGCAGTGTTGTGGAGTTGTGCTCCACTGTCAACACTTATACATCATTTATGGAGCCTTGCCATGTGCTGGATCCTTTGCTGCCACTATTAGAAGTCTCACTGTATGCTGGCTCCCTTCTTACTGCTACCTGGAGCCTTGGGTCCTTTGCTGCATGCTGGGACCCTTGCTGGGTGCAGGGTGCTGGGTTCTTTGTCACTGCAGTAAGGTCCCTCCCTGCAGCATGCTGAGTGCCTGGCTGGCCCCTAGGGTTTCCTCCTTCCTGAGTGCTGGCCAGCTCCTGTGGGGTCCCTCCCTGCTTTGTGCTGGCCAGGGTTCCTCCACCCTGTGTGCTGGCTGACCCCAGCTGGGTTCCTCCCTGTTGTATGCCTGCCCAGCCTCTTCCCACAGCATGCTGGGTGCCTGGCAGGCAAGTGATCAGGTCACTCCCAGCTGCTGCCTGGATGGTGGGTGCTGAGGCAACTCAGCATGTGCTGGCCAGACTCTTTGCACACAGCTCAAAATGACCCATCCCCACAGCTTACGGGGTTTCTGGCCAGTACATGCTGAGTCACTTTGAGCTGCTGCCCCAGCAGCAGATGCCAGAGCAGTCTGGCACACAGCAAGGGACCCGGCCAGACTACCAGCATGCAATGAGTTGCTTCAGCACCTGCTGCTGGGGCAGCAGCTCAGAGCAACTCAGCACATGCTGGCCAGAAGCCCCAAACACTGTGAGGTCAATCCCTGGCTAGCACCTGCCGGGTCATTTCAAGCTGCATGTGGGGTTTTCAGCTGAAAGGTGTCGAAGCAACTCAGCATGTTGAGCCCCAGCTCAAGTTTGGGATCGTGCCCGGTATGCAAAAGCCAATAAAGATACCAGGGGTGAAAGTATAAAGATTTATTGCTAGCAATACAAGGTGCAAGCGGAATAATTTCACGTAACAAGCACACAGGTTTTTAATTCTAAGCATCTTTTATACAGGAGTATTGGACCTTCATAAGCATTCTTGTTTGCTAATTGGTTATAAGGGAGTGACGCAAGGAGTTCTTTACTGAGCATGTCTCTATACCTGTATTTTAGCTATGTATCTCATTTCCATACATGTATGTTTCATTAGCATACTTTCTCCCCACCCAGGGGTGTGATTCTCAATATTCAAATCAGCTCTTTGCCCTAGTCCTCTGATTCTGCTTTTGTTTTCAAGCCTCCTTTATCTAAGACTGTCTCCTCCTTATCATTGCAGATGGGCATTAGTTACATAACAGAGACTTTTGCTTGGGCTTTGTATAGTGGTTTCTAGGTCAAACCTGACAAGCACACACTGGCAGGCAGCAGCTTGCAGCAACCCTGAACAGAGCAGCCAGGAACCCTGCACACTAAAGGGAGCTTAGATGCTCTCTGCCGACTGGTCCCATGCATTTTCTGGTTTCAGGTAAGTCATATGCGATCATAAGATGAGGCTTAATTTTCCCCATGTTGAATAGGCATCTTCACGTGATATAGTTCATTGGAAAACATGAGGATTTTTTTTTAAATGACCGTGTTTATTTTTGTGTTCTAAATTGTTAGTAGTAAATTTGCGTGGTAAATCTATTTGACTTTGAAAGATTTTTACAGAAAATACCTCAACAGCTTATCTGTGTTATTTTTAGCTCTTCTAACATCTTCAATCAGGCTTCACTTCTCATGCTGGGCAGTGAAAAAAATCTACAATTATTTTTAAGTTTTCATAAACCTAATGTCTAGTCTCATCTTTTATAGGACAAACTAATAACATGTATTTTTGTTTTGGAACAATAGATTAATTTTCTCTCCATCTCAACTGAATGGAGAATTTTCCATTCTGAATGCCATTAATAAGCAGTTGTGTGAATTTATTCTCATGTGTTTTTCCTGCGTGTTCCCTTTTTCTGTAGAATACATCATGTTTCTTACAGTTCAGTTCAGCTTCTGCTGATGTCAGTAAGAAACTTTACATTGACTTCAGTGGGAAGTAGATTAGGCCTTAAGGTTCAACCCTCTATTAATGTCAGGAGGAAAAGTCCTATTTGAATTCTCACTGATTTGCCCTTCAGGTTTCAGTCCAGATGCCTGGCAAAGTAAATTCCTCGAGGGAATCCAGAATTTGAAAGGAAAAGTAATAAAATCTAAGTATTATGAACTCATAAGACTAGAGTAGACACTGATGTCGCCTTGCTTGCTAGGAGAGATAAAAGGATAAAATTTTAAGATAGAGGCAAATTTTGTGCAGGCACATATTTTATTTATTTATTAGATTTCTATGCAATCTTTCCCAACAAAAGCTGGGGGAAATGGAGACAAAATGATTAATAAAAGCAAGGTGAATATTAAAATAAAATATAAAACAAAATCTCCCTAAAAATATCCCAGCTTGGCCTTGCTCACTAAACACCTTCCCAAATAGGAAGGTGCTACAGTACTTCCAGAAAATGTCCTGGCTCAGTCCCTTCTTCAGTGCAAAGATTTGGTAACTTCCCAACCTCTTTTGACGCGTACAGCTTGGTAAATACATGAAAGAAGTAAAAATTTCCAACGTTCCAGAAGTCATCTGATATTTGGTGCCCTGTGACCAGTGGGGTCCCTCAAGGCTCTGTCCTTGGACCTTTATTGTTCAACATCTTTATTAATGTTGTGGACATTGGAGTCAGAAGCAGACTGGCCAAGTTTGCCAATGATACCAAACTCTGGGGTAAAGCATCCACACCTGAGGACAGGAGGGCGATCCAGCCTGACCTTGACAGGCTCAGGAAATGGGCGGACGAGACCCTGATGGTGTTTAATATGAAAAAATGCAAGTTTCTCCACCTTGGGAAGAAAAATCTGCAGCATCCTTATAGGCTCGGTAGCACTATGCTGGCTAGTGCTATGGATGAATGGGACTTGGGGGTCATGATTAATCACAAGATGAACATGAGCCTTCAATGTGATGCTGCAGCTAGTAAAGCGAGCAAAACGCTGGCTTGCATCCACAGATGCTTCTCAAGCAAATCCCAGGATGTCGTTCTCCCCTTGTACTTGGCCTTGGTGAGGCTGCAGCTGGAGTACTGCGTTCAGTTTTGGGCTCCACAATTTAAAACGGATGTGGAGAAGCTTGAGAGAGTCCAGAGAAGAGCCACGTGCATGATCAGAGGTCAGGAAAACAGATTTTATGCCGACAGGCTGAGAGCTATGGGACTCTTCAGCCTGGGGAAGTGCAGGCTCAGGGGCGATCCGATGGCCACCTATAAGTTTATCAGGGGTGCTTACCAGGATCTGGGGGAATATTTGTTCACCAGAGCGCCCCAAGGGATGATGAGGTCGAATGGTTATAAACTCCTGCAAGGCCGTTTCAGGCTGGACATAAGGAAGAATTTCTTTACTGTCTGAACCCCCAAGGTCTGGAACAGCCTGCCATCAGAGGTGGTTCAAACACCTACTTTGAATGCCTTCAAGAGAAATTTGGCTGCTTATCTTGCTGGGATCCTATGACCCCAGCTGACTTCCTGCCCCTGGGACAGGAGGCTGGACTCGATGATCTTCTGAGGTCCCTTCCAGCCCTAATGTCTATGAAATATATGAAATCTATTTGTATGTGTGTGTATCTTGGAGCTAACCAAACCTTCAGTAAATGGTATCATGTCATAGGAACATTCCTTAGTATTGTTATAATATCAGTTTTTCCATTCTGAATGCATTCTGAATTTGTTAGAGGTTCTGGATTCTTGGACATAAAAAATCACATGTAGGCTAAAAATCTCATTTAGGGGCTCATCTACATTAAATTTTATCTTGATTTAATCTTTTTTTTCCCCAAAAGTGCTTGAGTTAACTTTTGTTCTGACTGGGAAATGAATAATAAATGGGTAAGGGGTAGACTTTAAAATGTTTTAATATTGTCTCTTGGGTATATGTGGAACACAGTGAAAATTACTTCAAAGGAAAGGTGCCCTAGGGTGAGCTTGAAAAGCTCTGCACATATCTGTAGGTCTGTTACCTACTGGAACTGTAGTAATACTGTAACATTTATACAATCAAAACTAATCAAATCCAATGTATTATATTTACTCAAATACAAGATGAGGTTTTTCCCCCCTCAACTGGCATGAGGAAAAAAGCCCCTCATCTTATAATCGTATACAAAGAAGTCTCAATAAAAACTTTATCTATCATTAAACTGCTGCAAAAAGCATCATGTGATCAGCAATAGAAACCAACTATGAAGTTGATTCTAACTTTTCTTTCTTTATATATATGTGTGTGTGTGTGTGTGTGTCTATATATGTATGTGTATATGTGTGTGTATGTGTGTGTATATGTGTACGTATGTATATGTGTATATATATATACATATGTGTATTATGTATATATATGTATGTGTATATAAATAATTTGTATCTGAGGCCGTGTTAGCCAACACTAAGTCCAAATCCAAGAGTCCAGAACCATAAGTGGCCCTATTACCAGCAAACATCCTCCATCTGCACCTGGGACTTCAGATGTTTCCGAAACCTTTGGCGGACATCCTGCTTGCAGGCCCAAGCCCAGAGGCTTGGGGTTCGGATGCCCCCAAGTTTTGCTTGCCCTTAGCCATAAGGCCCTCAGAGGAAGCAAGGGAGGAGACTCCCATTTGAAATTGATTCTACCTTTTTTTTTTAATTAAAATATACTTCTATATATATAGAGAGAGTTATATATATACATCCTCTATCATAAGCTTTCCTTCACACATCTTAAAACCGCATTAAGAAACCCGCGCTTCCCATTACAATAAACGCACCCAATCCCCTCCGCTGCTGCGCACCCTCCCTCCACCCTCACCTACCCAAGTTGCAGTCCTTTAGTCCAAACCCCGATTTGAAATTTACATACTCAGTTTATTCACTGTCCTTATTGCTGTCACTTCCGCTGCTGCTGATCCTGTTGTAGTCTTTCTTGCTGTCTCCAGGTCCAGCTGCATCACTGTCCTCTTCATTGTCTCTGTCGACTTCCCATCCCACAGGTTCTTTGAACAACCTGTGCCAGGTGTCACTTTTCCAGATGAAGTTGGCTACATCTTCTCCATCCTCATGAATAGATTAGCGTAACCCCTCTGAATAAGACATATGGTAGTACCCATCAAGTACCCCCTTGCCACTGACTGTGCTACATGGCATACACTTTGACTTCCTCTTCACTCCCACAGCTGAGCTGTGCCTTTCTTTCCCATTTCCAATGATTCCTGTTTCTGCATTAACCTTAAATGCCTGCCAGACGTCATAAAAAGGGCCGCAAACTGTTCATCCAGAATCACTCACCCCCCCCCC
>NW_005842169.1:10866-16861 GCF_000455745.1 Alligator sinensis | reverse complement strand
TTATGATTAGTGTAGCCCCGTCCTCCATGAGGTGAAGCTGGACCAGGTTGTCATATGCCTCATCTGAGTATAAATTTTTGGAGCATCCAAATACTTATGACAAGAACACCCGGTTTCAGTCATGAGCGAGGGCTAATTGGCACATAAATCCTTTGTTGGGGGTATCTGGACTACACACATACTGAGCAGTGCTGAGCTGTGGGGTCACCATAGCTTGGAATGGTGTTGACTCCGGTGAGGCCCAGCCCAATGAACAATGTGGTAAAACAAGAGCCTTTGGCCTTTGATTAATGTCATGCATAGTTTTTACTACATATAAGTAGATATAAAAATGCTGCTTAAAAGTGTGTTTATGAAGTACTTGTGCTAAAACTTGCACCAGTTTCAAAAAAAAAAAAGCTAATGTGAGTCAATTATGGATGAGCTAAATGTATGAGTACTATATGTAAATTGCTATATCCATGGTTAATATCAAGGTAATTCTTTTCAAATGTGCTGCTTCTTCCCATGTACTCTGGGAGGGCAAGGTCTGACAGAAGACGGGGAAGGGACTGCTATGGGAAAAAGTTGGAGGGAAGCACAAAACAAAGGGGCTACCTGACCCCCAAGATTTATTTTCCCTGCTGTAGCAGTGGGAAGAGGACTAATTCAAGGCAAACCTCGAATAATTAGATTCCATACCTGCAAAATCATAACAAATGTATACCTTTCTGTGTATAGAATCTAATTATTTTGGGGTCATCTTACAATTGGGGCTGTCTTCTATTTCAAGTAAATATGGTAATCCCAATGATACAGAATTATACACAAATACCTCAAGTAGAAATTTGTTCTTTTGCATTCTTTGGAGCTGTAAACAGCTGAGCATCACACCTGCATAACTCAAAAATAACTCCTAACATTAAATGTATCAAGTGGTTAGTGTATAACACAACATAATTGCCTTTGTTTTATAAAATGTATAGATATCCGCATGGAACAATGTTACTTGAAGTGGGATGAAGATGAGTGTATTCAGTCTGTACCTGGCAAATTTCGTATGGATGCCTGCTGCTGTGCTGTTGGTGCTGCTTGGGGCTCAGACTGTGAGGAATGCCCTAAGCCTGGCACCAAAGAATATGAGGCCTTGTGCCCCAGAGGACCTGGATTTTCTAATAGAGGTGACATTCTAACTGGCAGGCCATTTTATAAAGGTAAAGCTTCATTCCTCTCTTACTGGAACTGAAAAGTGCATTTTCTATGCATCTCTTTATATAGGCTCTCATATGCTCTTTAAAGGAAAGCACCAGTGTTTATATATGCAAAATGTTTAGAATTAGAGATACCAATCGTAGCATTAATAATCAAACAATACATTTTACTGAAGAACTAGTTCTTCTTTGTAATTCCCATCTATGACCTTTTGTGATCTTATTGCATGAAGGCAGCAATTTTCTGTGATAGAAAGAAACTGGAATCTCTCTCTTTTGTGCTTTGCCATGACCTGAGCTCTTTCTTGCCCATCTTCTCACTGTGATCCAGGCTCTTTTCCTCTGCCTGAATCTTGCTTGGACATGGACAATCTAATGTCTCTCGTAACTGTAGATTTCCATGTTAGTCAACCTGCCCTCTCTTTGCTTGTATTAGTTCATGTATTCATTCCAACAGCGTGTATGTTATAGACAGGTAGTAAAATACCTGCCTTAAAGAGATGGTAATTTAGGTTAGACATAGCAACTTGAGAGCTGAATAAAGAGTGGTGATCAAGGAGGAGAGAAAGTTAGTAGCTTGATTTTTTCAGGGCTTTAAAGTAAAGGAAAAGAAGCTTGAATTTGATAAGATTTGAAAGGAAGCTAGCAAAGAGCTCTTAGGGATTGACATGTTGAGAAAGACATGAAAGGCAAATTTTGGGAGGGAATATTTTGGACAGAGCAAAGTGTGAGGGTAAGGTGAGAATGTAGGAAGCCAGAGACATTAAGATATAGAGTGCAAGAGATTACTACAAAGTTTCTTGAAATTATGACTGATAAGGGATGTGTGTGTTTTGGAGATCTTGTAGAGGTTAAAACTCACATAATTTAGCAGCAGCATTAGTTTTGGATAAGAAAGGAAAGTGTGTCTAAGATGGTTCTGAAGTTATAAATATTTGTGACTGGAAGGACAGTGGAATTAATGGTGAAAGAAGAAAGCCCCCTTTGTTTAAGTGACTCCGGTTTTCTCCAGAAGCTGAGAGGATTGAAAATTGCTCAAAGGATTAAAGATAAGGACCCAAATAGAGCTTCCCTTTTGGTGAGCATTTTGAGCCATATATGTAGATATTTAGATCCTTCTCCTAACTGAAACTCACTGGATCCTTCCGAGCATGTTATGAGTATCTATCATGAGGCAAAGTTGTGGCCTGGAGATGATGGTTATGCCAGGCTTGTCCAACATACGACCTGGGTGGGTCTGTCCCATCTGGAGCAGCATGCAGCTGAAGCCAGATTCCCACGTGCTGCTGGGGATGTGAGGAGCCTGGCCAGGTCAGCACCAGCCAGCAAAAGTGGCGGGGGGGGGCGGGGGCGGTCACGGGTCCCACTCAGGACTCACCGGCGCAGGCAGGGGCAAAATGCAGCTGAGCCCCTGCTGGTCCGGCTGGGCTCATCCCGTCCTGAGCGGCACATGGCTCCGTCGCCGCTTCTGCTGGCCAGTGTAGACCTGGCCGGGCTCCTCCCATCCCCAGCAGCTCGTTGGAAGCCGGCTTCAGTGGAAGTACCTCCTGTGGCCACTTGCACTCTCTTTGATCCTGTTCTGCCCCACTAAGTTCATAAACTCCATGGAAATTCCAGAATTGTTAGTCACAGAAAAAACATGACCAACTATAGGCAGAAAGAAGAGGGTGAGGAGGAGGAGGGGCCTCACACCTTTTCATGTAATGATTAGGGAGTGGGGGACCCAGGTTTCAATGCCCCCCCTCTGCCAAGAGGGCTTTTGAATCTACATGTATTTCCCAGGCATTGAGTTCACCAGCCCCTTGTTAAAGCTGGCTCAGTGGAGCAGCAACTGTCCCATTGCTCTCTATCCATTTTATCTAATGACTTTTAAATGCAAAATGCAGAAACAGCATTGGAGAGAGAGGCCAGAATTCAGAGCCCCTGCCTTATCAGGGCAGTGCGCATTTTACTAAACCATATTCCCTCTGGCTTGTCCTGCTTCTGGTCCTATATATCTTCTCTTATTGTCTACCCAATGGGACCACTTCAACAAGAAGGATGGAGGAGGGGGCATTAGGCAAAATATTGCTATGTGTTTGGAGGGGGCATGTGTAGCTAGAAGACAAGGGACGATGTAGCCAGTAGGGCTGTGTGGAACTTCAGCAGCCATTTTGTTTTGGAAGTGTTTTGGCCCGTTTCGGCACCCAAAACAATGAATCTGAAACAAAACAGAAGGCTCCGAAACATCTCTGAAACTAAGCGAAACCATCCAAAACGTTTCGGAAATGATTCGGATGTTTCGGAATATTTCGGAGGCGGGCTTGCAGGGAAACAGAAACTCGGAAGAGGGAAAGGGAAGGACTGCTCTGATATTGTCATCTGTAGCTGGCCAGTGTCTGTGATCTGTCCCTGAGGTCCCTTCCAATCCCAGTGCTCTAGGGGAGGGACGGCAGCCTGCTGTCATCCCATGCATGGATCTGGGGACCCACAACCCCAAGGAGGAGTCTGGCATAACCCCACAGCCCTCCCAGGGGGGCACAGGCCCCCAGATCTGTGTGTAGGATGACAGCATGCTGCCACTGCCAGCTGGGGCAGTGCCAGCACCAGTCTACCTGGTGTTCAGCATGGGCTGTGCAGAGTACTGGTCCCAGCTAGTGGTGGCAGCCGGCTGTCATCCTGCGCGCAGATCCAGGGACCCACACCCCCTGGAAAGAGTCTGGCACAGCCCCGCAGCCCTCCTTTTAAAGTGCCAGGAGGCTGGGGCTGGGTGAGAGATGGAGCTGGGTTGGGCAGCCATGGGGGCTTTTCCGCGGCTCCCCCCACACAGCCAGAGGAGCCCTGGGAGAAGCCCCCATGGCTGCTCTGGATGGCCCCATCCCCCGCCCGGCCCCAGCTTCCCCAGTACTTAAAAAAAACAAAACAAAGCCCTGTTACTCACTCTCTGTAGCAGCAGCGACTGGGGCCTCTGAGGGTTCATGGCAGAGACCCCTGTGCAGCACGGGGCAGTAGGGGGCAGCGGGTACCCCTTCCCCCTGCTTGGCACCTGTGCGGCAGCTGCTCTGTGGCACAGGTACAGTGTGGCTCTGTAGGGTGCTGCACATCATCTGGGAGCTGGGGCTGAGCGGTGCTGGGCTCCGGGTAACTACTGGAGCCACCCCAGCTCTCAGATAGCATGGATCGCCCTGCCGAGCCACACTGCATCTGTGCAATGTGACAGCTGCCACATGGGTGCCAAAGGGGAGGGCAGGGGAGTGATCCCCACTGCCCCGTGCTGCACAGGGGGGCTCAGCCACAAGCCCTCAGAGGCCCCAGTCGCTGCTGCTACATCTGATGAGTGTGGGGCTTTTTTTTTTTTCTTTAAATTGCCAGAAGGGTGGGGCCAGGCAGGGAATGGGGCTGGGGAGGGCAGGCATGGGGGGTTCTCCCTGTGCGGCTTCCCCCCCAGCCCAGGGACAGGCAGGCACAGTCGGAGGAGCAGTGGGAGAACCTGCAGCCACCTGGCTGTGCCTGCCTCTCCCCGGTTGATCCGAATCTCCGAAACAGCATCGAAACTCCAAAACAGATTTGGCCTAATCAGAACAGAACAGTGATCCGAAACACTAAAACAAATCACTGTTCCTCCGAAACAGCCGAATCCAAAACAGAAATGAAACATAGCCATTTTGCACAGCCCTAGTAGCCAGGTAATCAATGGAAAATAAAATGATTAAGCCAGTTTTATTCCTCTCAGGAAAAAAATGGTTCCCTCCAAAACACTGAGTACATCCTTTCTTTTCAGATAATTTCATATTTTAGAGACAAGGTGAAATAATTATGAGACTTTTTAAAGTATTGGTTTCTTTTAAATAAGTGTCTACACAGCAAAACTTTTTCCTTCAAATATATTATGTTGCTTGAGGAAATTTGAAGTTCCGCTTTGCCAGTAATCACTGATTTTGAAGTTACTCACCTTGGAGGGAAAATTCAGCTCTTACATTCCATGAAAGTTTGCCTGAACAAGGACTGAAGATTTTTGTCTCTTCGCCTACTTTTTTTTTGCCTACTGTCTTTTCTTGTACACTTTACACCTGCTGGTGTCTCCAGACTACTGTTTTGTCTCATGATGGAAACACCTTAGATAAGGGCATTCATCCAGCAGAATTATACTTTTGAATTATTGTTAAAAGCTCACTGAAAGCTGAATAGGGGCTGCCTGAGACTGACCCGTGTGAGAATATGTAGAGAAGTTGAGACTGACAAGCAGTTTATTGGATAAGCCTTATGCAATATCTTGTTACAGTTACAGGGTTAGTCCTTCATATAATCCAAGGAACTATGTTTTTGTCCCAAAGAAGAAAAAATAAGTAGGACTAGGCTCTTGTCACTTTTCTGCACTAGACAAAATGTAATATGTGTATGTCTGAACACGACTGTGGTGACTGAGAATCTTTAGGAAAGTTTGTCTCTCAAAGAGGTGTAAACTGACCAAGTTACACCTATGCCATATGGCTTCATGTTTCCCGTTACCTAGGTAGTGCTTTACAGGCTCAATTTATGCTATACAGTTTCTTTTTAAGTCTTCCTGAAGGTTTTTTTGCCTTGTTTGGAATTCTGAATCTCATAGTGATAGCTGAAATTCAGTTTCTAGAAAGGGATGACTTTTCAGTGCCTGCAAGAAGCTGTTTCACCCAAGTTTTAGTTAAATTTATGGAGAATATCACAAGATCCTAGTTTGTTCAAATGAAAACATACTGCATAATACCCACAGTGTTGGAAGGAAACTACCTCTCCACCTAGTTTATTGTTAAACAAATAAGTATTCTGTATTCTCTTTTTTTTCCCTA
>NW_005842169.1:0-10774 GCF_000455745.1 Alligator sinensis | reverse complement strand
AGAAATTAATGAATGTAAAGTGTTCCCTGGTATGTGCATGAATGGTAAATGCAGGAATACAATTGGAAGTTTCAAATGCAGATGTAACAATGGGTTTGCTTTAGATATGGAAGAAAGAAACTGTACAGGTAAGTCTTACATTTTCCCCAATGTTTAAAGAAAGCTTATTTCCTTTTGCTCAATATGGTCATCTGAAAATTTGAGGTGGTTCAGATCTTGTAGTTTTTGAGAACTTTCCCTTACCAAGAAATAAGAATTGCTAAATATAACCTATTGTGAAGAACACACAAATATTCCATCCAATAAATGATTCTCTGATAATTGTTACATTCTTTTAATAGATTCCCATACACAAGAAATTTGTTAAATTACGGTTGAAGTTGCTCTAGTCAATTTCCTGTCAGTGGGACTCCCCCCAAATTAATACAATTATCAGTTAAAACAACATTAACATTTATATTAATACAATTCACATGCCTTATCATTCAGTCATTCTAATACCAATTATGTTCTTTCCTCCACACCAAACTCACTTTCATTCACACTCCACAGCCACACAAAAGTTCATATCCAGTTGCTTACAGTCATACTCAAATGTACAACTGTAACTGACAGCAACAGGGTTAAAATAGCTTACTGACAGTATGTACTTGGTTTAAAAGGCTAATGATGTGATAGTACTACCTAAAGAAAATCTGAGGTTGGACATTTTTGAGAGTCTGTGATTTTTGAGACACTGGATGTGGGTGGCTCTGCGTTGAAAATGAAAGTTTTATTCTGAAGCATCTGGGAGTGCATTAACACTATGGGCACTTTTACATGCCCTCCAGGGGTGAGGAGTGGGGTGGCGCTTTAATTAGAGCAGTTCCGGGAGCCACTTTAATTAAAGTGCTGGTGTGTCTTGTGTATCAGTGTCCCCGCACTTAAAAATGGTGGCGGGGGCACTTGAACTAAAGCTAGTTCGATAAAGCACCCTTGTCACCATTTTTAAGCGCGGGGATGCTGATACATGAGACGCAAGAGGCTGCTGGAGCATAGCAATTGCTACACTCCAGCAGACTGAATTAATCAAATCTGCTCTGATGCACTGGAATTCCAGCATGTCGAAGAAGACTCCACACTTGCTATACTACTCAAACATCATAGATACATGTGAATCGAGGTTGTTCTGAATGTTATCTACTTTTTATTGTATTGATGAAAAGTACACTGAGCAACCTTAATTCTAAATTAATGAGTGTGTGTCAGGTTTTTTTTTCTCACAAAGGCTTTGCTCCCTTACACTCTTGCATATCTGTATGTGGTGTATGAATTATAGGAGGCTAAGGGAAAGTGAAATAGAAGGAAAGGAAAAGACTTTTACGTAAGAAAAAAGTACAAAAACTGAAGAGTTTAGAACTCTATTTCTTTTCCTGTCCGCTTTTGTTTCTGTTCATCCCTGGTCTCTCAGCTCTGTCTGACCTGATATATGTTCCTGAACTACTTAGTCAGAACCCTGTTTCCCACCATGTCCTGACTACCTCCATAATACAAGCCTGCAGTTATCTTTATATCCCCTGGTATTCTTCTCACATCCTCCTTGTCATTTTATCTATGAAGTCAACTAATACTTCCATAAAAATAATTCCAAGAGATGTGATAAATACATCGAGTAGTTCTCAAACTTTGGAATTTTTGGTGGTAGCTATTGCATAATTATCACCCTGTAAAATATATGATCTTAAAATGATGCAAAATGGAAACAGCCTTGATGTTGTTTCAAAGCTTAGAATTTTGAATTCACTATAATCATTTTTTTAGAATATTGGGTACTTAGTTAAACATTTAGGTGCATCACATGAGATTTTATTGACATGAGTTTTCCATTTGTCGAAGAAGCAGGATTCATCTTAAACTGCATTTGATGTTTCTCTCTTTATGTAATGTGAAATAGACATTGATGAATGCCGTATCTCCCCGGATCTCTGTGGAAGTGGTACTTGTGTCAACACTCCAGGAAGCTTTGAGTGCGAGTGCTTTGAAGGCTATGAAAGTGGGTTTATGATGATGAAGAACTGCATGGGTAAGCATTGTCAGGAGGTATTGCAATTTTTCTGTTTACTGTTTCAGGGCATGACGTTCTAAACTGCATGCATTAGTGTGCTAATTACCCATGCCGTGCACACCCTTTTCCCATAATTAGCCCTCCAAACTTGGGGTGTATGTCTTAAGTAGGAAAGCTTATTTTTCTGTCTCAAATGAAAGCACGGAGAGCCTATAATGGCTAGTTTTTCTTCCTTCTCTCCATGTGGGCCAACTATGTGCAGGAGGGGCAGAGTCCAATATTGAAAGGGCTAAAATTAGCTTTTGCTTGAAGAAAAAATGGAGGTTAAGCGAACCAAAGAGTCAGCTATGTCCCTACTCCATGCAACTATTATTCTGGAAAAAATTCTTCTTTCTTCATTTTACCTTCCCAAAACAAAGTGCATGTCTTATCTGGAGGGGTGTGAAATGTAAGAAAATATGGCAGTAGACACAAGTACTGTGACTGCTTTCACAAGTCAGGTCTATGACTCTGCTATGAGGGATGGACTGGGGTCATGCTCAGTGCCCTAGGGTGAAACGGGGACAGAGTCTGCCAGCACAAAGTAGAAGCTGCAGTGAGTGGGGAGCAGAGGCCAGAGAGGAGGTGAGAACAGAGGTGGGAGGGGGGAAAGTGAGGAGCAGAGGGAGCAAGTGGGGAGGAGGGAGTCAAGGCTGAGAAGAAGGGGGTGAGCGAGAGATGGGGGTGTGGGGAAGAAGGGAGTAGAGACTGGGGTGGAAAGCAAGGGCTGCAGGAGAGGTAGCAGGGGGAAGGCACAAGCACGGGGCAAACTGCTTGACCTCCTCACACTACCTGCCTCCTCACTGCCTGTCCCCTGCAACAGTGGGAGGAATGAATTAAGGACAAGCCACCAGTAATTCCATTCTATGCCTGAAAAATTACAACAAATTTATACATTTTCCATATATAGAATCTAATTATTGAGGGGTTGTCTTGAACTCAGGATCATCTTACATTCAAGTACATACAGTATAAATAACAGCAAGCAACTTTTTCAAATATGCATCTGAATGTGTCCATTTTGATACATGAAAATTTGCATGTGCAAAATCAGTCAGTTTTATTCACAGACTTTGATGTGCAGGTCTCTATATGCAAAAAGAATTCATCTTGCACAAATGAAATCAGAAATATGATTTTTGTTTAGTACTCTAAATGCTGTCAAGTGTCCAAACAGAGATTCTCTTTGTCTGCTTTTTTTTTTTCAAATTGTCTACTGAATGAAGAATTGCATAATTATTTCTTAATAATCAAGAAAACAACTCTTTTAAGATCTATTCTCATAGTTTCTTTGCCTAATCTATTACGAGAAATGAGAAGATAAATAATTGTTGCTTCACCGTAGCAGCTTTCTGCTCTTTGAACCTCAGATTCTTAATTGTGTCCAGATGTTGATATTTGTTTTCCCGTTCTTTTTCCCTCACTAATTATTCTCTTTAATCATTTCTCATGGTTTTCTTTTAGACATAGATGAATGTGAACGTAACCCTCTCTTGTGCCGTGGTGGAACTTGTGTGAACACAGAAGGTAGCTTTCAGTGCGACTGCCCTTTGGGACATGAACTGTCGTCATCACGTGACGAATGTGTGGGTGAGTTTTAGCTGCCTGCATGTGGTGTTTATTTGTGCTATGGGAACTGTCTGTTGTTGAGAAGGAGGGGGCCCCAGGAACATTTGATGCAAATTTACGTTTTAGCTTGTTTATGAATTCTTTCTCTTTGAAACTTCACATCCTGATCCTGGAAGATCTTCAGGACACTCGGCACCATTGACTTCAAGGGGTGTTAGGAGTCTCTGTGGACTTTGCATATGTTGAATGCCACACTAGACTGAACACAGAAATTATAGAAGCATTTTGGCCACTTTCAATTCAAACATGAAAAAGCACAGAGTACAATTTTTTTCATGTAATCATGAATCAAATATTAAGTTCTGTAACTTAACATAGTTTTCCTTTCTGTAATTGGAATTCTTTGCATTTGTCTCACCACTTCACTGAAATGGGTCACCTGTTCAGTTTCCGTGTTTTGGTATATATCCACTTAGAGGTACTTTAACATATAGTTTCTTTCAATACTCCTGTAATGGTTGTGGTATTTTAGTAGCCATTACAAAACCAGCCTTTTGAAGGACAAGAAATTGGAGCAATTCTTCTTTTTCAGATATAAATGAATGCTCGTTGAGTGATAATCTGTGCAGAAATGGCAAATGTGTGAACATGATTGGAACTTATCAGTGTTCTTGTAACTCCGGATATCAGGCTACTCCAGACAGACAAGGCTGTATTGGCAAGTATTGCATGCCTCGACTTCCTACTTCTGTTCCATATGTCTTTCTCTGCTTTAGTCTTACTGTATTCATTGAAACAAGTAAGGACAGCCTTTTGAGAACAAACTAGTTCAATTGGTGACTTCTTCCAACATAGATGGAAGGATCACATTGTGTAAATTTAAATATTGGGAAAAGAATTGTTTGTGTCCATGCTGAGGTCTTGATTTAAGTGGGTTAATTTTAGCTAACATACAGGTGCCATTGATCAATTTATTCTCTGAACAAAAACAAGAAAGAGGCCTCACTGTAATTTTTCTTAACTTTGCTTCTTCATACTCTATCATGGACTGTAAACACTTTTTTAAATGGTGCACTATCTCTGTAAATGAGTTATTTGTTAGTAGAGTTATTACATGATTTATACCTATAATTCAGTAATTGAGTAATACTGCATAAATTACAATTCATTAATTTATTCATGAGAACATTGAGTTATTGCAATTCATAACCTATGAATTCATGATACTATGTATATGTGTGTGTGAGAGAATTTAAATAATGGTAAGAAATTGTGCCATGGTTCAAGACTTCACCAGGTGTTCCCATTTCAGGAGTTTTATTTCCATAATGTCATGTTTTATTTTCCTACGACCTTTATTTTTTACAGTACTGACATTAAATATGAGCAAAGGTAAAGCTTAAAAGCAGTCACTTGCTTCCATAGATAACAGTGAGTTGTGAAGGTGTTAAAGCTAAGTAAAGTCTAACTCAGAGTATATAAATTAAGACTACCAGTTCAAAATGAGATAATACTTAACATTGATTAGCTTGCAGTTAAAAGGGCAAGAGAAGATGGTTTTCCTCTGATGATAGCAGGGTTGCCAAATAATATGTTAATATTTTTACAGATATTGATGAATGCATGATCATGAATGGAGGCTGTGATACCCACTGTACTAACTCAGAAGGCAGCTATGAATGTAGTTGCAGTGATGGTTATGCTCTCATGCCAGATGTCAGAACATGTGCAGGTAAGGAAGAGAAGGGGACAATAATCCTATTGTAATATTTGTTTGAGATTCTTTTTTTAATCCTAACTTAATCTCTATCTATATATGTCTTACTCTTGTCTACTCTTATTGCAGATATTGATGAATGTGAAAATAACCCAGATATCTGTGATGGTGGGCAATGTACTAATATTCCAGGAGAGTATCGCTGTCTTTGTTATGATGGATTCATGGCTTCTATGGACATGAAAACCTGTATTGGTAAGCACCAAAAGTGGCAAGTTCAGTTATTTTACAAGTTGCTCTAATTCATGTGTTTTACTGATGAATTACTGGAAACAGAATAAAACTTTGTAACAAAAAAAAATTAAAAGAAAAATCTGTACCTTTTTGTAAGGAATATCCTGAGTTTCTTGTATTGATTCCATGAAGAGAATTAAAAAAAAAAAGTATCATGGGCATTAAAATCATTTAATGATAACTGTATAATTACTGCATCTTATTATCATTGAGGTAACATTATTTAGATGATTTAATTACAGTACTTCAATACCTTAATTCCTAAAATCTCTTGTATATGTAACCTGAATTCTGAATTGCTGTGTTTTTTTTATCTCTATGTTACTTAGACCCCCTGTACATGTTACCTGTATCACGCAATTACCAAGTTAATTGTGCAATTAATTTAGACTGCCTACACTTGCAGATTAACAATCGCACCATAAAAATCTCCAACCAGCTATAGCGTTGTTGCTCAAAAATGTGTAATAACTTTGTAGCTTGTTGCTATCCAGCTTTAATTTGCATGTGTACCAGGGTCTGCCCCTGTAGCTGGGATCTGTCTGGGCCACATGGGTTCACTATGTATAGTCAGGACTGGGAGTCCCACAGCTGAGGGGACTCTCAGCCCCAGCACTGCTGGGCAACTGTGGACTCGAGTCCCAGAAGCAGCCTACAGCTGCCGGGACCCAGCATCCTCGGGTGAGCGACTCTGGGTCCAGGCAGACATGGGGTGCAGCTGCGATCTCCCAGCCACAGCAGTGCATAGGAAACCTAGGACATTCCTAGGAACCCCATCAGCGGGGAACAGCCCTGGATAGCCTGCTCCTTGCTGGTGTAGAGGAGCCTGGGATTTTGCTGCCCCTGCACCAGCAGTAAGGCATGATGAGATCTAATGCACAATTTCAGTCACACTTCCTGCCATGTACATGTGGCATGTCTGGAGGTGCAACTATGTGGTATCCACATTAGATCCCATCATACCTTTACCTGCATATGTAAAGGTACCCTGACAGATGCTTTCAAAATTAGGCCCATTTTAACAATTCTTACCAGTGTTTTGTCTTGGGGGAGCAAACTATGTATATGCACACACACACATATAACACATGCACAAAAAAGATTACAAAAATGAATAGTACAAAAGTTAAGGACTTAGTAGTTAGTAGTTAGGAAATGTTAGAATTAAGGTTACCTATGCATTCTTGGAACTTAACTACCAGAACTTATCTTGAGCTATTTTGAAGAAGATTTTTAATGAAGACTTTTTTCCTCTAATTTAATCTGTTTAATCTATTTACCTAGTTATACTGTGTATTTATACTTACCTCTGTTTTATAAGTCTCCACTATTTCCCTTTTAAACACACATTTATAATCTCTGTCCATTCTGATAAGACACAATTATTTTATACATGATTTCAAATGTAGGGGTTAGTGCTGCATTTAACTGTGCACCCTATTGCAAGCATCTGTCAAACAAGCCCTTCCGTTTTCACTTCCTTGTTTTCATTTCACTAACAGCCCTCATTTTATGTACATGTTGGTCCTGCAGACCGAGGAGAAAATGGGTGAAGAGTGATACTGAGGTCTCCTTGACCAGCAAGTGTCCTCTGCTCACCTGAATATGAGTTTTGGTTCTTCATTTGCTAAAATGCTGACATCCTTCTGGGCTCTTGGTTGCAATCCAAGTCCACTGATCTGATCATTGTTTACCCAACCAAGTCAAAAGCCAGCATTGCTGTTTTCAGTGCTTCCCTGTTTCACATTGTTAACTCTGTTAATACAGATGAGAACAACTTTGCCCTCAGTTGTCCTCCCCATGGAACAGAGACTCTGTTAGAATATAGTGTAGTACCAGTTTCTCAGTTTCAGACTTAATAGATACTTATTAATTGCATCATCCACTTTGGCTACATAGACACATTCAGTTGATTTGGGAGGATTCTTCTCCTTAGTTTCCCTGGTAGAAAAAACTGGCCGAGAGGGTTAGTCACCCAGCTCCCTTCTCAAGGCCAGTCAGCTCTGTGTTCTAGGTTTCCAGGCAGTTTATTTTTCATGGTGCAGTCTTGTCCCCACAGAAACAAAACAAACAATAAAAAACAAGTATGCAAAACAACAAAGAAACAGAAAGATAAACAAAAAACAGTGACCTTTCCTCAGAGGGCAACCCAGGCTGTGTGCTTCTTCCTCATCACCACAGCCTTCCCCTCTTCCTCTTTGCACTCTGCTCCTGGAGCTTTTGACCCTCTTTGTGGCTCCACCTTCATTCACTTGTCATTAGTTGCACGTGGCCCCCAGCCTTCCACCCAGGTCACCCATGAACCGCTGCCTACCTACACATGCGTTTCTGCCCCTGAAGGCAGTACCTCCTTACACTTACTTGAACAGATATTTAGATGGGTAGTTAGGGGGGGCGCCCCTACGCACGCATCTCAGCAAGCTCTGCAGGCTCTGCAGTCTGCCTGGTGACAGATAACAGCAGTTCACAGGGCAGCCCTAATTGATTGACCCAGACTGTAGAAACTACGGCACATTAATGAACATGTAGACGTGCCTTCTGAAACCAAAAGAGTTATATTTATTCCCACCACAGGCAAAAAAAGGGCTTAAAGTTCCCCATATATGAGATCCAATTCCAATTCACTTTAGTCAGGACACTTTCAATGTGACCCTGGAAAAAGTCAGTCAATCTATATCTGTCTGGGAAGTCCCAGCAGAAGAGAAACACCAGCATAAGAGTAAAAACAACTGGAAATCCTAAGGGACAGCTCCCTTCTAAAGAAAAAGTTTTCAGCACTGCTACTTACCTTAAAATTTAGTCTGACTGTAATTTATATTTACCACTTTTTCTCTCAAAGCGAAGCAGATACCAGCAATATCTTTTCATTCACACCATAGCAATTCTCTTTCATTGGTAGATTACGATTTTATAATATCTTTTAAAGGGTATGTAAAAATATTGGATGACATTTTTGGAAGAGGCATTACATTTCTGCGTGTCTTGGCATCACAATAGTGTTTAGTATTATAAATCATAATATTATTAGGTTTGCTTGTTCATCTGCTGGACATTACCCAATTTTAATATTTGGCCTAACAGAGAAGGTTTGTTACCCTTCATAGTTCTAATCAACATTTCGAAAAATACAACTGCTTTTACCTAGATTTCACTTATTTCTATTATTATCATTTTTTTTTTTTTTTCCCTGTTCCAGTGGTCCTCAAGAATATAGAAAATAGTACTAAATGTTCTAGTTCTGCAGGCTGGATGAGTGGTATGGGCTAGATCCTATGGGCAGGGCCAGTCTGTGGGCTGGATCCTGCATGGAATTGGTGCTTACGGTCGATCTTCTGGTGCGATCCAGCTCATCAGCCCAGCTTCACACATCAGATCTGACCACAGAGCAGTCTTGTGCTCCAGCATGAGTCAGCATATGAGGCCACATGATTCAGTATGAGCCCACAGGACTCCCTGCAGGTCTGAAAATTTGGCAAATGGGGAGTGGTGCCAGCATTAATATTGCCACAATTAATACTGCCACCACTCGCCAACTGCCAAATTTCTGGACCTGGGAATAACAGAGCCCTGCAAGGTGGATTTGGCTAACGCAGGTATAAGCAACTCCCAGCATGCGTGCCAATTAGTGGCATGCGGAGACATTTTCCCTGGCATGCAAGGAATTTTTTTTTTTTTTTAATGAAGTTGCTGCAGAGCAGCCACAGTCCCAGCGCCACAGCAGGCCCTGGGGGCAGAGTCAGGAGAACACAGGCAGGGACGATGTCTGCATTCTGCTGACCCCGCTTCTTCCCCCAGGGTGCGCCCTTCAGCCCAGCCTGGCCGCTGGAGGGAGATGTGGGTGGGCAAGGCCAGGTGGGCAGAGCCAGGGCCTGGGCAGGCACTGCTCAGGGCTACTGTGCTGGAGGCTCCCAGTGAGTGGGCAAGCCCAGGGCTAGGTGGGGGTAGCCTAGGTGGGGGTAGCAGTGGGGCACTGAGTGCTGGGGCTGGGCGCTCAGGGCAGGGTCCAGGTGGCACAGGGAGAAGCAAGTATAGGGGGAGGTGCTGTGGGCAAGCAGGCCCAGCTGAGTCCTTGGAAATGCGGGGCTTGGGTAGGAAGTAGGGCTGCCACCCCCACCTTTGGCATCTGTTCCTGGGGCCCAAGGGATTCCTGCAGCCAGGCCCTTGCACTGGAGGCAGCTCCATCCCACTTACACTGTGCCCCATGTGCAGGAAAGCTGAGCCGGCATCCTACCCTGGCCAGGCAGTGTCCCCTCACAGGCAGGGCGGTTGCACCCCATACCTGCAGAGCTGTGTAGGCCGGGCCCCACGTCAGGTGCTACTGGGCGCCCCCGCTGCTGCCTGAGCCCGTTTAGCCCCAGGGCAGTCCTTTTTCCCGCTCAGCCCCCACTTTCCCAAGGGCCTGGCTGGGCCGGCCTGCCCACGGCTCCTCCCCCCATGCCTGCTCCCCACACCACCCAAACCCTGCCCCGAGCACCTAGCCCCGACACTCGCCGACCCGGTGCTGCCCCCACCCCAGTGGGAGGGGGCTTCCATCTGCCCAAGCCCTGGGCCCAGGCTTCCCTCACTCTGGGACTGTTGGGGAGCCTGAGCGCCCCGGCCCTGGTGGCTGCTACTGGGGTGTCGCCGCCTCCCTCTGCCGGATGCTGCCCAGGTCCAGCGGGCCCGAGCCGCAGCTGGAGCCCGCGGGGCCTGGAGCCGCAGCTGCTAGCAATGGAAACATTGGCAGCAAGGGACACACCCGCTTTCTCTTTTTCCTTTTTTGTCTCTCTCTCTTTCTTCCTTTTTTCTTTTCTTCTTTTTCTTTTCCTTTTCTCTCCTTTTTCTTTTCTCTCTTCTTTTTTCTCTCTCCTCTCCTATTTTCCATCTTCTCTCTTTCTCTTCTATTTTTTCTCTGCCCCTTTTTGTTTACTCTTTTTCTCTTTTCTCTTTTTTCTTTCCATTTCTTGTTTTTCTCTCTCCTTTTTTCTATTCTTTTTTCTCTTCTTTTTCTTTCTTTTTTTCTCTCCCCTTTTTTCTCTCTTCTCTTTTGTTCTTTTTTCTTTCTTAATCTTTCTTTTCTTTCTTTCCTTTTTCTCTCTTTTTCCCTCTCTCCCCTCCTTTTTTCTCTTTCC
>NW_005842168.1:2131758-2139991 GCF_000455745.1 Alligator sinensis | reverse complement strand
TATCTGCGGGTGTGTCTGCACAACCCCATATATTGGTGTTGTTCACGAACTTGGCCAATGGGCTTTTCACCCCCTCATCCAGGTCGTTGATGAAGATATTGAACAGCATTGGGCCAAGTACCGACCCCTGGGGTACACCGCTGCCCACATCTCACTAGGACAACACCAATCCATTCATTTGGACTCTCTGTGTCCTACCCCACAACCAGTTTCGCACCCACTTGACGGTCCTGAAGTTGAGCCCGATATTTTCCAGTTTTCTGATCAGTACCTCGTGGGATACCAGGTTAAAGGCTTTCTGGAAGTCGAGGTATATGATGTCAAACGTTTTTCCCTCGTCCAGGTGACGAGTCACCTGATCATAGAAAGAAATGAGGGTGGTCAGACAACACCTGCCCACGATGAAGCCATGCTGGCAGTCATTCAGGCACCAGGCCTTCTGCAAGTTTGTCACTGTAACAGGGGGCCTTCTCGGGGCCAATTTTCTTGTGGCCCACCTGCCTGTTTCTGGGCTAACCGCCCGCCTTCTTGCCTGCCATGTTAATTAAGCGGGAGGCTGCTCATTTCTTGTCCCGATGCCAAGGGGTACTATCTGCAGCTCTGTTCCTCTCCTACACCACAGCCCAAGCCAAGCAGATGGCATCCAGCTGTTGTCAATATATCACTGATCCCACACTGGACCCCAGAATCCTGCTCTTTGAACCCCACCTGGATCCCTCCATTCAAGTGGCATATTCTGCCTTCATTCCAGGCTACATAGCTCCCTGAGCTGCTTCCTTCTTATGGGTGTGGTCCCCCCAGGACCTTTGGCTCTACTGGCTCTAGCCCCACCTCTAGGCCAGTCGGGACCTCAGGCCCTCAGCTCTGGGCATCCCTTGTGGTGAGCCCCTGGCCCTTCGACCCTTCCAGTCCTGGTCCCAGCATGGACCAGTCGGGGGATGTCAAGACAGGTTTGAGTCTATGGCCCCACTCTCTCACTGGGGTCCACCTTCCAGACCCTACAAGGGGGTAACCCACCCAGTTGCGGGAGCTGTGGTTAAGGTGCCCCAACCTGCCTTTCACCAGGGTGGTAACAAGCCTGGCATTTCCTGGGGGCTCCTGCACCACTGGGAGCCCCACCAGGCCACCCACTCCCGGCAGGGTGCAGTTTTAGGTCATGCCTAGGACCAGGAGCCTCCTGACCATCCCCTACAGCTCCTCCCTTACCTCCAGATGATACCAGCGGCCCTGCAGCCAGGCAATGTTGTTGCCTGGCCTTCCAGCAGCGAAATGCCCTGTTTATATGGGCAGCCCTGAATCCAAAATGCCAGCCCTCATTGGGCACCTGCCAGCTGCTGGCTTCAGGTCCTTAAAGTGGCAGGCACAAACAGTGCCCTGCCACAGTCACATATAGCCTCTTCGATGAATGTTTCTAGGATTCTCCCTGGAGTAGAAGTTAAGCTAATTGTCCTGTAGTTTCCCAGGTCTTCATGCTTCCCCTTCTTCAAGATGGGCACAACATTGGCCCTCTTCCAGTCCTCTGGGATTTCTCCAGAGGCCCATGATTTTTTAAAGACTTTTGCCAGGGGCTCTGCGATTACTTCGGCCAACTCTTGCAGCACTCTTGGGTGAAGTACATCTGGTCCTGCTGATTTATATATGTCTAATTTCTTTAATTGGTTGTACACCAGTTCTATGGCAATGGTGGGAATGATATCAATCCCACCCTGCTTGTTCTGTGCCCTACCTAGCATGTTATTCCCCTTGGTCTTGTGAAAGACCGAGGCAAAGTAGTCATTTAGGAGTTCCGTTTTTTCCTGAGTGGTAGTGACAACATGTACACGTATGCAACATGTACATGTGATGGATTTGCAACATGAACACATGATGGATTTGACATTATAAAACTAAGTTTCATAGAACAATTTGCCATGATAAAACTAAAATACATAGGAAGTGGTCTAAGTTGCCCCACTCAGAGAAATGTTGACATGAAAAAACACTGTGCACATGTACATGAGTGATGTCATTATGCTAGACAAATGGTGATTTTTTTCGTCACTTTTCGTCATGTGTACACGACCACATCATCACATGTACAAGCACCCTTAGAAATACTGTGCCACAGGAAGGGACTTCATTCACAGGAGGCAAAAGGAAGCCCAGCCCCTGTGCACTCCTGGCTGTTTCATGTGACCCTATCTGGGTAATTGAGGAACAGCTCCCTACTTCATATAAGCAGTGTCTTTATTATAGCAGTTTCTTACAGAGCTGTTACAGGGCCTACTGTAACTCTTTAAGTCTCTTCCTCTTCCTCTCTCCTCCCTCTCACTTTCTGTTCCTCCTTTACACTCCTCCTTTCTGCTGCTGCTGGTTTTGCCTCTGAGATCCATACATATTGTTACACTGGCCCTTTGAGATGGCTTTCCATTTCTTGAACGTTAAATTTTGGTGTTCACACTGGAATGAATGACCTGCTTAAAATTCTCCTTGAGTTCAACCTCCAGATATTATTCCTGGCTTCCTTTCCAAAATGCTGTGTCCAAGGGTTACTCTAGCATGGAACGGCTGCTGCTTTCCACCCCAGAGGGGTCTGTGTTTCAGTGATGGGAAGCCAGGAGTAATCCTAGTATCTGCCTTTCATAACGTGCTTTGGGATCTGTCTGAATGACGGTGCCATATGGAACCCTAAAAAAATGTCCAAAAGGGAAGCAGTCTCTCTCACACCACAGGTAAATCAGTGTGTAACCTCTCTACTTAAACTACCCGTATGGTTTCAATGAGGAAAATTGTTTCAGCCCATCCTCCCCTCCCCACCAGCAGTAAAAAAAAAATAGCAAGCGAACTAGCTGCATGGAGTCTGTGGTGCAAAGCAGCTGCTGGACATTAGTCAAAGCAAAGCCCTTCTACCAGGGGTAGAGTAAACACCAGAGTCTTTCCATGCCACTAAAGATAAATTGGGCAGAATTCCTCACAAACAGTGGCGACACGTAGGAGATGTGCATCCGCTGAGAGCGCCACTGCACCCCCTACCTGGCCGTGCTCACTCTGGTGCACCCCCTGCAAGCGCCAGCCAATCGCTGCGGCCGCTCCCAGAAGCACCCGCGCCGCGGCGCCCCCCCCAAGAGGCCCCCCCAGCCACTCCTGGAACCAGCTGCAGCGATCGGCTGCAGCGATCGGCCGCGGGGGAACTCACTCCAGGCATCCAGATGTGCCGCGGGGGACCCCCCCTCCCTCACCCCAGGCAGCGAGACTGGTCATGGGGGGCATGTGCCCCTCCTGACTAAGGTGGCACCAGTCGCCATGCTCACAAAGCTTCTCATATGTACGGAGAAAATTAGGGGGCAGCTACTGAGTTAATGAAGCCAGAATTATTACGTGGGTTTCACCCAGTGGAGGATCTGGCTCTAGGTAAATCCATGGCAAATCGGGAACAGCAACTTTTTGTTAAAATCAAAATTTTTTAAAAATCCAGGATCTGAAAACCCATTTCATTTTCCCCAGTTAGTTTAATTTTTGTTTTCTGGCCTTCCTCTTTCTCAAAGCAATAGTTAATATCCCTCAGCCAAGCTTAACCCTCTACAGGATCTTTTATGGCTGCTTGCAGGCTTTGCTAATATGCTCTTTTAAAAAGATTTAACTCTGTAGACTTGTGTCCTGAGCTTTAATATTGAATTTAGACAATGAGGAACTGAAGAGACAGGTCCTGTTTTTAAAGGTCACAAACACAGTTGAGAAAAAATCTATAGAGGGTAAAAGACCAGTAAGGAGTTCCCCGCTGCTTTGGCATGCAGCACTGTACTGCAGCAAATCAATACAGCCGACATCAGGAAAACCTCCAGTGGGTTTTGTTCCCTGCATATTGTACACACACACACACCAAAAAGCTGCATTAACCCTTATGGCACCGCACACCAATGGACTCCTCCTTAGTACATTGTGCTGCAATGCAGCAAGACAAATGTATTTCACCATTACCAGTTCCTACCCCATCAATGTCAAACACAATCTAACCTTGTTCCTAGCTGCCTAAAAACCTGCCAGTGACCTGGCTCTCTGTCTCTCTCTCTCCAAAGTGTCTAACTTTCATAGATTTTTCTTCCACATGCTCTCATTTCAAGGACCTATGATTGCCTAAGAGCAAATTAATGATTGAAATGACATAAGCCCAGACATTTAGATATAGACGGTACTCTTTATATGTACAGCTGTCTTTATCAGAGTGGCTGACATTACTCGTTCATCAACTTTTGTGCATCTGCATCACAGGACAGGATCGCTGTGAACAAGGCCTATTCTGAGGGCATTTATACACATACTTCTTTGTTGGAGATCCACCGCTTCGGAGCAGACTCTATTAATCAAGCCTGCTTCGCACGCGAGCTGATGCAAACTGCACTGCACCACGTGCAGTTGTACAAGCGACAAAATACACATCAGCACACAGAAAATGGTGGTGGTGAGCTTTTGAACTAAAGCAACTTCCATGTGTTTTAGTTCAAAAATGCACCGCCGCCATTTTCTCAGCGCTGACGCGCATTTCACCACTTATACAATTGTAAGCATCACAGTGCCAGGCGCTCTTCAAAGCACCCTGCGCTACAGTGCTTGCATGTATAAAAATGCCCTACGAGACTGGGCACAGAAGAGGTAGTACAGCAATACAGTGGGGACAATGTAATGATGAAATAAAATCACCCCATTTTCACACTCTCCAAGCCACAGAAGAATTCAGAATAGCTACTGTGATGTTACAATCTTAAGCTGATAGACTGGAGAGGGACAGATGTGTTACAGAAGAAAACTGTGGCTGCTTGCAGACATTAATAAAACCCCCCAAAAAACGTGCTTTACCAGGCAAAGCAGCTTGTTACTTTGACCCAGCTCCTCAATTTCTGTATAGATCGGGAACTTCCGTGGGGCTTTTTGGCGCTTTTATCTAAAGCTGAGTCAATCAGCCATTAAACAAAAGCACCAAAAAAGCCCCACCAAAGCGCCCGATCTATACAGACGCTGCGGAGCCGGGTTGAAATAATACACTGCTTCTTCTGGTAAAGCTTTTTTTTTTTAACATCTGCAAGCAGCCAAAGTTTTCTTCTGTAATACATCTGTGCCTCACCAGCCCATCAGCTTAAGAGTATAACATCATGCCAGGTGAGCCAAGTCCAACTAATGCACTGCCTCTTCTGGGCATGTCCTGGGTTCAGTGTGGGAGCGCTCCACGTTTAAAGTAAAGCGCCAGGTTTTGGGTTTTTTTTTTAACGTCTGCAAACAGCCTTTATGTTTGTTTTCTACCTAGTGCCTGGTTTCTGTTTGCTCTTCTGAAGAAACTGGCTTGTCCCCCCAAACTGTTAAATACCATTCACTCATTACATCAAGATATGAAGGCAACTATTGTGCATGAAAACAAAGAAGCTAATGTTTTTGACAACAACAGGGTGAAACAGGGGTGTGTCTTAGCCCCCCATGCTTTTTTTTAGTATCTATTGCTTGTTCCTGCTTCTTCATGCACTCCAGGATGGCAATGATAGCATTTATCTTCAAAACAGACTGGATGGAGTCTTGCTCAACATCAAAGGTTTAGAGCAAAAACCAAGGTGAAAGAACTGGTTCAGAGAGATTTCCTGTTTGAGGATGATGCAGCCTTGGTAGCCCACAGTGAATCTTCCCTGCAAAATCTCTTGGGCAGATTTTCTGAGTCATGGAAGAGCTTCAGGATGGCAATTAGTCTCAAGAAGACTGTGATCATAAACCAAGGGGTAGGAGAACCAATGCCTGACATCACTCTGGAGGATAAATCTCTTGGTGTTGTTGACAATTTTTGCTACTTGGTGACAGCTTTTGCTGCATGGCTTCTATGATTAGCAGGAATCTTGACCTTCAGACTGAACTAACAGAATCAGAAAAGCAGCTAAGAATGTCGGGCTATTCCAGAAAGGTGCACAGAACAACTGCAAACTAGCATCTAAGGTGAAGATGCGAATCTATAACAATTATGAGCTGGCATCCCTGCTTTATGGTTCAGAAACGTGGGCTACATATGCTAGGCACATCAGGAGACTAACCAGTTTCCACATGAGATATCTGCATAAGATCCTGGAAATAAAGTGGGGAAACCAGAATACCAGACACAAAAATACTAGAGTACGCAGGACTGACAGACTTAGAAACCACTGTCAAGAAGAAGAGGTTGCAATGGAGCGGCCATGTCAGGAAAATGGGAGGAGACTGTATCCCCAAGAATATTTTGTGGAGCAAGATTCAAGACAGCTCTAGAAAGTGGGGTTGCCCTCTATGGTGGTAGCATGATGTATGTAAAAATTTATAAAGTTGTTCCACATCAATGTAGAAAGCTGGGAGGAGTGCACAAAATCCCATCCAATCTGGACAGAATATCTGGCACTGGGCACAGCTCAGCACGAAGTGGCTTTGATCCAGAGGATGGAAGAAAAGTGCTGTAAACTTGGACTCCAACTCAGACATCATATGGAACTGTGAAAACTGCAACAAGCTGTGTCATTCTCGAATTGGGCTTGTCAGCTGCAAATCGATTCATCTGGCATCTGAACAGACCTCTTATATGTACACCAGGATCCAAAGGATCAACAGTTGCTTACTGCACTGCCTGGTTTCTAAAATGGCAGTGAATATTTATGTTTCACTGTATTTTCTTTTGTCATAGCTCCATAGATAAAGCTGAGCTGAATGTTGCAACCTCTTTATTTCTCCACTAAATTGTTAAGGGAGCGAGCAACGTGTGTTTGAGCATCTGCGAGGGGACCTGCAGGAGACAGGTGAACTATGCTTGTGACCAAATCCTGCCTCTCAGAAATACACCCTGGGTTCATGTAAGCTTGCTGGTCCCCCACTCTCACCCGAATGGGTATGCCTAGGTTATTAATTTGCCCAGAAATCACAACTGACCAAATGAACTTCAGTCAAATAACAGGGGGGGAAAAATGACAGGGTTTATTACACAGAAAAAGGGATCGAATGCTTTGACAAAAGAATATGGTCAAAACAAAATTGACAAAATCCTTCCCCTGTGCTCAGACTACTACCCAGCCCTCCGAACATGTCTATGAAAATCCGCTTTGGTCACCGCTGGCTCCCTCCACTGGGAACCTCCATCACCCTCTCTTGTCACTCCCTCCAGGATGTGCCACTCAGCCTCCCTCCCACCCACCTCCAGGAAAATCCTCTCAAGCAGCTCAGCCGATGGCTCTGTGACAGCTGTGTTTCCTGTCTGTGTTATTCTGAGCCCTTCCATATTCTTCCTTAGCAACCTTTGATTTTTTTTTTAACAGGGTGGGTCAGCAGCTTGAGGCATGCTTAACTGCGGTCAAAGAACCTGACCATCACCCTTCCTTTACAGAGAGCGAAGTTGGACCCTGCAGTTCTACTGGTCATAAATCAATAGTGGATAATCTTAACTCCGCCCTTGAGGAAAATGTCTTCAAAAAACTTGTTTTATCAAATTTAGAACCACAAACGCCTCCATCATAATTGCGTAGTGAATGGAGTCAGGATGCCTTCACTGTGCATTGCCATTCTGAATTTTTTTCCCCCCTCAATTCCATTTTGACTCTGAATTTCCTGGGTTTACAAGGCTTACTTGGGGAAGAATTATATCAGGGCTACCCAAGTGGTGGTCTGTAGACCACGTGCAGCCGACAGAGGGTTAAATTGCAGTCCCTGTGCTGCTACCACACTGCCATTTCCCCCAACCTCCTCTGGCTTCCATGTTCTGTGCCCGCCCTAGGGGTGGTGTGCCATGGCGTGGCATGTAATGGCATAGGGAGCTCAGGATGGGACCAGGACCACACAGTGTGTGGGTGGGCTCTTGGTGCAGGAGTGGGGGGGACAACCCCCCAGAGTCATTGCTGCATTGGGGTAGGGGAGATGCCCATGTAGCATGTGGCCCTGGGGGCTTGTAACCCCCATTGGTGCAGCTTCTGGCTGCTTAGAAATTGGACAGCCCTGAATTACATCATCCTTCTGATCATTATGTCCCTAAATTGTGGAGGTGAGGAAATGCTATCAAGGAGGTCTGAGCTGAAAAGAACGCAACGTTATGGTAAGGCAGGAATGAGCACTGCAGAGCAGATATGCTCAGCCCCATAAATTGCTCTTTCCTTTGAATTGCTTCTCCCTTAACCTACTGTTTCATGCTTCCCACAGCTGCACCATGCTGTTCTCTTTCCAAGGGAATAGTATGAAACTTTGTTTTTTGGATTTAAGTGAACAGTTGGAC
>NW_005842168.1:2117914-2131727 GCF_000455745.1 Alligator sinensis | reverse complement strand
CCTGCTGAAATAAAAGTGCCAGAGTTTAAGTCCTCTGTTCTCTGACCACCAGGATGGAAAGAGGACTGGCCTGCTGCCTTGGCAGGACGATGCACAGTGTCACCAGCTAGAGCTGATTGCTGTTACTGTAAAACTTGCATTTATCTCCAACGGTCCCACCACAATTTGCAATCCAAGAAGTTGCTGTAAAATAAATAAATAAAATGGAACTAAGGATACTCCTCTCCCTCTGAAAAGTAAGACATGTGGGGTAAAAAATATAAAAGAACTGAATATTGTAATTAAAAGCACTCGCACACATGAGTAATCCCCTACTTGAGACCAATGGTAGCAGCATCGGTGCAAATCACAGTTTATAACAGCTTTGCCTAGTGGCATATCCTAATACAGTTATAACACTAGCTGGATACTAACAGCTGTAACTGCAGGTAAATCCACCCTGTAGACAAGGCCTAAAAGTCTCACATTAGGTTCAGAGGGTTTTTTTATATATTTATACATGTCAAATGATGTCAACTAATATATGTACCATTCTTGCTTCTGTCAATATCTTCCTTTCTAGTCTCCCTGCATTTGCAGAGATGCCATAATACCTGACTGGGGTGTAGGTTGTAGCCATGTTGGTCGAAGGACATGGGCAGACAAGGTTCTTTGAGTGAATCTGATCTCTTTTATTAGACCAACTTAAATAGTTGGGGGGAAAAAAACTTAGCCCGATTTTTTCCAGCTATTTAAGTTAGTCTAACAAAAAATATCAAATTCACCCAAAGAATAATATCTGACTACATTTATTAATCTCGCTTTCCATCCTACATTTTTAGGACACCATTCATAATTTTTAACTGGACTCTTCTGACTCCTCACTTTAACACTTGCCCAGTCAAACCCATAGGTACTATCCTTCCGCTAAGGAAGACTAAAATAATTCATCTATATCCATTCATCCATCCAGAGTGAGATTATCGAAAGTGCCAAAGTGATCCAATGGGATTTAAGTTCTTAAATCACTTCAACGCTTTTGAACATTTGACTTGTAATGCCTATATATCAATCTATAAATATATCAGGAGGAAGCCTGGAAGAAAATGGATGCCAATGAATAAAGAAAACAAGAAGAAGCCAAATGGTTTCCTTGCTATATCACCACAGAACCTGTGTTCTGAGATACCGAACTCGGGGTTCCTTTCCTCAGGTAATAAAGAGAAGAAGCTATATTAAAGAGCAAGAATCACCTGCCACAACAAAGCATATGCATTACACCAGGGATGGCCAACCTACATCACGTGTGCCATAAGTGGCATGGGCAGCCTGGGGAAGGGACAGGCAGCCCGGTGGCAGATGGGGCAGGAAGAAGAAAGCAGAGCAATGGATTGGGAAGGAGAAGAGGATCAGAGTGGCACTCTGGGAGGGTGTGGGGCTAATTTGTGGCACTGCCAAAAAGGTTGGCCTCGCTGCATTAGGCCGTCTATTTTACCTACTCTTTTAGTCGGGGTTTGTTAAATTTGGAGAAAAGAAAATGATTAGCAAGGCATATGCCTAACTGAAATAATATAAACTACCATCTGTTCTCGATCTATCTGATGGAACAATTCTTGATTCTTGGAGAAGAGGAGAATGAGAAGGGATTTAACAGCAGCCTTCAACTATCTGAGGGGAGGTTCGAAAGGAGATGGAGCTGGACTGTTCTCAATGGTGGCAGATGACAGAACAAGGAGCAATGGTCTCCAGTTGCAGCAAGTGAAGTTTAGGTTAGATATTAGGAAAAAAATATCTCACTAGGAGGTTAAAAACACTAGAACAGGTTCCCCAGAGAGGTGGTGGAATCTCCATCCTTGAAGGTTTTCAAGACCCAGCTAGGCAAAGCCTTGGCTGGGATGATCTAGTTGAGGATGGTCCTGCTTTGAGCATGGGGGGTTGGACTAGATGTGACTTCCCGAGGTCCCTTCCAACCCTAAATTTCTATGATTCTACATAAGAACTTCTGAGCTGCTTTCCTGGAACAGGGGAAGGAACATGTACAGCTCTTTTGCTTCAGCTACACTCAGAGACATGCCTGGCAGAGGGAGGCAGCTAAAGAGCAGCTCATGAAGGAGGTGTTGGACCTGGAGAGGTGCCTTGCCATGAACCCAGACCACTTGTGTCCCTGTGAAGAATGTAGAGAGAAGAACGAAGAGCTTCAAACTGTAGATGACCTCCACACCTGTGGCATGTTTGTCTGATCACAGATCCAGCTCCTCCGGGAGATGGACCATGGCTCCCACTTCTTCTATGCCTTAGAGATCCATAGATTCATAGACATTCAGGCTGGAAGGGACCCCGGAGGATCATCGAGTCCAGCCCCCTGCCCCAGGAGCAGAAAGTCAGCAGAGATCATAGGATCCCAGCAAGATAAGCATCTAAATGTGTCTTGAAAGCATTCAAAGTGGGTGCTTGAATCACCTCTGGCGGCAGTCTCTTCCAAACCTTGGGGGCTTGGACAGTAAAGAAGTTCTTCCTTATGTCCAGCCTGTATTGGTCGCAGCGGAGTTTGTGACCGTTCAATCTTGTCATCCCTTGGGATGCTCTGGTGAACAGACGTTCCCCCAGATCCTGATGAACACCCCTGATAAACTTATAGGTGGGCACCAGATCACCCCTGACACTCACCAGATCACCCCTGAGCCTGCGCGTTTCCAGGGTGAAGAGTCCCATGGCTCTCAGCCTCTCATCATAAGGTCTGTTTTCCTGACCTCTGATCATGTGCATGGCTCTTCTCTGGACTCTCTCAAGCTTCTCCACATTCTTTTTGAATTGTGGAACCTAAAACTGGATGCAGTACTCCAGCTGCGGCCTCACCAAGGCCGAGTACAAGGGGAGAATGACGTCCCAGGATTTGCTTGAGAAGCATCTATGGATGCAAGCCAGTGTTTTGCTCGCTTTACTAGCCGCAGCATCACATTGAAGGCTCATGCTCATCTTGTGGTCAGTCATGACCCCCAAGTCCCTTTCATCTGTAATGCTAACCAGCATAGTACTGCTGAGCCTATAAGCATGCTGCAGGTTTTTCCTCCCAAGGTGGAGAACCTTGCATTTTTCAGTGTTGAACACCATCAGGTTCTCATCCGCCCACTTCATGAGCCTGTCAAGATCTGCCTGGATCACCCTCCTGTCCTCAGGTATGGATGCTTTATCACAGAGTTTGGTGTCATCAGTGAACTTGAGAAGAGGAGACGTGCCAAAAAGTAGATCCCCTGCCTCTTGGCAAAGGATGGCACCCCCACTTATGGATCCCAGCAAGCTTTAAGGATAAGGATTTTTGTCAGATCCAGCCAACACTAATGGCTGCTAGGTCCTGTGGAAGGGACTGCAACAGGTCAGTGTGGGTGACTGGGACCAGCTGAAAGGTCTTTTCACTCTGGCTGACTTCTCAAAAGCCATCTTCCTGGTGCCCACCAACAAGTCTCTGGGCATCAGTGGGCTAACCATAGAGGTCTACCATGCCTTCTGGGGTCTCCTCAGCCCAGATTTTGCCACGGTCAGGACCAAATCCAAAGGGGATTGGAAGCTCTTCCCCTCATGCTACCAAAAAAGGAAGGGCATGAAGAACATGTGCCATGAGGAACCGGTGTCCATTCTCACTCATCTGCACAGGCTATGAGCTTGTAGCAAAGGCCATATCACGGTGGCTAAAGCCTGTGCTGGTGGAACAGATGTATGTGGTGCCAAGGCGTACCATCTTCAACAACCTATACCTGGTCTGGGACCTCCTTGAGTTCACTCTCAGGGATGGTCTGTCATTTGCCCCCCTGTCTATCAACTAGGAGAAGGTGTTTGACAAGATAGATCACAGATACCTCAGAGGCACTCTGTAGGCATTTGACTTTTGTTCCTGCTTTGTGAAGTTTCTCCATGTGCTGTTCACCTTTGCATGATCAAACTCAAATGGACACTGTCAGAGCCCATCCCTTTCAGGTGGGGAGTTCATCAAGACTGCCTGCTGTTAGGCCATCTCTACACCTTCAGCCTTGAGCCCTTTTTCTGCCTCCTGTGCCAGCAGATGATGTGGCTGGTGCTCACAGAGCAGGCCATGAGAGCAGTCCCCTCAGTGTATGCTGATGACGTGCTCCAAGCAACCTGGCAGAGATGGAGGTCTGCCAGTCTATCTATTCAACAGCCTCTTCTGCCCAAGCTCTGGCCTGATGGTGGGTGATGCATGGCAGGTGGGCTTACTCCCAGCCATACTCCAGGACATCCACTGCAGCATGGGTTCACTGTTCTATCTGGGGGGCCCACCTCTCCCCCTGCCAGCCCTCCCTGCCAGAGAACTGGAACCAACTCAAAGTTAGGGTGTCTGGGCAGCTGTGAGCATGGATGGGACTCCTCCAGTGCCTCTCTGTCTGCAACAGAGCACTGTGGTCATCAACAAGCTTGTCCTATCCATGCTTTGGTACTGGTTCAACACCCTGCCCATGTGCCCAAACCTCCTGGCCAGCCTCCCGAGACAGGATATGGGGTTCTCCTGGCCAGGACAATACTGGGTGTCTTCAGATGCCCTGAACCACCCCTTCAGCAAGAGGGGGGCTGGGTCTGGCATGCATTCACAGCCAGGTACACACCTTCTGCCTTCAGGCCTTCTGGAGGCTCCTTTACAGTGCCAGTAGCCAGGAAGCATGGTGCCCCATCAGACATGCCTTCCTCCACTGCCACTGGGGGTTCTGATACGAGCAATGGGTCTTCTAGCTGACAGGCCTTCCCATACAAGGCTTTAGCAAGCTGCTACCAGTACCGCCTCGGGGCCCAGATATTGGGTCTCCTCCTCCAGGCTTGGACACCCCAGGCTGCAGACTTCATGGCTGAGCCCTTGCTGAAAAACACACAGGTGATGGTGCCAGCAACAGACATGGCCTGGATGCATTGGAGGATGATCCAGATCAACACCTCCCATATCAGGGACCTTCTGGACTAAGTCAGGCAGGGGTGGGCAGATCCTTATGTGCTGGCCTGGTACATGGAGCTACCCACACTGTATGCATCCTACCGCTTACTCAGGAAATCAAGGCCACCCTGCTGCATTTGCATGTAAGGAAGAGGTTCAGTCCAAAGGCAGACACTGCCCACCCATATCCACCAGTCCTCCAGGGCTTCTTGTGAGGCCCCATGTTGGCAGACCCCATAGCCCTCTGTACCATACCACCTCAGCAGGATGGGAGATATCAAGCCAGTCCACTTCTGTATACCCTATCATTACCAGCTCTACACACTCATGCTCTGTACACTCCATCTGTACATCCTACTCTCACATCCCACCCAGACACCAAGTGGTGGGACACCCTCGGCAAAGGCAAGGGTCTCTAGTGGACCACACTGGTCTCATGAGCCATCAGGAGCCTAGGGTGGCAGCTCCTGCACAAAGCTGTTTCCATAGGCATGTATCTGGTTCACTTCTTCAATTCCCCCGACACCTGTCCTTTCTATAAGCAGAGGGAGACCCTACTTAGAGTGCCCCAGGTTGCAGCTACTCCTGAGATTCTGGCTGCACTTTTTCCCTCACCTTATATTTTATGCACTTCCCATCTGTGGCCCCACCAAGTCCTAGGGCCTTCTGGTCAACCTCCTCCTAGCTGTGACCAAACTCACCTTTTATCAGGCCAAGAAGGAGGCCCTGATTGGAGAAAACCTGGGTGACTGTGGGGTCATCTTCCTTTCAGTCCTTCATTCACATGTCCTGGCAGAATGTCACTGAGTAGCATCCACAGGCTCCTTGGACACATTTAAGGGGCAGTGGACGCTGGCTAGTGTGCTTTGCTTTGTGTCCCCCCTCTGAACCCTTATTATGAATCTATGACTTAACTTCCATCCCTGTTTTCATTTTTGTTGTCTCAAGGGATCACTTGTTGTGTATCTAGTGGCCTCCTTAACTGAGAGGATGGGTCTAGGCCAGGGGTGGGCAAAATATGGCCCGGGGGCCAGATCCGGCCCACCAGGCCATTCTATCCGGTCTGTGGGGCCCCTAAAAAAATTAGAAAAGTAATATTTATTTGCTCCTAGCTGCCTGTCAAAGATGACAGGAGCCAGGGGCAGTAGGACCCAGAGGAAGCTAGTGGCAGGATGCAACAGCAAGGTCTGCCCAGCCCTGGCCCCACAACCAGAACCCCCTGCCTAGCAGAGGCTTCTGGCCTGGGACCATGGGGCTGTTCCTGCTTCCCTGCACCGGAGAGGGAAATGCGGCCCTCAACAGTTTGCCAAAACTCGGTAAGTGGCCCTTCACCCAAAATAATTGCCTGCCCCTGGTCTAGGCCCACTGCTCCCTACATCACAAATAGACCTGTCTCTGACCCTGGCAAGTCATGGGAGCTTTAGGAGAGTATAAAGGAGGGCAGAATAACCATCGCCCATCCTGCCTTCCAAATCATCATGAGTATAATGCTTAGGTAGAGTGAACACATTACCATTGCTGACTCTTATGTTTAACAGCCGCTGATGGATCTGTCCTTCACAAATTTATTGTATCCCTTTATGAACCTGGCTATACCATTGCAAGCGAATAGCACCAACTTTGCTGATAATTCTGTTAGCCAACTTCTCAGGCTTCTGTCCATAGAGAGAGATTCTCTGCATTGAACTGCCCACAGGGACAGAAGCCTTTTTATCATCATATGATCTGCCTACATTAAGTAGCTTATCCTGAGCCATTGAAATAAGTGAGAAGAGTGTTTTTCCTTCCCAAATGGAACACAGCTGCATTTTGTAAGGTACAGATCTGCATACTCTTCTTATTCCTTTCATGCAACAACCAAAAAGAAAAATTCCTTATAGAAACATATTTTTTCCTTACCATGCAGAATAAAATTCCTGTTTTCATACAACTCCTGCTGTGCTTGCTTATGCTGTAGTTTTAATTGCTAAGTGCGGTCATACGTGTCTATTTCCATTTCCTTTTTTTTTGTCTGTGTATTATTTGCTATAAAAGATTTATAAACAGGAAGGTTTCATTTCATAGCAAGCTCCTCTTGACAGTCCTACTCTGCTACTTCTAATAAAAAGAGCAGGGAGTACAACCTTTGCCCTGAATATATATTAGATAGATGAAAAGCTTGGCGGATGTGTAATCAAGTGAATTTCCATTCTACCAAAATCTCCAAACATTGAATATTGTCCCTTTCAGCTCCTTGTAACTGAGCATTTATCTAAATAAGGGCAAAGAAAAAGGAAAATAAAAGCGGGGCCACAAAGGATATTTCCAGTGAGCTCACAGATTTTGGGTGGAACTCTTAAATCACCAAATTCAGTGGAAAACTCCCCAGTGATCTAAATGGGCCAGGATTTCATTTTTTGCCTCTGCTGTTCATGTCTGGTCCACCAGAAAAATACAGCTGTTTGTTCTCCCTGTGAAATACTGTATTCGGTGTTTCAATACCAGGGGGCCTCTAAAACATAGGATTGTCTAAAAATGGATCCATGAAGAAAGGAAGAAGCAACTTGTTAAAAATACAGAATGCTACCCTAGCAGCTCTGTAAAAGTCATTATACGTGATTCAATCACATGCTATTTTTAGGCTGACTCACTAACAAACACAGGCCAGCTCCCACTGCCATCCCAAAGCCAGCTACAATGTCCTCTACTTTTGGCATTTAGCAAAACATTAGTTTCTGTTGCCAAATGTTGCTGTTTTGCAAGGATGTATGATCACTGGGTATGCTTAAAAATGTGCATACTGTGCATTTTGTAGGACTTGGATAACTACAGTAAAATAATCCAACTAAATAACTGGTAAATGCACGTTCTATTGAATAGCAACAAAATTAAATCAAGCAGTGAACACGTGAACACACACCTCACTTTCAAAGCACCCATTCTGATACTCTCATTTCCCTGTCCATCATCACCCACCTCCCTTCTGCTTCCTTGCACCCTCTCTGACCCTCTTGGCTTCTATAAGAACCACATCCCACCATACCTCTCCTCTAATCTCCATTTGAGCAGCTGACCTCTTCCACATGGAGGCTGCATTTTTTCCAGTGTTATCGCATAAAAAAAACCACACAGCTTAGGCCTTGACGTACTTTCCTAGAGTTTACTAGATGTCCTGCCAGCTTCTCCACTGAGTTGAAATGCAATATCTCTGCCTAAGGGCAATCTCCAAATGAACCCCATCTGGAAAGCCTGTATACGGTGCTGTTAGGACTAGTATAGTTTCTGAGGTGACACTGCACAGTTATGTCTCTGGGCTGCCTCCACACTTAGCTAAAAGTCCATCAATCTCTCTATAAAAGCAAAGCTAACTCCTTTCAGCACTGCTTGACTACAAGCAGTTACAGCATGCATCATTATAATTTAATCTATGGCATTCTTCTCTCTTATTGCTCCTGCCTAGAAGCTAATAAGACAAACTCCATTCGTTCTGGAGCTAGCTTTTGTGGCAGGCTCGCTGCTTTTGCCTGGCAAGCCCGGCTTGGAGAAGGACACTTTGGATTGGTGGAATATTTCCACCGATCAGGTAACAGCTGGGAGGGGCTTGCCCCACCCATGCTCGGAGATGGGGATGCGAGGAGCCCCTGGACCTGATTGAAGACTGCACTTTGCAGGTCTGGCAGACTTCAGAGGCGGAGCCTCCGGTGTAAATAAAAGCCCAGCATGCTCAGCACACCGGGCAGATGCGCCGAGGGATGGCAAGGAGAGAGGAGCTCCAGAGAAGACCATCATCTGGACCCTGCCTGAGCCTTGGCGGTGCATGGATTGGCACACGGAGAGCCAGTCCTGAGAGCAGCTCAAAGCTGCTCAGGCCCCACACAGTGCGCAGGTCGGTGCATGGAGAGTTGGCCCTGGGAGCAGCTTCAGGCTGCTCAAGTTAGCCCCGGCTCTAGGCTGGATAACCAGAGCCCCGCAGTGTGGCTCAGCATTAAACTAAAAGAGCGCCGGTGCCCAGAGTAGAGCCCAGAAAGAGGAAAGACCCCTGGCGTGAGGCTGGGGAACCGGAGCCAGTGAGGGCTCGGCTCCCATAGGAGCTCCCTGGGTGCCCAATGCAGGGCACAGGGCCCAGAGGGAAGAACCCTCAACTTGAGGCCAATGGCTCCAGGAGGCCTGAGACGATGTAGGGACCCATGGGCCAGATTGACAGCCCCCAGAGGAAGGACCGTGAGTTACTGGGAACCCAGGTCCTGCAGGGGAGGTGCCCCCAGGCAAGAGACCTGGGGGAGTGGGCCTAGGGGGAGAAGACCCTATCCCATTTGAGGGACCAAGTGGTTGGAACCCAGATAGGGTGCATCTAATATCTGGTATAGTTATGTTTCCTATTAGGTATCTATTGTTCTTGTTGGTGTTATAAATAGTTGGATGTATTAATTCTGTATAATGGGCTCTGTGAGGATGTCTTTATTAGCTAACCCACTTGTGGTATAAACTTGCTGGATTGACTGTCCTGGGATCCACCCTTCTTCTGGGCCTCAGGCATGGGTACTTACCTGAATGCCCTCCCTAGGGCCAACTTCCTCCAACTAACAGACCTGTATATGTATATTTGTATCTATATCTGTAATTATATCTATCTTGAAGAGTTTTTTATATATATGTTGTTAACTCAATATATCGCATATAGTTAAGAACTTTGGGCTTGGGCTAACTCTATAGAGGAAGGAGGGATCAGCTCAAAATTCTGGCATCCCTCTCGCAGCACCCCCTCCTGCCTACCCGTCCCATCCGATTGAGAATAGGGCACACCATTGGATGTACCTGGGTTGCACGTTCATTAGTATACCTGGGTGCAAAATTTCAGGTATGGTCTGAGCTAAACCCTGGGACTTATCTGCAGAGCTTTCCGCAAATAATTTAACCTTCTGTGCTTCCATTTCTTCATTAACAAAATGGAGAGAATAATATTGACCTACCTCACAGGGTATTGTAAGGATTAATTAATTGTTTGCATAGCACTTTGAAAATGAGCAAGTGAAATATAAGCTCCGCTATTGGCACAACAGTGAATTGCCAAGTCGACAAACAACATATTAAATGGACCCACATGAAATGCTGGAATTTTGCTGGAGCTGCCAAGTCTGAGCATGAGCTGGTCAATGGACACTAGTTCCTCTCGTCACTGGAGGTCAGTGCAAACAAAGGAAAGTGCCTTCGTATTGCAGCACAGCACCCAAATGCCATACAACTTGTGGTGAGGCCACTAATATATAAAACATAACATAAAACTAATATAAAATAAGTCGGAAAGTGTGCCAGCCAAACAGATTCCTCTGTCAAACCTTCTCTTTCTAGAACCACACAGAAGAAGAAAGCAGCTCCAGGGAGATTTTTTTTTAAGTCCCGCTCCACCAGTGAAAGTCAATGGGGATTGAGCCTGTGTCATTAAAAAGGTTCTCTCAAAAACGTCACATGTGAAAGGCTGAAAACATACTTCTTGCTTCCCTCCCCCAATACGTTTCCTGTGACAAGGTATCAGCTGTTTTATCTACAAACTTTTTGCCTCAAAATCTCCATTTTCATAGTGGAATATAGACACACTTACATACGGTTGGGATAATCCTTGTGGAGCTTTACATGGTTGTGCTTTCTGCTCCATCCAGTTTCTCTATTCTGAGCATAAGCAAGGTCGTTACCAGGGATCCAGGTTTTTAGTTTCCTACAGAAAAACAGAAAAACCCTCAGATTTTCCCTTTTACCTGAGAAAAATGTGGATTTTTCATTTTAACAGAGAAACATGGATTTTCCACTTTTGCAAAGAGGTCTCTGCGGGCCAGCAGAGTTCCAGCCTGCAAGGGGCTGGGGGGAGTGGGAGATGGGCAGTCAGGCACAGGGTGCCATGTGCATATACGGGCTCACACATGCACATGACTGCCAGGCAGCCTGAAGAGCAGCTCCCACAGGTAAGTCTGGCACGGGGAGAGCGGGGATTGAGGTCACCATAGGGCTGGGGCTGAGAATGCTGCCCAGCTGAGCGGTGCATGGGGATTGGGGTCTGGGGCCGCAATGAGCAGCCGCAGGGCCCAGGCAGGGAGCAAGATGAGGCTGCAGGCAGCTTGTCTTGGGTGCAAGAGGGCCTGGCTTCCCATTGCTGCATGCACTCTGTGGGGGGAAGAGGGCATGTATCCCTAGATCTGTGCATGAGGCGGGACAGGCTGCCCACTGTGGGCTCAGGCTCCTCCCCCAGATGTCCTTCTCTGGGGCCCAGCAGACAGGACCAGGCGTGCGGCAGGACAGAATAGGGCTGGGTGGGGAAGGTCATTTCCGCTTTGATCCTAACACCGCCCCAATGAAGCGCCCCCTACCTGCCCAGCAGCAGCAGGGGTGGCAGCACAGAGTTTTGCCTCTTGCTGCCCCTGGGTGAGCAGTGGGCACCTCACCAGGGTACCGCAGAGCTTGCAGCGGCAGCAACAAGTTTCCCTTCCCAGCCCTGCTCTGCCCCACCATGCCGGGGCCCAGCTGCTGCACTGCGGAGGCCCCAAAGAGAGGGCAGCAGGGTGGGGAGCCCGCAACTGCCCCCTCCCCTGGGCTCCACTCTGGGCTCCCCGCTGGGGCCGCAGCAGCCACCGCCTCCCATGGGTGGCAGCTGGGGCTCAGGCACTCCTGCAGATAGGCAGGGGGCTGCAGACCTGAGTCCCTGGCCCCATAGACCTGACAGCTGGGGGCCCCCCTCTGGCAAGCCTGGAAAGGTGTGGAGCTGTGGGTGGTGAGTGAGGGGCATCAGCAGGGCCCACGGGCTGTGGGTGGGCAGTGAGGGGCCTGGACCTGCGTCCTGGTGAGCTCAAGGGGTAGGGGGAGCTCTGACTTTCCATGATAAAAAACCCAAAATCAAATACCAAAATGTATAGGTATTTATCATTTATTTTATTATAGTGATTGAGGCACGGGTAGGCTTTCAAATTGTTTTAAAATTGTAAATATATCAATAAAACACTGTGTTCAATTGATACCTATATATATATATTGATATATATATATATCTATATATATATGTATGTATAGTGGCGTTTAATTTTAATCATGGATTTGGGGGTTTTAATCAGAGAATTTGCAATTTTTTTATCAGAGAAAACCAGAATCTCTGGTCATTACTAACATGGAGAGACAAACTGAAGGCAATTTCTCCATGCACATCCACTGACTATAAGAGTTGTCATCGGCATTAGATTCATAGACTGAGGATGTTTACAAATTTTATAGTTTTTTCTCTTTCTGCTTTACATTTTTTTTCCAGAAAACTGTACTCTGCTTCTTCTCCTCTAAATCTACATTGTAGATTTCCCCATGACACATTTACTTTTTTGCTTTCATTATATCTTCTTAATTTTGTATTTCATTCTGTTTTTCTAAGTTATTGCACCTTCTATTGTGAGCCATCCTGAGGCTTTTGGGGAGATATAAATAAATCAATAAATATCAGAAGTTATAAAAAGAAAAATCTGCAAGCCAGCAGACACCGATGCCCTTGTTATAAGGCCGTTTACCTCCTCAGTGGCAGCCCAGTATCAGGTAAATTAGGATGCAGGGGCTAGCTGAAGGGTTGGGAGGGCAGGCAGGTTGTGGGGGGGGATCAGGGGTCTACTACAGGTGAGCGGGGGGCAAGTGTGACCCGCAAGCGGGGTTGGCAAGGAGATGCAACCCGTGAGTGGGGTTGAGGGGGCAGGCACTCTGTGGGGGGAAGAGGGCATGTATCCCTAGATCTGTGCATGAGGCGGAATGGGCTGCCCGCAAACGGGGAATAGGGGGCAGTTGCAACCCACAGGGTGTTGCTGGGGTCCAGGAGGATCTGGCAGGATCAGGGGGCTCATGGGGCCTTGGGGAGCTTGAAGGGACCAGGGACTATTTTTAGCCCTGTTGACCTCCCCTGAGTACCTACAACCCCATCCCTCCTGCCCCTCACTCCACCAGGATTTATTTGCTCGGCTCTGTCAGTGGCAGCACCTGGAGCAGTATGCGAGATGGGAGTTGAGGGGATGGCTGGTCCAGAGGGATCAAGAGGCTGGCGGGGGGGTGAAAAAACAGCCCAGTGCAGGGTGGAGGTATGAAAAGCACAGCCCTGGAGCTGGAGCCAGCAGTGAAAAAGAGCCTGGTGTGGGACTTGGGATGGGGAAGCGGGGGGAGGGCGGGGAAATGAAAAACACAGCCCTGGGGCTGGGTTTTCCTAGCCCCACAGGGAAAGTGTACACAATTTCCATGCACCTAAATCAAGTCAGTTTGGTACTCCATCGGTCCAGGTTTGACTTAAACCGATTTCTATAATTTTTCGACCAGGTCGTGTGCATTAAGCTTCTGTACATACCTCCATATTTCTACCTGCTTTGCAATTAACTCTGCCATTTTATGATTTTATTTTGCAGTAGCCATGATGGGCCAGGAATTATGCAAGAGGCAAGGAGTTCTTAGAGCAGGGGCGGGCAATTATTTTGGGCGGAGGGCCGCTTACTGAGTTTTGGCAAGCCATCGAGGGCCGCATGACAGGCAGCCAGGGGCAGATGTATACTCATTTTCTACATTTTCAGACCGCGGACTGGACAGAATGGGCTGGCGGGCCGCAACTGGCCCACATTTTGCCCACCCCTGTCTTAGGGTGACATCGCCTCCTGCTTGCCCCCCCTCCACACACACACACACACAGCCGCTTACTGAGTTTTGGCAAGCCATCGAGGGCCGCATGACAGGCAGCCAGGGGCAGATGTATACTCATTTTCTACATTTTCAGACCGCGGACTGGACAGAATGGGCTGGCGGGCCGCAACTGGCCCACATTTTGCCCACCCCTGTCTTAGGGTGACATCGCCTCCTGCTTGCCCCCCCTCCACACACACACACACACAGCCCCACCCTGAAGAGCCCCCCCACACTTCC
>NW_005842168.1:2098650-2116676 GCF_000455745.1 Alligator sinensis | reverse complement strand
CACACGGGTGACCCGGGCAATAAATCTACCTCCCCCCCTGTTTCCCCCCATTACTAAGTCACTCTCGCCCCCAAAGAGCAGCCGCTGGGAAATTAGTGCTTGGACACATGCGGCGACTGGCTCGCTGCGTCCCGGGGGGGGTGGTGAGCCTTGAGCTTGACATGCCCGCTCTTCTCCTCACGCCTCGGCCTTCGAAGATTGGGGGCCGCCGGCAGACGCGAGCCTGACGAGGATCTTTGGGTGGATCCGATATCCCCGAGCGTTCGGGTGCAAACGCCTGCAGTCAGGCTGCAGGAGCGCACTCTTCCCTGGTTGAGAACGGGGCCGGTCTGCTTTTCTCCTCGCCCTTCGAAGGACCGGGTGGCACCCCGGGGTGCGGCAACCCCCTGGTTGAGAGTCCGGCTTTCCTCCCCACGCCACACCGTTCAAAGGATCGGGTGGTCCTGAGCCCGGGTGGATCGACCCTGCCTTCCACCCCCGTGTCTCAGCCAGTATCGCTTCTCGTGGGTTTTCTTGTTTTGTTCTGTTTTTTTTAATTATCATTATTATTTCCCCTGAGACGCATAAGCATCAATTGCTGCCAGGGAAGTTGTGCAGCAAAGCTGGAGTCGCCTTTATTATGGGATGAGTCTTAACGCGGTCTTGACCCCCAGTTATCTTTCCTGCTTGGCGCCGGGGGCTGGACCCGATGCTCTCCCGAGGCCCTTGCCAGCCTTACGATGTATGAATCGATGAAACGCTTTAAGGAGTAAATGAAAACACAAAATAGACAGACTTCTGTTGTTTTGTTTTGTAAATAATAAAAGCTTTAGTGTTGTTCTCTTCAAACATCGTAACTTTGCCTGCTTTTTCAAAACGGTGCCTTTGTGAGAGGGAGTGAAGGAGTTTGACCCCTCGTGACCGTGCTGCTCCCAAGTTGTTGCTTTAGCTTTTTCTCTCATTGCCTCTTTGCTCTGCCAGCCTCATCAGGCCTTCATTAGCTTGTCGTGCAGACCTTTTCATGTTTCCCTCCCTGCTGCTGCTGCTCCTCCTGCTTGCAATGTCCTCTTTGAACTTATCTATAAAGTTGCTACCCTCCCCTCTCAAATCTCTTCTCCAAATGCACCTCTGTCATGATGTCTGTAAGAAATGAGCCAGCTGATAGTGTCTGCATTGTGGAATAGGTAGGGCTCAAAGCCAGTTATACACATACCTGTTTTTAAGATATGGGGATATGTGCATTTTGTCAATACAGACTGTATGGTAAATGCAGCCTGCATCATTCATACAATACAGTCTGGCTGCATTGCTTGTCTTGAGGTCTGATCCTTCAAAACGTATGTACAGAATTAGTCCTCTTGTTCACAGGCTAGATCCTTAGCTGGTGTACTGTAATAATTTACACTAATGGAGGATGTGCACACTATAACTTATGTCAGAATATCTACAGGATGAGGGGCTCTGATTGCCTGAACTAGCAAAGTTAACATGGGTAAACCGTATCTTTATTTCTGGTCTTTCCCTTTGTTGGTTTGGAGATTATGGATGAATATTATAACCCTAGTATCAATACCATCTACTTTCAGTGGGCTAATTAAGACCTGTGGAAGATGCATTTTTAGTCTTAAAGTTCAGATACAGTTTAAAGAGTTACATGTGTGATACAGTGCTCTTTCAGTGAGACATTTAAAGAGATACTGCCAGTTGAAAAATTGCTCACGTCTGCATTTCTTAGCCAACTCAGTTAAAATTACTCAAGTTTACTCTGAGACTATTCTTTCTATTTTTTCAGTTGGTGTGTTTCACACTTTATATGTAGTCATCTGCACTGCATCCTTTGCTCAGTCAGACATTTTTCCTGGTCTTACAAAATAAAGCTAAGGAAACAAAAGCACTTCTGCAAATAGGAAAATATGGCTATTATCTGAGAAATGGCAGAGGCATTAGGAGTATTTGTAAGCAAGACCTGTTACAAAATTGACTCCAACTCAGTAATAAAATCCACACAGATTTAGGGGTCCCTATATCCACATATTACAATCAAAGCCTTATTTTTTTCAACGTAGAAGTGACACAAGAAACATTTAGGAAACGAGCTTAGATGTCACCTGTATTTAGCTGCTTGTTGTTTTATATTTGTCGATTTTTTTTACACCCTTTAAAAAGAACAAATTGAAATCCTTTGGGACTAGTCCTATTTTTTATTGTAGTCTTGCACACTTCTACATATATTTGCATTAAGTGACCTTAGTGGACACAGTCTGAAGCAGAACAGCTCAGGAAATACCTTGGGTTAGGGGAGTGGGTTTTTTTAATTTGTTTTTTTTTAATTTATATCCCAGGGTCTAGGCAACTTAGAAATATATTTACAATGTTCCTGAAACTCAGATTAAGTATGCTAGCATTAGTAATAGAAGTTAAATAAAATATTGCAAAATGGAATTTTCCAGCTCAGAAAATAAGTAGCCCTTGCAATCTAAGTGGCTCTTCTCCATAAAAAATGGGTAGTCTAGTGAATGATACAGTTTTGATTTGTCTGTTTAAGTTTAATCTTTGTAATGCAAACCATGGTTGGAAGTATCAGTCCTAGTACAGAATACAGACCAGGTTAGTGTTTCACATTTTCAAGAGTTCTTTTGGCTATGTGCAATTCAGACGTCAAGGTTTAAAAGGTATTTATAGCATATCACATGCTTTAGGTAATGGTTATCTTGTAAACAAGTATGATTAGCCCTTGCTCATTAATTCATGGGAAACATTGGCCAAAAGCAGTTTACCTTTTTCCTCTGTTTTGAAAACAATACAACACCTCTGCAGGGATCAAACACTGGCAAAATGTGAGTTTAAAAGATGGCATTGATTCCAGAGTAAACCTCATCTCTGCCCTCAGGAGCATGGCATTTTATCAGTCTTGGAGATTATCTCAAGTTCTGGTGTGAAAAGTTAACTTGGCATTCCTAGACTCGCAAAGTAAGCCAGCCTGGCATGTAGAATCTAAGTTACTGTACAAGTTTCTACTAAATCCTTAAATGTTGAAAGAGGGTGATGAATATGATGAGAATGTATGTCAACTTAGCACTAAGTCTACATGCATTAGGAAGATGAGATTGATATTAGAAAGGAAAAAAGTATGTGCCTCTAGCATACAATTGACATGTGCTTCTCTTGGAAAGGCCGAAAAGAAACAAAGGAAGTAGCAAGAAGGCTGAAGAAATCTGCTTATTAAAGATTAGATTTCCTAAATTTGAGCACAAGGATCAATTTTACCAAGCTGCGTAGGAAGAATTACTCTCATTATGTCACAGCATTGAGCATAATATGATATAATTCGAGAGAACATTTCAGTGAAAGATCCCATAACAATTAAAGGAGCCAACTATAAAGTATTTCTTCCAACATGATTGGCTTTTGTTGAGCATAAGGAGTGTGATAGAAATGTTTCTAAACCAGCACATCATGCAGCATCATTTACTTCCTACTGATATAGCAAACTGAAATGATTGTGCAGAAATTAAAATTTGAAATACGACTTCATAATGGTATTCACCCAGAGGAGACAAGGCTCAAAATATGCAGTCAAGAGCCTGGAGAGGTGGATTTGCTTAGAGTCTAGATAAAAACATGGAGGGTTTTTCAGGCAGGCTGGAGAATGCTGAAACTAACCAGTGAACCCACAAATACTGTATGTGGGGATAAAGCATGATGGATACTGATGTAGTAACAAGCATGCAGGTCACAGTGACTTGTAGAGTTCTTAAGAGCCTTAATTTTTTTTTCATGGCTTCTGACAGTTGTTGCTATGAACTTACTAAAGTGTGACTAAGATTGCATGCCTTCAAGCTATCCCTGACTTGCTTGAAACATGTGCTCTCTTGAATTTGCAAGGTATGAGGTTCTGATCCACTTTCTGGCAGATTTTACAAGGAGTGGGTTATACTGCAGACTTTTCCACAGTTCCTTTCAGAGGTGGTGGTAGGTCCAAAGTGGAACTCATCCTGCCACTATTATTCTCATTCTACTCGGGTGATTCTCAGCTAGGGTCCTACTGCACCCTGGGTTGCCTTGAGATCCTTTCAAGGGTGCCACCTAAAGTTAGCACTGTTAGGTGTCCAAACATGATTCACAGGATTATCCCAGAGATTTCAAATAGCAATTTACAGTGTTAAAACCATTCTGCCCTGTTTGTGGTCTTTCTGAGTTCATTGCAACAGAAGAATTGCTCTAGTATTTTTCTTAGGAAAAAAGAAAAGTGAAAATGTCATTTTTCCAGGGGTGTCTCAACTCTGTCAGGGGGATCTCAAGTCTGAAACAGTTTGGAACCACTCTTCTACTCCCTAGAAAAGGGTTTTGTAAAAGAGAGAGACCAGTGGCTGTGGTCAATAATAGTGCTGGAAGCAGTTTTCCACTTGCTCTCCTACATGCAATAATGTGAAGAAAACGAGTGTTTCAAATTCAGTACTGGGAGTTAGAACATCTCAGATATACTGTGTGGTTTGTGGGCATATTACTTAATCTCTCTGTACTTCAATCTTCAGCCTGCAGGTAACAAAATTTGCCCACTACATTAGAGTGCAGAGAGCATTAATTAAAGTTACTGAAGTGATTTGTGATTCTTGACTGGAAGCAGCTAATATTAGCTGATCCATTTCTTTCTTTATGATGTGTGAAAAATCATTCTCCTTGACTAAATAAATGTGGTAAACTTACTGCAGCTATCTGTGAATTTAATGTAGATCACACACCTTGTAAATAGTGGCCTGAGCTAGGCACAAGTTGAGTATATCTGGCGTGCTTCTCTAGAAACTTTACAGTGTGGTTTATCTAAGAATTGGCCTTGTAAAACAATTTCAAGCAGTTGAGTAAAGCTTTGTGGTGGATGTTGTCACTGAGGCCCTGGCTCAGTGCCACCTGAATATCAGGTGCCAGTGTTTTAGTCTTCTAGTTTCCTGCACTGGCATTTTCAAATATCACTGACTCAGGTACAGGATCTCTTTTGAGAGTCTGCCTGTTTCAAGCATTTTGAGCAATTGATTTTGACTATTAAGAAAAGAACTTGACAAATTTCAGTACTTGTGTGGTGCTTGATGGATCTAGAATAAAGATGCTAGTAACTGGAAGGCAATTGCAAGATTGGAGTATTGGTGAGACTCGGGTGTTAATACTAAATGCTAGCTCTGTATTTCAGAGGACTTATCTTGTCATGTAATCGGTTCACTGAAGTAGTTTTCAAATGAAGACAAATGTTTTAAAATAATTAGACTGCCTGAGGACTTGCATTAGGATGATATTTGTAGTGAGCAAAAATGGGAGGTAACTTGTTCATAGATGGGCAGCTTCTCAGCTGGGCAGGAAGCGTCTTTGATATAACATTCTCTAGAGACATTTTCTGGTCATCTTCCCAGCCCAGAGTGCTATTTCATGGCAGCTGTTTAATAAGGAAGTGAAGTGCTAAAGGAAAATGGGGATAAAAACAAATTAACTAGTGTTAGGAAGTTAATTCCAGCAGATCACTTGGAATGCTTTTGGGTAAGAAACAGTGGCCCTTTGTACAGAGAAGGCAAGGAGGGAAGGGGAGTTATTTGTTCTGTAAACCTTTATCTTGAAAAACATTTATGTGCATTGAGGCTGCCCTGGCAATAGTTTTCAGAAAGTAAATTTCTGCTATTCTCCATGAGTCAAATTCAGAGACGTCTCAGCAGTCTGCATATAACTTTCTAGAGGTCTCAACTTAGACCAAATTAGATTTCCTTCTTCCTTTCACCCACTTCATCTAAGTGCAGGTTATACTTCCCAGCATCTGAATTTGATCCTTGGAGGTTGAAGAAGTCTAGCTGCCATAATTAACAAGCTGTTGGGGCAGAGGGAAGGAGCATTGCTAGAAAAAATCGGCTAAGATAATGGTTTAAGACAAATAAGAATGACTGATTCCTGCTTAAATTTATATTCTATCATAGCTCACTGTTGTATAATATAGGCCTGTCAATATATAGACAGGCATACCTATTGCATCAATAACAGCTTGTATCAGTATCGTTTGATACAATACAGCTATTACCCGTTCATGATTCTCAGAATTAGGGTGATTAGCTTGCTTATATGACTCCAGAATCGTGCAGACTTAACAGATTGTAGCAGCTGACAGAGCTGCTGCGAGAGACTTGTCCCTCCCCCTTTAAAGTGGAGAAAATGTTTGTCCTTGAACATCTTTACACTTGTTTTCACAGTGATAGTAAGGAACAGTAGACCTGACTTTGAATTAGGCTCCTTGTAAGGAGATTTACTTCTGTTTTTTTCAGAAAGATCAGGACTAAGCACTTGATTTTTTCACAAATGAGATAGTCTAATGGATGCCATAATACATGCTGAGATGTATTTCTTTTTAAAAGGTCAGTGGCAGCTTTGTTTTACTTTGCTAATTTATTGTAGTCGATCTAATTTAATATCTCATTTAGAATCCTGAAAATCTGTCCCTATTGATCTGTTGTCCTCAAGCAAACTTGTTTCATTGCAGCACTTTTCTGTCAATACCTAGTGACCTGGCTGGAAGAAAGTATTTAGTTCGTACTTATTTTTCTTTGAACTCTGGAAGCCCAGTCATTCATTGTTTGTCCTTTGTATGGCACAGTGTTGAATTGCTACCATAGAATTATAGTTGGTTTTCTGGCAAGGGGGACTGTTTTTTGTGTGTGATCACACCAACATGTTCTCAGCATCAGCTTGATGATTAGGATGCAGGGTTGTGGCTTTGTAAAAGTATACAAATCTGTCTGTTAAATATATCCAGAGGCTTTTTTATTTTTTATTTTTTAAACCATTTTCATCTGGCACATTCTGTGATTCTTTCTTTTTCTCCCATGGCTTACAAGTGGCTTTCCAGCACCCTATGCCAGCCTCATGCTACCTAGCTTTACAAAAGCTCCAAACTGTTGGCAACTGATATCATTGCAGCTCCTGTTAAGTTACAGTTGCCACTGAGTGTGAAGGTAATGATGAAAAATTCAAAATTGCCCTTCCTTAAGCCAGGTGCACAGCTTGTCCTATGAAATCAAGCGTGGGCAAATGATAGGTTTGAGTTCCCACTGCCTGTTGGCTGCTATAGCCCATTTAATATCTAAGTATTGTTCTGGGCTCTGAACATCTAGTCAAGTGAGCTGGGGGAAATGCTGAATGGTAACACCACGGCATCACCCTGGAAACCAGGAATTCTGGTTCCAGCAGCATTTTTTTTTTTAAATAAAATCCTAATTAAGGTTAATTTCTAGACTAGCTTGAAGCTGAAAGGATTTTCTCTTGCAAGTTATTGGTGTTCTTATTTGTTTAGCTTTCAGTTTTGAGTGATGGACGTAGGCTCATAGTTCTTATTTTTCTATCCTGGGGATAAGAATTATAAGGTATTTTAACACATGAGAGAGATGCTATTGGTAACCTGTTCTTGTTAGTCTAATGTAAACTCATAGCCAACACCTTGCTTTAAACACTTGCACAGAGGGAGTTAGAAGTTTCATGGGGGCAAATTAGTCTGTATAAAGAATCCAAATTAGCCTCAGCTAGGAGGAGCTAGCCATGGCTGGCTTATTTTCACACACTCTGAATAGCAACCTTGCTTCCTCAACCTGCTATGACTAATTGCTTCTCATATCCATACTGAACGTTGTGTTTGTGTAAATTGGTGTATAGCACAAATTCAAACTATAGATGTTCTGTGGAAATTAAATCAGTCATCCAAAGACTGATGTAATCTGGGCTTTTTTGATGACATTTTGGTAGCAAAACGTCAATAAAATAGAGCTTTCCTTGCTAACAAGTAAACTCCATAATTTTTGCCTGCAAGCAGCCTTTTCCAGAGATTTAAGATCAGTGCGCTCTAGTGTCATCTTGCCTTGCTAAGGCTTAAGATTTTAAAAATAAACTATTGAACACTTGCCTTGTATATTATGAAATGTTATCAACTGTACAAACTAACCTGTACTCAGACAAATAAATAAGCAGTGCTTGTTGTAGAGATGTGTTTGTGCTTGCAGCGGATCTACCAGTTACAAAGTTGCACTGAGGAAGTTGTCCTATGATGTAGATTAGGTACTGAAAGTGTAATGTTCTGTGAATATCCGGTCTGTAATGAAGAGTAAATTGCATATGATATAATTTTTGGAGTTAAGTTTAAAAATAGATGTCAAGCTTGACATGAGAAGCCTGGATAAGATGATTTGGTCTAGTGCTGGGAGCAGTCAGGGGAATAGACTCTTTGGGCACATCCCCAAGAGCAGAAACTTGAGCAAATGTGCCGCTGCTAGTTGTCCCCAGGGAATGCCCCTCCATGTACACTGGCGCATGGCAAGTTGCCTGGGTGGGGTAGGGGAGGCTGGCGCCAGCACCTGGGCTGTCCCCAACAGTCTTACCTGGGTCCTGGAGCTCTCCTGGGGCTTCAGTGGCTGCAATCCAGATACATAGAGCGTAGCCAGCAGCCTGAGCATGGCTCTGGCTGGCCAGGCTCCAGTTTGGGGCAGCACGCACTTTTGCCACATGCTTCATTCCACTTTTTTCTGGGAGAGGCTTTTTTTTTTTTAACACTGGGGTATCCCAGTGTCAAAATAAACCCAGCACGCTGCAAATTAGCATCATGGCAAACACTTGCATGTGCAGCGTGTGTAGTTTGTGGCACCACACATGGATCTGGATGCACCTTTTGGTTATATTCCCAGATCTGCCACTTGCATGACTTCAAGGAAATGGCTTCATCTGATTGGGCTGATACTCATCAGTTTCTATAAATTAAATAAATACAAATGTTACAGCTTACCCTATCTGGTAGGCAAAGCATTTTTGAGAGAGTTGCTTGAAGGCACAATGTATGTGCAGAGTTGCAGCTTTAATGGATAAAAAGCTGTTCAGTGCCTAGCACCACAAGTAATGGATTTGGACCAACAGAAGATATTTCTTTTAAAAATGGATTTTTAAAATGAGGTTTCAAGCAGATGGCAGAATAAACCTGCATGAAAGACAGTAGATTCTGCCTTAATACGAATTCCTCTTGACAAGTAACTAGGGGGAAACAAATGTCAGGTCTTGATTTCAGGATTCATTGTGACACATTCAATATAATGTCTCAGACAGTGGAGAAATTCTCCTTCAGTTTTTAAAGGTATTAAATGTATTGCTTGTAGATGACCTTCGATGTGAAGATCTTGGCATCCTGCAAACACTGATGAATTCCACTCTATATTCTGCAGTAGGGAAGTATCTTGTTGCCATTTTACAGCTGAGGAAACCAAAGATTTAAGAAACTGTGACTTGCTTACTGTCACACAGCATGTCTGTGAAGAGCTGGAAGTAGGGCTTGGGTTCTTGGTTCATCCCTGTGTACTTCATGTAGTCCAGCCATTGTTCTTGAACTGGGTTGCTCCATGCCCTGTGGTGTGGAATGTGCTGGCACCAGTTTGCATCAGTGGAGTAGTTTCTTATTAAGGGCATGCCAAGGTGGGGGGGGGGGTCCATAGTAAATTAGCCCCTCTACGGCAACTTTCCTGTGTTTGCTCTTGCCATATGCAAAAGGAAAACTCATTTACGGTAGCTGCTTCTCCTTTCCTTGTGGAGAAATGATCTTGAGCTGCCTTTCATTCCCTGGAACAGTGCATGTTGGGCTGTAACTACCCACCTTTTCTTACCTTGTGGCAATTTGTGTGTCCATGTCCTCTGAAATGGCAAAATTAAGGTCTGCTTATTTGCCCTAACGTTCCCTTTATTTAGCAAAACTCACACCCAACCTACATGGTAGGTTGAGTTCATGGTATCCTCCCCAGGCCCTCAAATAGTCTCGTTTCACCTTGCTCATTCAAAGAAATGTGAGTTAGTATAGTTTCTCTTTTATAAATGTTATTAAAAATCTTACAGTGAAATGAAACAAAGAAGCATATGCTAGAAGTATGAAGGAATTTAAAGAAGGTAACTATAGATTTGCAATAAATCAACTAGAAAATAGTATGCCAGAATCTGATGTAACTTGTAATTTTGAGTCGAGTACTGAAAACAACTTTTTCAAAGGTCTGAACCATGACCTCAGAGCCAATTAGGGCTTCCTTTTTAGGCTTCGATTCTTATGTAATGGCTAACCTTTCCTCCACTTCTGTCTCCCTCAACAGGTTTTATAATACAGACTTCAAAAGCACATTCTTGAAAAGCAGAAGCATAACAAATCTTGCTTTCAGAAGTCAGCAATGACTTTCTCCAGGTCTGAGCATTGTCAAAAACACAGCATGCTTACATAGTGCCTTAAAGATTCATTAAAAGCTGTTTAAACCTGGAGAACTATTTCTTTTCTAATGAAAATAGTGGTATTTTGAATGCCTGTGCGCGCGCATACATGTATGCGTGTGCACACAAATCTACTTCCACACTTCAAAAATAAGGTTAATAAAATGGCTAAAAAGGAAAAATAAGATACTAGCATGGCCTGAATTCATGAGTGAGTCAGCCCCCACAGTGTTGTGAGCACTTAGAGTAAGAGCTGAGAGTGTAGGCAGGCAAAGAGCCAGAGGGTGGAGAGATCCTGGGAACAGAGCCCTTGCTAATGGACACTTGGCCGCATGAGTAGAAATGGTCAATGGCTGGATGATTCTGAAATGACCTGTAAACTCAACGGCTGAGGTGGCTTTAGCTTACTCTCAGTTCATAAGGTGTATGAATTTTGTTTGCTTGCCTTAGGAGTTTCTCTCTCCAAGGTCTTCAGCATGTCAAGTGCAAGGACTTTATCGTTGCTGTATGGCTCAGGTTTGAATTTGCTCATCACTCTAGAAAAGTTTTGCTTCCTTTACCAGTGAATAAAATGTTTTATTGGAGAATCATCCGTATCAAACTTCCTGACTCATGAGATCAATACTACAGATTGCAGTACAGTGGAGAGGTACCCAAAAAGTACTGGTTGCTGTCTGTCTGCAGAAGCACAGAGGTCAGTGCAGGCCAACTCACCCACAGCAGGTTCTGCCATGCTTCTGATATCTGCTGGAACAGGCATCTCTACGCTACCTTTCATACTAGACTGTAGAATACCCTTAGACACATTATGTTGCTATTTTATGGAAATTACACTGGGAATCCCTATACAAATACCTGCTAAGAAAAAGCTTAGTGTAACAATACCCATAGCTCCAGTATTTAAAATAAATTCAGCTTTAAATGTTTCATTATCTCCACTGTCTCAGTCCTTAAAACAGGAAAATGTTCTTGTTAAAAACAGTTGCAGTAACTTTCTTGTATTACAATCGAACTCTGGTTTGTTTTAGATCTGAAATCCTAAATCTTGGAACAGAAGTTACTATAAAGGTCTCTAAGATGAAAGTATAAGACTGCCTGCATAACCTGTGTGATTGGGGAGTTAATCTTGAATCCCTACTGCTGTTATCTTAGTGCAATAATCATTAGGGATTCCTTCAAAAGTACAAAGGCCTCATCACTTTGCTTTACTCAGCATTTCAAAATAACAGTACTGGAAACACTGGCTGTATGTAAAGTTCATCAAGAGCGTGACTGACCGTTCTTGTCCTGATCTGTGCACGTCTCCAAAAGCATGTTGAAGATTTTCTTAATCCTATTGTAACAGAATTAGACCATTGTTTGAAGCAAAGGGATGACTGTTATGTTCCTGTGTCTCAGAGTGGCTGCATGGTGTTTTTGGAGTGTAGTTTATTTTGCCTTGTGAATTACTGTGTTTCTGTACAAGTCTATTCACCTCAACCTTGACCTGCTGCCCTAGAATTGGCAGTATCAGTTCTGAGCCTCTCCACTACATGCTGCAAATTGTGGCGAACTCTTCCCAGCTGTGACTGTTTTAACAGGCACAAATGACAAGAGTGAGCTCCTAAACACACATTTGTTGCTGATTCAATTTGAAATGATGTGAAAGCTTGCCTAGTGCCTTTCTACAGGTTACCTAGCTCTCTCATCTGCTGTTTTTAAGCCTTTGCTTTTCTAGAGCATTTTTTATCATTCATTTTATTAGAAGTTGAACAATGAACAGCTTAAATTGGTGTAGAAATCTCATGGGAATAGCAGCAATACTTTTCAGGAGAAAATAATTACTCATTTTAGGTGTGTTGTAAGACACAAGGTTAAATCTATTGTAAGGTCAATCACTTGAATCTCTCATGAACGCAGCATCTGAAATGTTTCAGTATTATGGAATGGAAATGGAGTTAGACTTCTAAGCAGTCTGCACTTACAGAAGACTGCAGTAAGTTTAATATCAATTGTAGGATGCTTTTGTACCTTGTAATCCACAGTTATAATTAAGATGATATCTTCTAAGGCATGGTTTTAGCAGCAGAAAAAAGTCATGTATTCAAGGATGGTTTGCCTTTTTGAATTGGAAATATACTGAGGGTGCACTCCCTCTTTATAAAAGAATGGAATAGGTTATAAAAGCAGCTTTACCAATACCCCACCTACCGTCCCTATCACCTTGTCCATAAGGCTTGGATTTGGCCTGCAGCATGGGGGAGGTGAGGGATCAGTGACACAGGGCTGAGTGCACCAGCCCTGGAGACCAATTTTAAAGGGGCCTCATTCTGTGTTCCCAGGATACCTGCTACTTATCCAGCCCTCTGCTCTGTGCTGAGGGCTGCTTACTTATTTTTCCCTTGCTGCTGAATCCATCAGTTCTGCTGGGTCACATTTTATCAGTGGCATGCAGTAAGAAAGCAGAAGTTGCATGGGAGGGGATATATAATAGTAACACTCAACACAGCTAAGCGGTAGGAGGGGATCAGTGGAGACATGGCACGGGGAGTGACCATAAAAGGTTGCTGCTCTTAGGGGAAGGAAGTATAAAAGACAGTACATCTGAAATGTAGTAAAGCAGTGCAGCCAAGCCAGCACACTGCAAACAGGTGCCAGTTGTGAATTAATGCATGTAAAATGGCCCTCTATCCAGTAGAAAATGAAGAGACCCCAGCTCATGCCACATAAACCATCTACTAAAATGTCATTTTAATTCATTACAGCTCCAGTTCAATACAGTTGTTACTTTGGTGTCAAATGTGTGCATCCTGTGACCAGAGTCTTTGCTTCTTATTGGACTAATAATCTTCCCCTTAATAGTACAGGGGAGAGTCTAATTTTACTAGCTTTTCCAGTCTACATGGAATGAAATCTCTTAATCTGTTTCCTAGTGGATATGTGTTCATGCTAAACAAGTAAATCCTTGGTTAAACTTGACACCAGTTTTGCATCCTATTGGCAGCTTTAGAAGAGACCAAATATTAAATTGATTTGGTAATTTGAATGTTGCTGTGCATGTTGGAGGATGCATGTCATCAGTTTATGCCTTTCATCAGGACTAAATTTATTTAGACTTTCTAACACCTCTTACCCAAGAACTAGAGATTGTAAATGTGTGTTTTAGTTGCTAGACAAAGATTACGTAAGGATACGTTCACCGTGCTAGATCGGGCTACAGCACAGCAGCTATCAGTATCCAAAGCTTCAAAGAAAGCACAACATTGCCTCAGTATTTTTTTGTTAGCTCTGCAGAGCAAAGTTGGATGTAGTGGGGGAGGCGGCATTACTTCCAGACTGTTGACAGGTTTATTCCCTGAATCACAGGGCTTGTTTACTCTGGAGTCTCTAACTCCAAATATTAATATCAATCCTGTTCTGTTTGGCTTTGACCACTGGGGCTCAGTGCACGCTGTAGGTCAGCTGTGTACAAGTTGAGTCTGTTTCTAAACTAACTGCTTTTGAATCGCTGTTATAATTGATGCAGAATGATTATTTTTAATGTAGTGGGTCAGACCCTTCAAATAGTGAATGCAGTGGGAAGACTGGGAGCTCATTGATTTACTTTAATGGATTTTATTCTTTGCTTAGCACTTCCTCCTGGGTTCAGTTGCTTTCTTTTGATTTATTCTTTTCTTTTTACTCCTTTCACTTCCCTGACACTGTGTTTCTTACACTTGAATATACTTCCTGCTTGTCCTTCCTCCCTACGTGTTCTTGGCTTCTGTCCGTACTGAGGTCTTGTTGCTATCACTGCACTTCTGTTTTCATCTCTCTCTCTGACAGTTATTACCAATTGCTGCCAAATGTGATCCAAACATTCTGTCCTTTTTCCTTTTAAAAGAAGTTTTGTGTGCTCTTTTAATGTCAGGGGGAAAGACTTCCTCCATGTAAACCCTGTTACTCATTGGGTGACCAAGCACCCGTGTGAGGTTGGAAATGAAATGAGAGAAGAAATGGATAACTTGTCTCTCCAGCCTCCTATTTCATCTGGCACCATTTACACAGTTACCTCATATGGCATTTAACAAAGTGTCAGGCTAATTTTGTGTTCTCTGTACAGGAGGAATAATTGCCATTCAGTGGCATTTACAAGGACATGGCTAAAGCTAAGCTTCGGGCTGCTTCTTGTCCTGGGCAGGAGGGAGATAGGGAAATACAATACTTTCTTCTGATTCATTTAGACTGCAAAACACCCCTATATTTCTTGTTGGGCAGCCATTTGAAACTTAACTTTCTTTGAATAAATCACTGCATTAAATAATTGATTAGCTTGTACTTAAGACTGATTTTATTTCATGAAATGGTTGGATGAGAAAATCATGCTTCTGAACTGCATCAAAATAATAGTTTCTTGCCCAGTCAGATGTTTTGCAGGGAATATTTAGTAGAGAATTACTGAAAAGAAATTTGAAAATTCTTGATAGATCCAGGGTACTTCATGTCAAAATGATGTTACCTTTATACATAATCTGCGGTGATTTTGTTCCCTAATCTGTTGTTAAAGGGTACAGTATGTTTTGTATGACAGTATTAGTTTTCACACTTTGTAGGACTGTTTGCATGGATTGTGAGGCTAAATATAAATATTTTGTGTGTGTGAAGGATGGTTTTGGGGTGTACCTGTGGAAGCTCACATTGTTGCATATTAATTAAATCAGGATGAACTAACTTCGGAGTTCAAGAATCATGAGACATGGCCCCAAAACTGAGACTGGTTTAAAAACGTTTTCATTTGCCTTCTGATGTTTTCAAAGTCCTAGGGTTTCTGTTTTCAGGCTCTTTGCAAATGCAAGTACAGAAGTTTGCCAACTTAGGTGAATTTTCAGGAACTGGTCAGTTAAGGAAATGAATGGATATCATAGGATCAATGAGAAAATTGATAGCTGGCAATCCTAGAAAAAAAGTATTGTAGAAATATATATATATTTTAAATATGTGAACTGCAAGAAGGTATCCAGCAAAGTGCAATCCCTGTATCTGGGTGTTTGATAGAAGTTTCAAATTCTTCTCTCAAAAAGAGAGAGATCCTCAGTTGAAATTGGTGTCGTACATGATTAATATGATAGGAGAAAACTACGGTCTTCTTTAAAGGAGTTGACTAATCACTAGGAGCATCTAGAAATGATTCTGTATTTGAACCTCTTTTCATTCACAGAAAAATGATGAAAATGGGAATTGCCCTGAAGAGGGTATTGAGTTTCCTACAACCAATTTGTATGAACTGGAGAGCAGAGTTTTAACAGATCACTGGTCCATACCTTACAAGCGTGAAGAATCACTAGGCAAGTGCCTAATTGCATCTACCTGCTTAGCAAGGCTTGGTAAGTTCAGTTTCTCTCTCTTCTCCCCTTCCTCGACCCTGTCCCCCAAAAAATGTGGCCCTGATGTTTGTTAGGAAGCTCAGCAGATACGTATGAAGAGAATATACTTTAGGCATTTTCAGTTTTCATGTTAATTTAGCACTTATTTGCCTGGAGTCATACACGTATATTTCTGATAAAGTAGCTAACTTCTTCTGTTTTCTGATCGTATTAGTGCTGCAAAGAGGGTTTTAAGTTTAATTTGCTTGGGTGTCTGTCAAAGAATGGAATAAAGACAGGAGACCCTCTCCATTTGCGGGTGATACGTTCTCGTATCCCCCATGAATGGCAAAATCCGCGAGTAAGGCACCGCATTCATAAACTGAAATAACTTCTCTGGAATTACTCTTGTATCCTTATATTACTTAATGCAACCAGAATTGACTGTTTTTTGTTTTTGCTTTTGTTTGTTTTAAATACATTAAATTGATCTTGCTCTTTATTGATCATGCACTACTCAGCATGTATAACTGGTTATTTTGTCTGGGTATCCTAATGGAAATACATTATTGCTTGTCATATACTCGGACTTGATTCTTCCCTATTTACTCAAGTGTCCAGGGCAGTGTGTGCTGTGGAGGCAACATGCCTGATTCCTGGGTTAAAAAAGCTTAAGCTTGTCTTCCATTATAGTCTCTATCAGATTTAAAAGGAAGTTATGCTGGTTGCAGAGATATAAAGTGTTATAGCAGGCAAAAAAAAATTAAAAAACATGGGTCTGTATGCAGGTTTGTTCTTGGCTGAATCTGGAAGGCAGAAAAATATTCTGTTATTTGTATAAATCATAGTTTCTGTTGACAGGAAAACTTAGTGCCAACATATTGTTGATGTTGCGTTCAAAGTAAAGTTGTACAAGTCAGAATGGTTGGAAACTAAAACACCTCTGGTTTGGAGAAGGCCTGAGATCAGGTTTTTTTGACCCCTGTTCCTTGAAAATTATAGCACAGATTATATATAAAGCCCAGTAGTTTGTTGCTGATGTTCTAAACAGCTCAGACCAAACCAGCTGGAGGTTATCATGAGATTTATACCTTTTTTTCCTTTTTGAAAAGGCCTTTCTGATTCCGATGAGAATTGCAAGAGATTTATGGACAGGTGTATGCCTGAAGCATTTAAAAAGGTAAGGGAGAAAGTGCACAAATCCAGTTTCCATGGTCAGGAGTCCATTTGTGAGCATATGCAGTGTTCCATTCTGTTCAATGTTATTGTAACTAGGGAACATACAAATACAGGCAGCCCTTGCTTAACGCTCTTAATTGGTTCCGGAAAATTCAAGCGTTAAGCAGAACCCATTTCCCCATAGGAATTAATGTAAATAGAGATAATTACTTACCACCACTTCTTGCTGCAGCTTCTCAGCACTGCTGCCTTTTCCCACCCCTCTGCCTTCCGCCAGCTGCTCCAGCCCCATGAGCCGGCCCCACACTTCTGCAGCTCCACCCTGGGCCCCCGCCGGCCCTGGCAGACACCCCGCGCTCATGCCTCCCCCCACTCGCTGCTTCTCACTGCCGCCGCTTCTCCCCATCCCCTCTGTCCACCAGCCACTCCAGCACTGTGCCAGCCCAGTACCCCACTCCTGCTGACCCGTCCTGGGTCCCTGCCAGCCCTGGCCATGCGGCACCCATGCAGGCCCCGCACTCATTCCTGCCCGCCCACTTGCTGCCACTTGCCGTTTCTCACCTCCACTGCTGCTTCGCTGAGCGCTATAACGAAACTGGCTCAGCGCTAAGCAAAATCGAGTATTAATTTTAAATGAGCACTATAGTGAAATAGCATTAAGTGAAACCGCGTTAAGCGGGGGTTGCCTGTATTTAAATATAAATCTAATCCTTTGTCACAATTTTATGCTTGCACACACTTTCTTTTTTCTGTGCATCGTTTCACTGACATCAGTGGTTCTTCAGGGGCTGGAGTGGGGCGGGCACTAAACCACATGATTGACAGCCCAGTGGTTGCAAGTTTGAGGCCGTAGCAGAAGCGCTCACAGCGCGGCCTGTCAGATTCCATTGAATCTGTGAATCCTGCTCAATACCTTGTCACAAGGACACAAAAAAGGAAGTGGTTCCTTCATATTGAACATAGGGGTCTGCCTCCTCAATAATGTATGTTCTTTACTTGCTAAAGAAAGCTGTGTAGAGAGGTGATGTATTAAACCTTGGCTGGGGTGATTTGGTTGGGGATTATCCTGCTTTGAGCATGGAGTTGGACTAAAATCTGGGATTTTCAACCTTTTTCTTAACAAGTGTATACCTTCTGGTGGTAGCGGACAGATGCGGGGGAGGTCGCACGCGGTAGGGAGAGAAGGCCTCACACGTGGCTGCGACCACCCACTGCCCCATGCCGCCACCTACCACCCCGTGCCATTGCACCTGCTTTCCTCCTAGGAGGCAGCGGTGCAGGGTGACGGATGGCAATGGC
>NW_005842168.1:2097931-2098640 GCF_000455745.1 Alligator sinensis | reverse complement strand
TGAGCCCCCCTGCCCCATGTCTGTCCACAGAGGGGTGCTGCTGCCCTCCCCCCCCGCCCTGCTTCATCCCTGCCTGCCCCCATGTATCCCCCATCACTTTTCCAAGTACCCCTAGGGGTACACGTACCCCCGGTTGACAACCCCTGGACTAGATCACTGTTTCCCAGTTGGTGTGCTGTGGCACGATGATGTGCCATCAGAAATAAACAAGTGTGCTGTGGAGTTTTGACATGGCAATGAGCTAAAAGGAGATAGGAAATGCCTTAACAGATGTGCCACAGAAAATTTTTACTAATGTAAGTGTGCCATGGGCTGGAAAAGATTGGGTAACACTGGACTAGAATGACCTCTTAAGGTTCCTTCTAACCCTAATTTTATTTGATTTTTTGATTATAGCCATCAAATTAACGTAACTTTGTGACTAGCTTATTCCAAGAGTAAGTGAAGAATGGTACATCCAATGTCTTAATGTTAGCCAAGCATTTGGGAATAAAATCACTGGGGGAATGCTCGTCTTCCACGTAAACCCTACCATGAGTGAACTAGGAAAGAAAAAGTATGTGTATTGAAATCCAAGTTAGTCTCTGCTAAAACCTGTTGCTAATAGGGGTGCAGCAGTAGAGATTTTTAGACCCGATACTGATAGCCGATTTTTAAGGAGGTATATCGACTGATCCGATTTCCAATACACCTGCCTCCAGCTGGTAAG
>NW_005842168.1:2090961-2097896 GCF_000455745.1 Alligator sinensis | reverse complement strand
TCAAAGCGGGTGCTGGCATTACTGGGAGGATGCCGCATCCACCCCAAATTTCGCTGCCAGTCCATTCCCAGCACCGCCACTGCCAACTGCCTGGCGCAGCCCCAGCTCTTCCCAGTGCATAGGTGGAGGCAGGGCGTTGAGCTGGGGCTGTGCCAGGTGGCTGGTGGCAGCACTGGGAGTGGAGCAGTGGTGAAATATGGGGTGGATGCAGCATCCTCCCAGCTCCGCCACCACCCACTCCGAGCCCAGCCCCTGCCGAGAAGAGCCCCGCACAGCCCTAGCTACAGCCTTCCCCACCCCATGCAAATCCAGGGGGCACACGCCCCTCTCCCCTGTGTGCTCCCAGCACCTGCCCCTACCCCCTCCCTCACTGCAGGGGTGTTGATCTGCTCCCCTCTCCCCTTCCATCACACTGGCCGTACCAGCTGGAGGCAGCTCGCCACGCTGCCAGCTCTGTTCCTCACTGCCTGAGTGCTGTGTTATGGCTGTGCGCAGCACAGGCATTTTTCAGCCAAATTACTGGCCCCATCGGGCCGATATCCAATACAGCCTGTTTTCTGTATATCAGTACCGATCCGATATTGGACCGATGTATTGGTGCACCTCTAGTTGGTAGTTGTAAAAACATGTTGCTTTTTCTGCCAAAATGAACTCTAAGCTAATATTTGTGCAAGGGTCAACTACTTCTAAATAATATTTAAAAGTAAGTATTATCCTGAAAATTTATAATCTGACAGTTTGAATTGCTGGTTACTCTTATTTTGTATGGTGTGGTCAAGTTACAAATTAATTTTCTGTTTTTTTGATAGCTCCTGACATCAAGTGCTGTTCATAAATGGGGAACTGAAATCCATGAGGGAATCTACAATATGCTGATGCTGCTAGTTGATTTGGTTGCAGAAAGAGTAAAACAGGACCCAGTTCCTGTTGGGCTTCTGGGTGTGCTTACGATGGTATTTATCTATTTGATTTAGTTTCTTGTAATGACAGTACTATAAATTCATGGTACCTTTTGACTTGCCTGGAAAAATAATGGGCGATACAGGAGTAAATAATATTCATTAGATGTATCCCTAGTTCATAAACAAGCATCCTTAAAATGTGGAAATCTCTAGAAATACATTGTGTACTCACGTGCATATATAGTCCTCAGGAATGTGTGACTTCTAATACTACTGCTACTTCTCACCATATAACTTGTAATTTAATAATCTATAAACTGTGGTAAGATGTTTTGCGTGCCTTGGTTTGTGGGTGTCTAATTTGAGATAACTGAGACACCTGCATTTTACATGGTGAGTGCTTAGCACTTCTGGAGATCCAGTCCATTTCAAGGAATCTAAAGTTCAGCAGTTAACTCATTAACTATTTTTTGAAATCTTACATTGTATTATTGGCTCTAAAAAGACAACATTGTTAAAGAACGAGCGGGCGTCTGGGGAGCAGGGTTTCCTGTGTGGTGATCCTAGCTCTGACACTATTACAGGTATTTTCAAATTACTGTGAGTCTGTCCTCAACCATTAAAATAGAGACAAATATAACTGCCTCACCAGGATGTTTAAAATTGTCCGTATGGCACTCTGAGATACCTCTGTGTCCAGTCCAGTCTAATTAACAATGTTATGGATGATCTAGCTAAATGTTTACCTTTTCACTTGAAATACTTAACTGTCAACAGGAACTATGGTCAGTCCTTTAAGTTAAATATTACTAAAATGGTTTATTCTTGAGAACCGTTCATTGTGCTTGGCTTTTTTCCCCCAGGCATTTAATCCTGACAACGAGTATCATTTCAAGAATCGAATGAAGGTGTGCCAGAGGAATTGGGCAGAAGTCTTTGGGGAAGGAAATATGCATGCTGTCTCGCCCATATCTACTTTCCAGAAGGTGAGTGCGTTTACCTTTTTTTAAATCCTTCTTACAGAACAAACTTTCTTCAAAGCTGAACAGTACAAAGGTTCTACTATAAATATTAATCCAAAGTAAGATGAAGTTAATCTTCAAGAAACCTCAGTGGGTGGGTTTTAAATACAAAAACTGGCTTGTTGTTTAGAAAATCATTAAATGTTTTACCAGTGCTAAGTTTTCCTCGGTGGGACCTGACTCTGGAGTTGGTGTCCTTCACCTATTTCCCTCCCCCCAAACTATTGCTACAACCATACCTAGTAGATCAGTTGCAATTAAAAGACCATCCTTACTTGTACAGTGTGAAATGACCTAGTTCAGGACAAGGCCAAATATATGAGTATCCACATTACAAAATACCATCTTAATTGACCATCTTGTTAGCAGTCTCAGAAGAAGCGTCTCTCTGAAAGGGGCAGTCTTTCAAGTCTGAATGGAGGCATATGGGCAGGGAAGCATTTTGATGCTTGCACTTTGACAGTGGCATGTACATTGGGGAGGTGAACAGGATTCCATTCTTTTCCTAAAAGCAAGTCGGGTCTTGTGAAAACAGAGCTTAAAGTTGAGAGAGCTTCTTTAGTAGTGGTCCACACCGCTGGTAAGGTATAAATAGCTGTTTGTGAGGCACCTGCCACAGAACATACTGTTGTGATAACACATGGTTATTGATGTCAGGTATCATTCAAAAAAGGATTATGCCAACGAAGATGCCCAAAAGCTCCAGGTAATAGCATGTATGGGAAGCAAATTAACCTAGAGCCCTAAATATAATGCAGTTGCCACAGTACTGGTTTAAATTTTGGCATTGTTGCAAATATGTCACTAATTTGTTAACTTTTTTTTAATCGTCTAGGAACCACACGGGTGGCTCGTGGATCTGGTAAACAGAGTAAGTAAACCCAACAGTAAGTGGGAGCCGAAGTACCAATTCTGGCGTCCATTCCTTGATTCTTTATGCTCCTTTGCCTATAGGATGGGCAGCAAGTTTTAAAATTTTAACCCTGCTCTACCTGTCAGATAAAGTGCTTTCCTGGTTGAGTTGCCTCCCTACCTACCTGTGGCCTCATGGCTTGTTCTGCTTAGCTGAGGGCACTGAGAGGGCATCTCTGAGGCTACAATGCCATTCAAAAAGCTGCTGCTGGAGAATAAGGGAATGGGGGGTGGAGGGCTGCCTGTATCTCAGACCATCGTCCTGGGTGCATCTTTCAGTCCTCTTTCTCTTGCCCACCTCTTGCCTCAGGCATGAGACTCCAAAGCTTGCTATTAAACTCAGGATTTGAACATAATTTTATAATGAGAACTCCAGTGAACAGGAGTATTCGGTTAAATGTCCTAGTAAGAGATCCTTGTTCGCATATACTTTGCCTGCCATCTTGAATTCTTATTGCACTGATCACTGGAAAACAAAGCTTTTTATGCTTCAAGTAAAAACTTGGAATACTTGCTTTATTGAATTTTGGAAGGATGGTGTATGCTAATTTACTGCCATTCTACTGTTCTTTAGTTTGCAGAGTTGGGTGGATTTTCAGCAATTCAGTCTAAACTGAACTCAGAAGATATTGAACTTGGGGTAAGTTAATCTTTTGCTATTTTCCTTTTTAAGGTAGTGTTCTATGTATCAAATTGCTACTATCCTGTTCAATAAAACCCACTAGAACTGAGGCAGTACTCCAAAAAGCATGGCAGAAAATAGTTATGCTGTTGAAACGTGTTTTGAGGATCTGAGGAGGTATGAAACTTTCCCAGAGAGGATTTATCACTATTGAGGTGTAACTAGGTTGCAGTTTTATGTCCTGTGTGTTCTCAAGATGTTCCTTTATTTACCTCACAAGTAGCTACGTTTTAATTGCAAGTGAAATTATTCTGTATGTAAATTTTAAGATCTCTAAAGTGTCCATCCTTCTAAATAACCCAAATGTTTAAATTACAGCACCAAAATTAGACCTGATTAATGAATTGCCATATAAACCTTGTGGTATCTTAGCTTCATACAACTGAACTGTTTTTGTACTGAATGTAAGTTAGGAAATTAAAATATATACCAGCTTTAAAATTAAATTGCCATGCCTAAGAACCAAGAACTAAGGGTAATTAGGAAGAGAGAGCTCATTTTAAAGCAGTTTGGAGGGAATGTTGTTTCCTTTGTCAGTGTGCTAATTTTGCCCCTTAAGGAGAGCAAAGTAGTTCATAATCAAGTATGACAGGAGGAAAAGGGAGCTGGCCATGTATTGCTATGGATTTTTTTTCTTTTCTAAAATGACTAGTAACCTGTTGCTTAGGAAACTAATTTTTAGTGTTCACTTAATTTACAGTCTCTTGGTGATAGCAGCCCATTTCTTGCTGCAGGCAGATTGCCTTGTTTGAGGACGAAATAGATCTTGATGTGTCAATGGTTGGAATTCTTATACCAGTAACTTTTTCTCTAAAATCCGTGGATTAAAAAACTTGCCCCCAAAATCCTTGTATGGCTGATCTGTATGTGGAAGATTCTTCCTTGAGTTCTGTGCAGAAAACTACTTTCTATTGCAGGTAGGAGGATTTGTCACAGAACTCCATAAAGGATATAAATTCAGAACCTAAGGAAAGAGTTTTTGCCTTGTGGCTTTCCACAGAACTTTTACTTCTTGTTCTCGGTGCTGTAAAGCAAGCTCTCAAAGCCTTTATTGGCTGTTGCCATGAGCTCACAGACTGACTAATAGATCCATGTGATAATGAAAACCACCATCATTGCTTTTTTGGTCAGCAAGGAAGAGATGCAATGCCATCCTAAAACATACAATTGTTTAAGTTTGGACTGGATGCTGTTGTCATGAGTAGTTAAAGAATCCTTCTCTCGTTGATGTAAGCAAGAGAGTAAAATTGGGCATACAGGATAGACAGACACTAGTAAGCCTGCACCTATATTTTAAAGAATGTTATTACAGCAAAAGCTGTGTTTAACCAGCACTTTATTAGCTGGAAAACTCCATTAACCAGCATCCGAGGGACATGGCAGAAGTGAAACTGGAAGTACCACTTCTGGGTCTTGCCACCACTGCAAGCAGAGTTCTTGCCACTTCTTCGGCCCAGGGCAAAGCAGCCTACACAGGGCCCCCCTCCCTGTCCCCCGGCACACTGACGCCAGGGAGTGCACCAGACAGTGCACATTTGATTAACCGGAATATTTGATTAACTGGCATGCCCCATTCCCGGGGGATGCCGGATAACAGAGCTTTTACTGTATTCCTCCGAAAGAGTCTTTTTTTTTATCTGTCTCTAAGTGTCTCCTATCTTTCTTCCAGGCAGTCTCTGCATTAGTTCAGCCACTCGGAGTGTGTGCAGAGTATCTCAACTCCTCTGTAGTGCAGGTAAAATGTGTCTGTTGTGAGTTCTTCTCAGAAACTCTCAGCAATATTGTTCTCTTGGGTTCTGTATTGACTTCTTTTTTTTATGTTTTAAGTGGATTTCTAAAGTATGGTATCTGAAAGGCATCACAGCCGGTACCTGTTAAGTTTGACGTAGGAATCTCAAAAGTCATGCGGAAGGCTGAATTTAGTTTTTCTGAGATGTATCAAATGGCTGACTGCTTGGTTTTGTCTTTTTCTTTTTTTTAAACACTGAAACATGTCTGGCATTAAGACGCAAAATGTTAGTTAGCTGAATGCCATGTGTTGTCTTAAAAGCAATCTCTAGATTCACTTTCTGCATCTATTATAAGTAGTGCCTTTCAGAAGATATTGCTAACAACCAACCAATTCAGATGTCAGTTATTGAAAGTGAAGAAAGTTTTGAGTTTATCCATGAACAAAGCTGTATGAGAGAGAAGCAGGTGGAGAAACACCTGGGACATAGAGATTGAATATATCATTTCGTAACCAAGACAGTATAAATGCTACTTCTTAATTCAAGCTAGACATGGTAAGAATGAGCTTTTCAATGCAGGTTGAAAACATCAAGTTGATTAAACCAGCGTAAACCAAAGATGAGAAGATAATCTGACTCAGTGGGTACCTTTTGCTTTGGACTCCTAGTTCTTTGCAACTAAGATCTCCAGTTGATATGTTTGAGCTGGAGGTGGACAAATTTTGCTGGAGAGAGAAATCTTTATCAGTGCTAACCTCATACACACTTTTGGTCCCATTTATGGCTGATATATTTGTAACTCTTCATTCATAGAGAAAGCAGGTAGGAAGAAATAGATGGGAAGGTGGCTTTGTTGCACATGTGATAACTGGTGTATGTTGAAAAGCCTAGATCTGTCAGATACTGTCCTGACCCAAGGCAGGACATCATTCAGAACTGACCATTTTATCTTGGACTCTTTAGCTTCATTCTCCGCTCATACTCACTGGATGGTTTATGTGATATTTGTTTTGGCTTATGTATTCAAAGTAATTAATTGTGAACTTTAGTCATTAAGCCTTTTCAGAAAGAAACTTCTATATTTAGTTTCACTGTAACCAGATCTTCCAAGTAACTTAACTGGCTCTACGAAATACAAAATGATTCTTATTTTTCTCAATTTCTTTAGCCCATGCTGGATCCAGTCATTCATAAAATGATTAAATATGTACAAAATGTGGAAGAAAAGGACCTAAAAGACAAGGTAACTTTCTGCTCATCAAGTATGCAATGTGAACTTGTTTGTATATGTTGGAAATGCCGAACAGTAGTCACTTTGAATTAATTTCCCTTGACCAGTATATCCTGACCTGAATTTAGACTGGGAATATATGTAATAGAGTCCTGTGTAATGTGTTGTGTGCACTTACCAAGGCCTACGTAATCTTCAGAAAATCTCAAGTGTCAGATCTCCCTTCCTAAAATCCTTTCCCGTGATAGTTGTAGAACACTCTATTATAAACGCAGTCTTACAAAGTACTAAATGCCTTCTGTTCTAACTTGGCTTTGAGATATTTGATACCCAACAGCATTAGACTCGGTTTAGTTGATTTGCTTTGTATTGGTTGTATCAAATATGCTGTTGCATTTCTTTTCAGAGACAATATCACATTGGTTATTTACAAAACATGATTGATTTTAATTTTTA